>NC_037352.1:30170871-30473901 GCF_002263795.3 Bos taurus | reverse complement strand
AATTTGTTTTCCTTTTGATCAAAGAAATTGACAAAAGATATTCTGTGATCATGGATAGAAATACTGAGTATTGTTAAGATATCAATACCCTTCAAACCAATCTACAGATTCAATGCAATGTCTGTGAAAATTCCAACGTCCTTTTTCGCAAAAATGGAAAATCAGGCACTCCTAATCATATGAAATGGCATGAAGCCCCTAAAAGTCAACACAGTGTTGAAATAAAACAAGTTTGGGAAAGTCACACTTCCCAATTTCAAAACTTACTACAAAGCTACAGTGATCGAAGCTGTGTGGTACTAGAGTTAGTGTAAGCATATGGATCAATGGAATAGAATTGAAAGTTCAGAAATAAACTCATACATCTATAGCAAAGTGATTTTTAACATGAGTTTAATATCCATTTAATTGGGAAAGAATTTTCTCTTCAACAGATGGTGTTGGGACAACTGGATTTTCCCATGCAAAAGAATGAATTTGGACCCCTACATCACACCATGAACAAAAATTAACTCAAAATTAATAAGTGACCTAAATATAAGGGCTAGAACCTTAAAATTCTTACAGGAAAATGTGTGTAAATCTTCATGACCTTGAATTTGCAGTGGATTTTTAGATACGACATCAAAAGCACAAGTAGCTAGAGAGAAAATACATAAGTTGGACTTCATCAAAATTAAAAACTTCTGTGCATCAATGTGGAGAAGGCAATGGCACCCTACTTTAGTACTCTTGCCTGGAAAATCCATGGATGGAGGAGCCTGGTAGGCTGCAGTCCATGGGGTCGCTAAGAGTCGGACACGACTGAGCGACTTCACTTTCGCTTTTTACTTTCATGCATTGGAGAAGGAAATGGCAACCCACTCCAGTGTTCTTGCCTGGAGAATCCCAGGGACAGAGGAGCCTAACGGGCTGCTGTCACAGGGGTCGCACAGAGTCGGACACGACTAAAGCGACTTAACAGCAGCAGCAGCAGTGCATCAATGGGTATTGTCAGGAAAATGAAAAAAAAAAAAACAAAGAATGGGAGGAAAATATTTGAAAATCATATAATTGATAAATGTTTAATATCTAGAATATGTAAAGACTACAACAAAAAGACAAACAACTGAATTCAATAATGGGCAAAGGACTTAAGCAGATATTTATACAAAGAAGATATACAAATAACCAGTAAGCCCATGAAAAATGCTCATCATTATAGTGATTGGGGAAATGCAAATCAAAACCAGAATGAGATATTACTTTACAGCTACTAGGATAGTTATACTTTGAAGAAAGGAAAATAGCAAGTGTTGGCAAGAATTTAAAGAAGTTGAAACCTTCATACATGATGGTGGAAATATAAAATGATAAATCCACTGTGGAAAACAGCTTGACATTCCTCAAAAAGCTAAACAGAATTACCATACATGCCACCAATTCTCCTTTTAGGCATATACCCAGACACCAGGTCCTCAAAGAGATACTTATATGCCAGTTTTCACTGCAGCATCATTTATAGTAAGCAAAAGATGTAAACATCCCAAGAGTTCATCAGCAGGTAAATGGATGAACAAAAAGTGGCATATATGGACATGGGAGCATTAGCCATAAAAAAGAATGAAGTTCGAGTCTTGAAAACGTTATGCTCAGTGGAAGAATCTAGACATAAAAAGACAAATATTTTCTGATGTGAAGTATCTAGAATATGCAAGTTCCTAGAGGCAGAAAGTAGAATGGGAGTTTCCAGGGACCACTGGTAGGGGTAGGAAACTGTGAAAGATGAGAGTTATGGTTTAACTGTAACAAAGTTTCTGTTTGTGGTGAAGAAATAGTTTTAGAAATAGATAGTTTTGATAGCTGCATTGCATTATGATGCAACTGATGCCACTGAATTGTACACTTAAAATAAGTTGAAATATTGCATTTTATTTTATGTGTGTGTGTGTGTGTGTGTGTATATATATATATATATATATATTTTTTTTTTACCATAGTAAAAAATTAAAAAAAAAAATACTAGTGCTGTAATAATCCTGTCAATCTTGTGTCAGGTTAGTCTGTGATATACTTTGGGTTTATGTTGCTTATTATTAAAATTCATACTTCTTGCAGCACCATTAAAAGATGAAAGAAGGAGAAATGACACATATGAAAAAAGAAAAGGGAAGAAAAAGAAGTAGGTGGCTTTTAGTGAAATGTTTCAAAACCTCCAGTCACTTATTTCCTTCACATGAATAGTTGTGAGGTTGCAGAGCCTTGCCTCAGGGCCATTGCAATCTAAAATCTTTGAGATGAATGCCTTTGACAAGTCAAGTCACAAAATGACTGTTTTGGGTATGAGGGCAATGTCTACCCCCATAATATTTTAAAGAATAAAGATACTTCCTTTTTTTTTCCTTAAAGGAGAACTAGTAATTACTCTAATGACTATCAGAAAATCAGGAGATAGATTCAAAGACCACTACTGGTTTTTGTTTGCTAAAATATCTCCTTGTTGCTGCTTACCACGCTCATGCTTTCATTACTTTCTTGAACATGTGGAAAATAGTTATCACTGTTTCAATGTTCATATTCTGCTAACTGTCATCTGTGTAATTTTTGAGTCTGTTTCTATTGATTGGTTTTTTTCCTCATTATGGATTGTATTTTCTGGCTTTTGTTTGTGGCTGACTGTTTTAAGGTGCCAAATATTGGGAATTTTTTTGTTTTTGATGAGTGCTGGATATTTTTGGTTTTCATAAATATTCTTGAGCTTTTTTTCTGGGATACAATTATGCCACTTGAAAATAATATTTTTATTTCTTCTGAGGTTTGCTTTTATGCTTTTCTGGCTGGAGCATCCAGAACAACCTTTAGGACAAAGCTTGTTTTTCCCCAGTGCTGAAGACTCTGCCTAATTCCTGATGTGGACAAGGTTTTTCCACTCTGGCTGGTGGGAGTGCCAGTTATCCACTGCTCTCTGTGACTCTGACAGTCGTTCTACCTGCTCCTTCCCGGTGGTCATTCCCCTTGCCTTGGGTACTTTTGTCGCATGGATGTGCTGATACGGACTCCGGTGATGACACGAGGAAAGATGTCTCCTGGTTTCCTGCTTTTCTCACTGTGAACCTGACTTTTCTCCCATCCTCTGCTTTGCTAATTTCAGCTGACTTGGCTTCTTCTGACTGTCAACTCTACCTTCTCAACTCAGGGATTCTTCTGGGATCTACCTGGGTTACCCCCAGCCACCCTACTATGGCATGAAAACTCTCTCCAGGAACTATGCTGGGGCAGTTGTAAGAATTATTTTGTTTTCTTTCTGTCTCTCTAAGATCACTACACTGCTATTGCCCAGTTTCTTAAAAAGTTTGTTTTTTTCACACATTTTGTCTAGTTGTTTTAGTTACTTAAAGCGGGAAAGTGAATTTAATCCCTGTTAGTTTACAATGCCCACTCTAGATTTTAAGCTGAGATGAAATTCTCTTTCAGTCTTCCACTCACTGGAATGATATTTTTAGAAGCTCTGGAAGTTGAGACTTACCTCAAGTGCCTCTAATCAAGATAACTATGTTATTCCAGCTTTGTTTCTTTCTTTCTTTTTTTTTTTTTTTCAATTGGACAGGCAAAAAGATTAAGAAAAAAGAATTCCAGTGTGGCTGGAGAATTTGACTCATGGGTAAAGCTCAAAAACCAAATGTGCTTGGCTTTTCCAAATTATGTATCCCCACAGCACATTGCCAGGAGGGAATAGTAGTCTGCAGGGACTCTCACATTGTCCACATCAAGGAGAAACAGTAACTTGTTTAGATTAGTCACTAAGGAAAAAGTTAAGGGGAATAATTGACTATATAAATATTCATGATGAGTTATTCAGAAGGGAAAGTATTGCTTCTAAACTTAAACAGTATTTTGTAACTGAGGAAGTTGTCAAAAGTCTTGAGATAAACTTACTTAAAGACTTAACACATAGAACAAAACCTCAAATTTTAAAGTGATCATGGGCATTTGTTACCAACAGATAAGTTTTAATAGCTAGTTTGCTGTTTATTATCCGTGTGACCTTGAGCAAAAAATTTGATCTTTCCAAGCCTTGGTTTCTTATTCTGCAAAATGGGGGTCATTTCATCTACCATGTAAGGTTTCTTTTAAAAATTACCTGGTACCATGTGTTTGAATTTCTTTAACAGTTCTTGGCACATTCACTGTGCTCAAAAATATTTATTCCCTTCTTTTACATCAGGTTTATACTTACCGTAGGAGCCTTTTCTAAACTTTCTGATTTGAATTCCCTTGTAGCTGGCAGTACCACAACACCTGCTTGTCTCAATCGTGACAAACACCGTTTTCCTCTCAAATAAAATCCTCCTTATACTCTGTTTTCTCAAACCTGAACTCTTTTATTTCCCTATCTCCATACTGGATCTCAGAGCTATTACCTTCAAACTTGAACTGTTTTCCTTCCTCTTCCTGTTTAACGTTGTCACTGTATTTCTGAGGAAGCATTTGGCTATGATCATCTTCACCTTTACGTGACTGATGTTCAGATGCCCTTATCATTTCTTACATAGATGATTACCGTGATTACCGTGATTACTGTGGCCTCCTAGTGATAGAATCTGACCCAGCTCTGTTTTCTTTGCCCTGTTACTCTACAAAGCTTCCACAGTTGTTGTTTTTTAAAAATATTTATTTACTTACTTTCTTTATTGGTTGCACCAGATCTTGGTTTTGGCATGCAAAGTCTTAGTCATTCATGTGGGATCTAGTTCCCTAATCAGGGATCGAACTTGAGCCCCCTGCGTTGAGAACATGGAGTCCCAGCCACTGGACTGGATAAGTCCCAACAGTTGTTTTTCTGAGAGTCAGAACTCACTATTAAACCATCTTGTTTAAGATCCTGCAGACGAAGTCCCACACTCCTGAGGCTATTAGCAGAATCTTCCACCAGGATGTATGAAGCTACCTCTTCATCTTCCCTTTCTTCCTCTACTTCCCTGTGGTTTATACCTTCTACTTGTTTCTTCTGGAGTACTCTTTTTTTTTTTTTTTTCTTCTTCTGTAGCCCAATTTCACTTCTAGCAGACTCTTCCTGCCACCACCCTGTGGAAATAAACTCCTTTAATGCTTTATTCATATAACTACATGGATGTGACTAATCTATCTCTGAAAGAATTTGGGGTCAAGATTTTAATTGTGAAAAGGCAGACAAATATTTCATACTTTTAAAATGTTCAAGATGTTAAAAGAATTGAAACATTTCAAGTTAGGTCAAAGGGGAATTCTCGGAACTATTATGCAATACAATTCTCTAATCTTATTGCCCTGTAGCTCTTTAGTTCATTTAATACCACAGTTGATGCATTTTTTCTGCTGCTTTTTGAGATGTCCCTTCTCCTATCTCAAATCTCCCAGGTTTCAGGGTTTTTACTGGTTTGTCTAGCCCACTGTCCCAACACCCATCCATCTGTGCAAGCATCTGTCCTAGCCTCCTTTCTTCCCACCCAGCACCCAAACTTTATTGCCAGGTTTACTAGTTACTATTAAGGAAGAAACGGTCACAGTCCACACCATCAGTGAACTTCCCTGTATTTAAGTAGAAAATCTAATGCAGACCTGTTACAGACTCTTGGTATTCTGTTTCTCCTTTCTTTTCTTTTTCTATTTTTGCCATATTTTCATTTTCCCTACCATTTTGTTTATGTCTTTTGCATTTCCTGTATCGTATTTTTCTGTGTTTTCTTGGACACACCAGTGTTTCGATTGTCCAGGAATATTTATCTAATACCTTCTAAGTGTCAGGTGTAGTTCTGGACACTTGAGGTTGAGTGGGGAACAAGATGAAACCTTTGGCTTCATGAAGCTTCTATTCTATTGAGGAAGGCAAACAGCAAACCTGAGAGCAAACAATAGCATTATTTTTGATGTAATACATTTTACGAAGTAAACAAAGCAGTAGTGGGGGGTGTGGCAGGGTGTTGCCACTTTAACTGGAGTAATTGAATTAGTCCTTTTTGTTTGGTGATGTTTAAACTGAAGCCTGAATGATGAAAGGGGGGAAGAATATTGAGGCAAGATAAGTGACAAGATCATGGCCTTGACTCAGGGGTAAGCCTGACATGTTTAAATGTGAGGGGTGGGGCAGGCCTTTGTGGCTAGAGCAGAGGGAATGAATACAGGAGCTGATCACATGATATTTTCTAGTTCATAGTAAGGTGGCTATAGACTCTCTTGGTTTCCTGGGCGACTGTATGCATAATCTCAAACCAGGAAACTTAAAACAATAAATTTATTATTATCTTGTAGTTTTTAAGGCTAGAGGTCCAACATTAAGTATTGGCAGGGCCATGATTTCTCTGAAGTCTCAGAAAGGAGTCCTTCCTTTGCTCTACTGGCTTCTGGTTGCTTCTTAAAATCCTTGATGATACTTGGCTTATAACCACCTCACTTCAATGTGTGCCTCTATTCACATGGCCTTTTACTCTATTTGTAGCTCTGTACATCTGATTTCCTTATAAGGAGAGCAGTCATTGGATTTAGGTTCCACCTAAATCCAGTATGACCTCAACTTAATTGCACCTGCAAAGTCCCTGTTTCCAAGCAAGTTCATTTATATCAGTCAGGGTTCTCAAGAGAAACAGAGTCATAAAATGTATAGACTTGAACAGTTATGGAGATTCACAAGTCTCAAAATGTACAGTCAGCAAGCTGGGGACCTAGGAGAGCTGATGGTTAGTTCCAGTCTGAGCCCCAAAGTCTGAGAACCAGAAAGACTGGAGGGCTTGACACCCCAGAAAAGTCTGTGTGTCAGTCTGTCTGAGCCTGAAAGTGGGGGGGGGAAACTGTTTCACTTTGAAGGCTGAGTCAAGGGAATTCCCTCAATTTGAGTACAGCCATCCCTTATGTTCTATTAAACAGATTGGATGAGGCCCACTTACATTATGCTTTACTTACAGTATGCTTTACTCATCCTGTTAGTTTAAATGTTAAACTCATCCAAAAACACCCTCAGAGTAACACCCAGACTAACATTTGAGCAGATATCTGGTTACCCAGTGGCACAATGAAGTCAATGCATAAAATTAACCCTCACAATCACATTCTTAGGTTCCAAGAAGGCCCTGTAATTTTAGGGGGACACTATTTAACCTACCATATAAGTGAATATTTAAAAAGGCTCTCAAAGGTGTTAGAAGGAATGTTGTAATTTTTATTTTAAAATGTTTACTTTTCCTTTTATGTGAATAACTGCAGATAAAAATGAGAGCAAGAATGAAATTAGGGGGAAAAGCCCGAAGGCTGCTGAATAGAGATGAGAGCTGGTAACAACTTGAAATGGATTGTAACACGTTGAAAATTGAATTTGGAAGTGACCGTTTCCACCCGTGATGTTTTTTCAAGTTGTGCCCACGTTTTTACTTCCACTAGTGGTTCATTTCTCTATTTATATATATTTTTCATCTTTATAAGTTATCAGTAATCTTTATCTCCAAGGCACATTTCTTAAGATTAAAATTTTAGGTTCTTTTAATTGTCATTGTTTTCTAAAACACTACAGAAAACAAATGAACTCGTCTTGTGACCTTTGTAATAAATATACTTGGCCATGTGATTCTTGGCATGATCCTTCTACTTTTCACTCCCAAGAAGAAAAAGTATAACATGAGGGTGGATAGGCAGGGATGTCAGACATGCATGATAATTTGGAAGAATTTTAAAATACTGTATTTAAATTAGCCCTAGGGTCAGAGCTTACATTTTCCTCTGGGGTGAAGCACACATCTATCACATGCTTAGGGAGCCGTAATAGTAGCCATGGCCTCTCTGTGTAGATCTCTAATGAAGGGAGTACATCTATTTTGGATGGATAACCGATTTTTGAAATCCCTTGTTCTAGGTAAGATGTTAAAACAGAAATTTTAACTTCATGGGTTTAATGAGTAGCTTCAATAATAGCTTAGTAACAGAGATGGAAAGCAAGTCAGGTGGGGGGCAATGAGAGGAGTAGAATGAGCATGCATTCAATGACTGTCTGCTGGTGGACTTGAATGTCAACAGCAGCATCCTCCTTCCTGGAAAATGTCTTTCAGCGACGCGCCCCATTACTGTGTCTGCGGCCCGCGCAGCTCGGAGACCGAGGCACAGTGTGTTTGTAAGAAAGCTCCTCTTTACAACTTAATGAGTTGGAGGTAGGTGATTTGCGGAGATTGCTGGAACAGTGGTCAAATCTGGGAAAAAACAAAAAAACAAATGCAAAGACCATGTTAAACAGGAGATAGCTTATAATGAGCCTGGAAATCACATATCCGATAGCCAACTGTCTGGAATTTCTTCATACTCTTGTCTTCTCGTGGAAACCACTAAATACTTTTTCTAACTCTGTTTTCTCAGTCCCTCTATACCTCTCATTTCTATGTAATACACAGAAAATATGAATGAATTGGCAACTCTATCACTTAAAGAAATAAGAATTTCTTAAAGAAATAAGCCTTTTTCATTATTCAACAAACATATTTGCCTAAACGTGTGTATATGATTGACTTCAAATGCTTTTAAATTCAAGGATGCTTTTATTTATTGAATTAAAAAAACTTAGTTTTTCAAGCCTCATTTTGACTTATACCCTTTTTTAGATTCTGTGGCCACTTTTGCTATATAGTTTGGACAATGTATGCGGTCTCTGTCCAAGCAACAAAAATGGAAGCCCCTTTCCTCTCATTATAAATTGGGGAAGCATAGAAAGTTAAAATTCAACTTGATTTCATCAAATGGTTCAGTGGTCAGGACATCATCACCTATCTGCTTTCCTGAGCCCTTTCTTCATGCTGTCTGTCTCCTGTAACATGAGAAAACAATAATAATTCCTAGATGCACATTTGTAAACAAATAGCTATAGAAACATAAAACATTTCTAACAGTAAAAAAGCTATTTTTAAATACTTATTTCATTTTTATAGGATAATCTGGGACTTTGCTGGTGGCTCAGGTGGTAAAGAATCTGCCTGCAATCCCTGGGTTGGGAAGATCCCCTGGAGAAGGGAATGGTAACCCACTCTTGCCTGGAAAATCCCATGGACAGAGGAGTCTGGTGGGGCCACATTCCTTGGCGTCACAAAGAGTTGGACACAACTGAGCTACTAACACAATAATGTAGCATAATCTATTGTTGCCCATGGTTTAAGTTGTTCATGGAATTTATGACTTGGAAAAATGTTAAAACTATCAAATATTTTCAGCTTTTAAATATATACTTAGATTAAGTATAAATGACAGAGACTTTTCTGGATTTTTGGTTAGCAAGGCCTGAGGCATGTGGTATGTGACCTGAGTGTCAGTGAAACCCTGCTTCTCTGCCCTGTGGCTGGTCTCAAAACTTCTGCTATACCTCTGTCTGATGGTGAAGGACCAGGAGTAGCATCCCACTGAACACAGGGCCTTAGCAGATTCTTGGGCTTATAGAACTGGACCAAGGAGAAATCACTTTATTTCAGAAACGTTTCTGTTCAAGTTTTCCAGCAATGATTGAAGGGAGCTGGCAATCGGCCAAGAAAAATATAGTGGAGAAAGGAGTTAGAGGGGAGGAAATGTCAACACCATGGACATTTGGCAAAGTAGATTAGAAGAGTTTTTCTACGAACTTTTCTGCTAGGTCCAGAAATTATAGCTGAATGCCACACACACACACACACACACAAAATGGTGAGTTCAAATGTGGGTAGCCTCTGACTCTCTAGTTCTATATGCTTTCTAGCAAAAGTTGAAACTCCAGTGGACCTTTAATGTACATGAGGATCTTGGGTCTGTTCCTTCATGTGTCTATCTGTGCTCGTGCGTGCATGCATGCGTGTGTATGTGAGGGGGGTGTTGTAAGGCAGGGTTCTTAAATGCTTTGTTGCATTATGTTAATTCCTCGGCAGTGCAATCAAATTCATGTCGTAATTAAAGCTGTCAGTTGGAAGGCAAGCCAATCGCCACGAAAACACAGCATAACAAATGAAGTGAAATGATTCTGCGTGTAGCTATACAATGCTTCGCCAGGCATGAAATTAAATAAGTAATTTGATGTTGACATCAGAAATTGAAATGATACCCACTGTTCCCTCATTCAGTCAGACCTGCATAAACAATAGC
Organism: Bos taurus; assembly: GCF_002263795.3. Classification (NCBI taxonomy): domain Eukaryota; kingdom Metazoa; phylum Chordata; class Mammalia; order Artiodactyla; family Bovidae; genus Bos; species Bos taurus. The sequence continues at coordinate 30,463,809 of NC_037352.1, read as the reverse complement.
CAGAACAAATATGCACAACAAAGCTCTCTTCTCCACCCAGCTCCCTGAGTAATGTACAATATATATGCAAAATGAGTATAACAGAGCTTCCCGGGACCTGAAGGATGTCATTTTCTTGGTATACAATAAGATGATATGTATGTGGGGGTGGGGAGGTGGGCTTGAAGGGGTCCTTCTGCTTCTGGGATAAAATACATTTGCAGAAAGGTGGGGGGAACACTGAAATAAACAAATCCCATGCTCTCTCTGAGTAATTCATTCTAAAATGAGTTTGCCTCCCAGGGGCACAACTCCAGGCTGGTGGAGATCTAACTTGGCTTTTGCCTTCCTGTGTTCTGCCATGGGTGGGGGAGTGGGGGTGGTGGGTGCTGAAAACAGGTGATGCCATCACATGGCTAATCATTGCTCTGAGGAGCTGTCTCCATGACTACTGTTGCTCTCCCTATGTACCGTTTATAGGAGCACAAATGCAGCAAGGTTTTTGAAAATCCAGTGTCCAGGATCACGTATCTAGGTTCTTTATTCCCCCAAGCCTGTCTGGAACACTGAGGGGAAGAAAGTTTTGCTCCAGGTGCTGAATTTAGGAATGCCCTGGAGCATCATGTCCTTGTTTGATACAGATGCTCTTTGTACTTACAGCACCATTATTTCCTTTTCAAAACTGATATAAAATCAAGAATCGTATCTATATTTGGAGATATGATTTTTGGAGATGTTAAGTTCACCTGAGTCCCATCCCCATACAGTCTAAGCATTCATCGATTTATACATACATTAATTCAACTAATACTTACCAAATGCCTGCTATGTGCAAGGCATTGAGCTAAGTGCTAGGGAAACCAGGATGAGTCAAGCAGAGGGTACATGCTACCTGTGGTTTGCAGAGCAGGGACCAGGCATTTAGGTAGAACAGTTAGAGGTTACCCAAGTAACTGTTGCATCACCGTGGAAGTCCGTTCCCTGTAGGTGGAAGGTGTAACAACCAGCCCAAGCCTGGCAGGGAGAGGCCTTGCTGGTACAAGGATTCCTTGCTGAGACCTGAGGAGTGTCTCAGTGTTAGCGTTCTTTTTGTTTCAAGCTTATCTGGGGCCTCTCTCATTCATAAAGAGGACACTGCAAATTAAAGAATTTGTAATGAGAGGTTTTAGGGGGAAAAAACAACACAGACAAGTTTAAAATTCAAACCAAGTTCTTTTTTGGGTCTCTTTCCCCTATGAAGTGATGGCCCAGGTACGTCTCAGCATCACTGTTTTTTAGTTCCCTTTGTGTGAGAACTGTGGAAGCCTAAACTGATAACTTTGGTGACTAAAACCTTTAGAAGAATGGTGCTTTTCACCACTTCCCTTTACCCACACATTCTTTGCATTTTAGTCTACTAATTATGTTTACAAAATGTCTCAGTTTTGAAAAGCGCTCTGTGTGTACTAACTGGTGCCTTGAGGGAATAAGCTGGCAAGTAGGTCACACACTGGAAAAGTCATCCAAACCCACTGGGCTTTTTATTTTCAAGTCAGTCTGGGCTCTTTCCTCTTGCCTGCCCCTTTGCGGCCACAAAACTGAGTAGCTTGAGACCAGGGCATTGAATGTCAGCAAGTCAGGGAGGCAGGCTGATGCGTGTCTGTTTAGTCTCAGTGCAGGGCGAAATGCCATCATTAATTCATTACCCAGCTGCCTGTCAAATAAATTGGCAATTACGTCCACCGCAGAAGCTTGGAATTCAGTAAATAGCACGTTAGCATCTCTGAGTTGTTGAGAGATGTAAAGGGGAAAATTAAGCAACACAGTGTTTGTATCAGTAGCAGATGACAAGGGGCCGCATATACAGGCGATGTGGTGTCGTGATGAAAAGCCTGCGAAGAACTGGTAATGAGCTGTGTGGATTGGAACGTGTTAAAAACCATTGCTGATTTTCCACTTTGTTTTTATGCTTTCTTGCAGAGTTCAGCTCCTTCCAGCTTGGGAACAGGCTACTTCGTAAGTTTTATCTCAACTTCCACATGTGTGCCTCGCGCTGGCATTCATTTTCTTGTGTAATATATACTCATTAGGATGTGAAAAAAAAACGTCCAAGAAATTCCCTCTCAGTCCTGAAGAGCAGACTGATGTCCATCTTTTAACTGAGAGTTGTTTTATTTTTAAAATACATCACCTGCTGGGCACTAGGGTTCACAAGTCAGTCTCAAAAATGTGTCTGGTTCCTAGCACCCAGCACGTTTGCCCCTCACCTGGCAGAGTAAGGAGATACAGGGAATCCTGCTTGACCTGTGCCACCTTTCCTGAAAAATTGGTTTTTTAGTGAGAAGTGTCAAGTGGAAGTGGTCAAGTGGAAGATGGAATTCAATTTATGCAATGAGGTATACATGTTCTTTAAGATCCCTTGAAGAACTGCCCCACTTATACAATGAATTGCCATATTTTAATTTTTTTGAGAGGTGACTGTATGCTTTCCCTCACAGTCTGAGTAGGTGGCCTTTAGATTTTTTTCTCATCAATCATCAAACTTGTCATTTTATTGACTATAGGTGTATTATTTAATTTTAAGACCTTATTATCTGTCCTTTGGGAAGTGTGTGGATGGTGATACACCTCAGGGCTTATCCCAATATTTCTCATTCATGAAGAAATTGTCACTTCCATTCCTCTTATCTATAGCTAAATTATCCTTCTTGGATTCAGTAATGCTTTTCAAAATATAAATAAATAAGAATTACACATAAACGTTATTTACACAGTGGGATAACATGCCCATGTAGACATTTGTTGTGATATTTAAAGGAATTTGAAGGAATCTTATTTATGTTCTGAGTGATGAACACAGATACTCTAATATCTGCTCAGCATTTTCAGGGAAAATAATGAAATCATGAAAATAAAGTGGAAAATGGTTACTGATTCTGTTGTGTTGCCTTTAAATTTCTCCCCCCTAAAATGCTAATTACTTTGGCTTTCTTCTGCCCACACATTTCTCTCCTTACATTTACATTAAATCCATGAAAACAAGCATCTTTTCATTGAATAATAAGTCTTTTCCAAGCTTAGATGAAGTGGCATTTATTAAATGTTGATTTTTTTTTTTCTGGTCTTAGCCTATGATACAAAGAGAAAGGGTTGATGATTTCTTGTTACCTGCTTCATACAGTCAGCACACTTATCCTTACTCCTTATTGTGGTTGAATATTCATGCTTATAGAAACAAGCAGGATGCTGAAACAAGATCCTGCTTCAGCAGCCGAAATAACAGAAGTAGTCCCATCTGCCATCTCTTCACACCAGGCTGGATGTGGGTTGAGATGCTGGAAGTAAAATCTGGAGCCTGCCAATGTTTATTCTCTATCCAAAAGCTAAATCCCCCCTCTTTACTTTCTTCAGCAGAAGGAGGCCAATGCCACTGACTCAGCCTCTGATTACTTCCAGACTGAGCATTCAAATATATATATATATATATATATTATTGTCAGTAAGAGCACTCTGAAAGAAGAAAATCACCTCTAAAAGTACTGAGAATTTTATTATGCTTTTGGTCACTTACTTTTCTAATTCCAGGAATGTTTATTTTAATTGTGTAACAATAGGTTCTTATGAATCAAAAGTCTTTTGCAATTATAAATCTCAAATACTTTTTACACTTACACAGAGCTGGATGAGTATAAAAGGTTTTTTTATGTACTTTAGAAAAATTATTCTTAATATTACTTTGCTTATATATAAAAATCTGTAGTATTATTAGCTTACATCGAGGAGATACATACCAGATGTAAGTTCAGCTTTCAACTATGACAAAAATGTTCTACATAGAATGTGTTTCCAATAATGGGATTATTATGTTATGAAAGTGCAAAATCCATTGTTATTATTGCCAAGTCCTCATCAAAAAGCATCTTCTGTTTCAGTTTCTATCTCAGGAATATCACATGTAATATTTAATTTCAGGTACTAACTGAAGCATTGGTGAGTTTCACACTTCTAAGTGGAGATAGTATATTTACAATTTTTAGTGATTTCATGCCAATGTATTCTTTGCACTGTTCTTTATGATCTATGATGTCATAATGACCTTTACCTAAGTCTATAGTGAAGGCTCAGCATCAGGTAAGTGGAATGATGATATTTCGACTTTATCCTTAATCCTCTTCAGCATCACTTTGAAGTGTGGGGAGAAGCAGATTACCTGCAGAGTCAATGAGCTATTAATGCAATTGAACCATAGTGTGAATCCTAGTATAAGAAAACTGAAGGCACTCACCTCTTCAGTTTAACAGCGTGAAAATGTTTTCTTAAATACTCTCCCCTTGCCCCAACATTACTCTAACTTCAGAATCTTCTTTGATTTAGACTGTATGCCCCTGTAGAACTTTTAGTGAACTAAGGTAGAATGCCGATCATCGTGTATGCTAATAAAATAGATGCCCACATAACTGTATGCACTTGCAGGTATATATGTACACATGTGTGTGTGTGTACCTTACCCACAGCCAGTATGTTTTACTTTCTTTTGGTTCTTTTCATTAAACAGTAGTAGTAACTTAAAGGCTTTGAAGAATAGACTTTTGTTTCTGATGAAATTGTATTTGTTTATACCTCCTTGGTTTTGTGTTTCATAGATGTCTGCTTAGGTCTGTCGCTTTTCCAATCCATTTATAAGCTGAAGATTCGAGAAATGAGAACAGCAGCTAAAATCAGTATTTACATAAGCATATTGCAAAGAATTCTTAAAGTAGACAAAATAGAGAAGGATTGGAACAAACTTTTCACATTTTTGGGAGCTTATGAATAATGTGGGTGTTATACACACAGAGAGACATACATATATATTCATTACATACTCATGCTCAGCTCATATTCTAAATATAAATGGAAGTATAGACTAGTTGGAATATATTTGCTTTTTTATTTTTTTGGCAAGAGTACCAAAACTTGTTGGAGTGTGTAGGATTTTCTTTAAAAAAAAACACACACATTAATGCAATGAACACATTTTTCTTTTCAATTTAAATGTTTTGGCCTATATTTTCTTCTTTTACATGTATTTGAAGTTTTATTATGCATAGCATATAATTAAGAACTTAGAGACAGTACGATATAAAGACTACTTGTATGACCTTGGATGAATTCTTTCTTGTCTCTGAGTCTGTTTCCTCATCTTTACCTACCTAAGAGAGTTGTGAATATTAAATGAGGTAAGATATTTAATGCACACAGAGCAGCTCTCAATAATAGGAAATAATACATGTTTTCTTCTGTGATCCCCACTGTATAGTGTGATGGAATAAATGTGGCCTCATTAAGTGGTTGTGAAATGTTGTGATGGAGATGTACCACTGGAAATTCACAATAAAAAGTAAACATTGTAATTTGTAACTGTAGGAGAGGAATATTTTGTTCTCATTGCATACTTTCTTGGGAGGCTAGGGTTTTGTGTTTGGTCAGCTGTATACCAGTTTACTGTATATACAAACATAAAATTCCTTCCCTGTCATTCTCTTTGCTCATGATGAGGTCAGAATGAACTATTCTGTAGGCCATCCACATATTGGGTGTTTTAATTTGTCCGTTAAAGTTATTTGTTGATTTTTTTCCCCTCAGACCTGAGACATTTAAAGACTGCTGATAGCTCTTTGGGTTGGGCTGAGAGTAGGAAGGAGATGGCTTATAAGGAGACTTGAACTTGGCTTAGTGAACTGTTACATTAAAATTAGAAAGGTGTCAAACCAAGATTTTATGACCGTGACACTTCTTTTACTTGGGATAGAAGTCTCAGGAAAGAAGAGATTCCTTTTTAGGAACATAATGAGTTTGGAAGTTAGAGTACATAGTTAGAAATTTAATTATCTTCAATGATAGTTTAAAAGAGGTGGCCAAAATAACATGAAAAACAAAACATTGCCACCCAAATTTAAATTTACATTAAACCAGTAATTCCCTGTAATAACTTCAGTATGTCCTGAAAAGGCAACTGTGGCCTTATCACAAAATGTCTTTGAGATGTAACTGTTCGTGTATTCAATAATATCCCTAAATGACCCCTAATAGTTACCCAGTAATTCACCTAAGTACGTTTGAAATAGCCTCAGAGATTCTCTGTATCCAAAGTGAGTACAAGTTCACTAAAGTGGTTAATTATGGGATATGTAATATAAAAATTTAATGAATATATTATTCTGATTATAATAATAAAAGCCTTGGAACCTATCAGTCACCTTAAAATCTAGGACATTGCTAATGATTTTGGAGCTGTATGTGTACTATGCAGAAACACTGAGCAAATGAAATCAGTTGTCCTTCGGAATGGTATATTTGCCACCGTTTTGAGCTGTACCCTTTAAAATACTACCCTGAACTATATTTGCCTCCTAGAAAGTAACAAAACTAGAATCTACACTTAAGTATTGTGTTTTGTTAAGATTGGGAACCACAGGACTATTTATACTGGAGGGTTGCTTTATAGCTGTGCTCTGACAGATTCTTCAACATAGTCACCAATAAACTCTAATTTCAAGGGACTTAGACTAAAATTGTAATTCTGTTTTCTATTTCCCACTCTTACCTTTTTAAAATGTTTTTGATTGGTTTTTAACACTCTGACTTTCAGAGTGGGGTCTGTGAGCCATGAGCCGCATACTCTGATTAAGTGAACACTACAGTTTAAATTTGGGTGAGCAGACATTTCATTATTTGTAGAGTCTGTGAGTGAGATGACTCTTCTTGCTCACCCTGTGGAAACTGTCTTCTGTGTCCACACTAGTTTTACCTTCCTTGTGAAGTACAAGGTAATCAAGAAATTTGGTGAATAAAATAAACAGAAAGGATGAGTTGGTGTCTCCAGTTGCCACCAATCCCATAATATTCTCATTTTCTGAACTTTTCTGTGAGGGAATAGACTAAGTATTTTTAAACATCTACAGGAATCTTTGTGGTTGGCTGTTGCAAACTAATTACGGAGGTAGAATGAAAATTCAGGTACTCCTCCTGGATGTGGGAATGAGCCCTGAGCCTGGTCTCCTTGTCTTCTCACCTCCCTTCTCTGGCGCCTCAGATTTGGAGAAAGTAAATCACTTTAAAAAATATGATTTGAGAAAAGAAAATGATTTGAGGGGAAAAAAAGATTTTACCAGCCACTGGACTAGATAATTGCTAAAGGGCCTTTGGTTCTCTATATTCCAAGATCTGTAATTCTGTCTGCCCTGCATCTAAGTGTCTGCCCCAGGGATCAGCCCTTCCAATTGGCTTTGCTGCCTTTCTCTGCTGTCCTCTGAGACACAGGAGTGCAAGGCCATAGTCCCTTTACTGCTTAATGAACACCACTCTTCAGTTGAGCGACCAAGTCTGCCTTTCTTTGAAACTAACAACTGTGAACAGTATTTTTATATTTGCATTCTTTAGTTACATAAACGCATAGAAATAGGCTATAAGCTTATTCTGTCCCACAGCTAGTATATCCCTATTTGGTCATAGAGATGATGCAGTATAAAGCCTTTAGCAACGTAAGCAGAGTGCATTGACAGTCCCAGAGGGAACATACAGATCACTGTCATGGAATTCAGAAAGTAGCATTATTTATTTTTTTAAAATCTGTTTCCCAACATTGGCTTTAAGGGAGATTGTCTTATCCTTGTTGGGGATTTCCAAATTACAGAAATGTTGAATGAGTTGGTATGAGCAGTATAAACTAAACCATGGGCAGTGTGAAACCCCAAGGTTTAACTCTGACTACCCACACAACCTTTATTTTGATTGATTTAACTGATCTGGAGTTTCATGGACTATCAATCAGAAGAATCTTTCAGATCAAAGACTCATTCCTTTGTTTAACTGCTTTAAAAAATATTTTTCCTGAAATTGTAAATGAAATGCTTCCCAATCCATTGCATAAAGAACTTAGAGCTTGGTGAAATACCAAGAGTACCATTTGAAAAGAGGTTAAAAAACACAACTGGGGCTTGTTAAAAAGGAAAAGTGCTATTTTAACTCCAAGTGTCACATTTTCCTATAGTCAGCTCTAGCAGTAAACAAGAGTTATTGGAGGCTTAGATGGTTTGAGACACTTCACTTATCTCCTAGTACTTGACTTCAGAAGCCAAACATTTAAAATGCATTTTGCTCGTGCAAAAATGTTTATCCATTTAAAACACAATATCGTTTTAACAAAAGCGCCCTAGTGACAAGCTGTTTAGATACAGCACAGTTAATAAACTGTCAAGTCCAATACACGTATACTTGAAAAGACCAACACAGTTACCCAAAGATTGGCGTTATAAATCACTGTTAACAAACCTAATTTGCTTACTAGGCTAATGAATGATCTCCAATCTTCTTGTTGTAATTAGCTTCACTAACAGTCATGTTAAAAGGACCTGCCTTATACTACATACACTATACGTGATTTCTTTTCTTTCATATTTTCAATATTTGGTTTATAGGGTGCAAACAAAACAAACAAAAAAGACTTTCAGTCTCTCTTGACCACTCCCTGGTAATAAATTTAGATTGTAGCTTGGAGTGGAAACCTTGCCAAAGGTGATGACTGTCTATTAGGGGCTTATAAACTGTAATGTACTCTTATATTTGCAATGGAGTGGTGAAGCCAGATAATTGCAGTGTTTCCTGTCTAAATGTGCTGCTGTGCGTAGTGGCCTCTGATTTTAAGGAGCCATTAAAAATGCAGCAAGGCATAACAGCTGTGGTTCCCAGTGTACTTCTAATATTTCATATGTTCATTGCATCTCATAAAATCTTGCCCAGACCAACAAATGACTGTAAGTACCACTGAAATGCTCCAGAAGGAAATTGGGGAGAATCTGAATGATTACAGAGACCAAGAAAGAACTCACTCAAGCCCATGGTGGGCCACATTTCTCAAATAACTCCCCAAATTTCTCCATTTCCATTTTAGTTTCTATGGAAAACATTCACATTTTATCTCTTGCAAGATGCTCCTGTAAGTAACCTACTTTTGTGGGAAATAGTCCTGACTTTGCAGAGGGAAGGTAGGGCTGTATCCTGTGCAGAGAGAATCATAGTAAGTGAGCATCTCAATCCTAAACCCAAATGAGGCAAGAAATTTGGTTCCTTTAGAATTTATTTAAAATATATTTTAAAAATGACTTGGTAACAGTACTAACTCAGTGATATGACAACCTGACTTCTCTGAACAAAAGAAATGTTCATACATTCTGAGAGGCAAACAAAACTAGAGATTTCAGTGTTCTTTTAAGAACATTGGTCATGACCAATGAAACCGTTAAGCTGTGTTTGTACAGAGGCACAATATAGTTACAAGATATTTGCATCTGCTGCTGCTGCTGCTAAGTCGCTTCAGTCGTGTCTGACCCTGTGCGACCCCATGGACTGCAGCCCACCAGGCTCCTCCGTCCATAGATTTTCCAGGCAAGAGTACTGGAGTGGGGTGCCATTACCAATTTTCAATTTGTTAATTAAAATAGACCTATTGTTTTTATTTTATTTAGTCTGAGGGTTTCAAAACCTCTGGGTAAGAAGAGACTTCATAGACCCTGTGATATTATACAGTATTTGTCTTTGTTTGACTTACCTCACTTAGCATAATGCCTTCAATGTATATCCAGGCTGTCGTGAATTGCAGAATTTCCTTCTTTCTCATGTCTGAATAACAACATATACATTGAACATATATAAGAACATATGTTCTTATTCAGACATCATATCTTCTTTATCCATTTATCCGTTGTTTCTGTATCTTGGCTGTTGTGAATAATGCTGCACTGAATGTGAGTGTGCAGTTAGGAAGCCTGCTAGATCATATGGCAGTTTAATTTTTAATTTTGTGGTGAACTCCTTTTCTGTTTTTCACAATTGCCATACCAGTTTACATTTCCACTAACACCATATAAGTGTGTCTATTTTTGTCTCTCAGTTCTGTTGCACTAATCTGTCTGGATTTGTTTGTTTGTGGGGGGGTGGCCAATATCACAGTGTCTTGATTACTATAAACAAGTAATATTACTTGATACTTATAATTAAGTCTTGAAGTTGTGTTTTGTCAGTTCTTCAACTTTGTTTTCCTCCTTCAACATTTAAGTAGAAATTCTGGGTCTTTTGCCTCCCCATATAAACTTTAAAATCAGTTTGTCAATATCCAGAAAATGTCTTGCTGGTGTTTTGCTTGGAATTGCATTGAATCTATAGGTGAAGTTGGAAAGAAGTGATATCTTGACAGTATTGAATTTTCTTGTTCATGAACATGGAATATCTCTGGGCTTTTATTTGGTTCTTCTTTGATGTCTTTCATCAGAATTTTATAATAGTTTTCCTGATGTAAATCTTGTGTGTACTTTGTTATATTAATAACTAAATGTTTTACTTTGGGGGGTGCTCATGTAAGTGCTAGTATGTTTTAAAATTTAAACTCCACTTATTAATTGCCGGCCTATAGGAATGTAATTGAACTTTGTAATATTAACTTAGTTTCCTGAAACCTTACTCTTTCCACTTACTATTTCTAAAGGGAGCATTTAATATTTCCTTTGGATTTTTTACATAGGTGATTATTTCATGTGTGAATAAAGACATTTTTATTTCTTCCTTCCCAAACTGTTTACTTTTTCTTTTCTTTTCTGATCTTTTTGTATTAGCTAGGACATCTAGTTTGATGTTGAAAAGGAGTAATGAGAGGAAACATTCTTGCCTTGTTCCTTGTTTTTCAGAAAAGCATTGAGATTCTTATCAGTATGTATGATGTTTGCTGTGGATTTTTTGTAGATATGCTTTATCAAGGATAGAAGTTTCCTTTTATTCCCAGTGTGCTGACAGCTTTTTATCATTAATGAGTATTGATTTTGTCAAATGCTTGTTTTTTTTGTTTATTGATATGATCACATGATTTGTCTCCTTCAGTCTGCTGATGTGATAGATTACATTAATTAGTATTCAAATGTTTTTCTTGCTTTTCTGGCATACATCCTACTCATTTGTGATGTGTATTTCTTTTTATACATTGTTGGATATGATTTGATAATATTTTATTGAGGATTTTTGCATGTATGTTCATGAAAGGTATTGATCTGTATTTTTTTTCTAATGTCTTTGTCCAGTTTTGATATTAAAGTAATGCTGGCCTCATAGAATGAGTTATAAACTATTCTTTCTTCTTTTACCTTCTGAAAGACATTGTAGAGAATTGGTATAATTTCATACTTTAGTGTTTGATAGAATTCACCAGTAAACCCATCTGGTTCTGGTGCTTTCTGTTTGGAAGATAATTATTGATTCAAGTTATTTACTCAGGCTTATTCAGATTACTTATTTCTTCTTGAGTTATGATAGAAGTGTCTTTCAAGGAATTGTTCCATTTCATCCAAGTCATACTATTTGTGGCATAGAGTTCTTCATTATATTCATTATTATTTGCTTAATGTCCATAGGATCTGTAGTGATGTCTCCACTTTCATCCCAATGTTAATAAATTATGTCTCTTTTCTTTTTTCTTAGTTTGTCTGGATAGAGGATTATTGATTTTTTTGACCTTTTCAGATAACCAGCTTTTGGTTTTATTGATCTTCTCTATTGAGTTTCTGTTTTGAACTTCATTGATTTCTCCTCTAATTTGTATTAATTTTTTTTGTCTACTTAGGATTTAATTTGCTCTGATTTATCTAGTCTCCTTATGTGGAAGCATTGATTATTGATTTTAAAACAGTCTTCTGATATGTGGATTCATTGGTATAAAGTTTCTTTAGGACTGCTTTCACTGTATTCCACAAATTTGGGTGTTATATTTTTATTTTCACTTAGTTGAAAATATTTATTTTGAGATTTCTCCTTTGACCCATGTGTTTTTTTATAAGTGTGGTATTTCCTGGGAAGGTTTTTGCTTTTCAAAAGTATCAGTTTCAACACCTTCACCTCAGCTAACCTAGAAACATTTGATTCGTAATAAGTTTCTCAAGAGATTTTTGAGGAGTCATCCTGACACATGTTCTTAGACTTTAGTTGTACATATGTATAATGTAATTTGAGAGACCTTTGCGGTTGTCATTACCACCTGATTTAATTATAAACACATTTGTTTTAACATATTTTTGTCTGTATCTTTTCTTGCTATAATATCACTTGTCCAAGAGTCATTTAAATATCTATTGAAATCTGACCTTTAACTGTACTTGATATTTTTTCTGCCACATAATTTCTTTGTCATACTTATGTGAAGACTCTCAAGTTTTGGGTAGGATAGTTTTATGTTTGTAGAGGGGAGGAAGAAGATTGCATGAGTTCTTGCTAAAATTACTTTTAGGGGTCCAGGTACTTCTCTATTGGAGAAAATTATCCAGTGAGATTTATGTATGATACGTTTGTTGTTGTTTAGTCATTACATTGTGTCCAACTCTTTGGTGACCCTGTGGACTGTAGCCTGCCTTGCTCTCTCCTCTGTCCATGGGATTTCTCAGGCAAGAATACTGGAGTGGGTTTCCTTCTCCAGGGGATCTTCCTGACCTAGGATCAAACCCTCGTCTCCTGCCTTGGTAGGAGAATTCTTTACCACTGAGCCACCTAGGAAGCCCTATAATACATTACATTTTTGTGAATAGAATCTGTATTTCTAACTCTGTCAGTTTGTATGTACAGAGGATTTCTTTAGGCAACAGACAGCTCATTTAATGTTTTTACTCCTGATTTTAGTCATTAGGCTAATTTTATTACATTTTAACTCCTTTTCCCATCATTCAGCAATAGTTTCACCCTTGGTTCATTTACTCTTTTGAAGTAATAGAATTATTTACATATTTTTCCTTTTCTCCTATTTTCTGCTCTCCAACCCGCCCCCACCCACCATTTCATCCTGTAAGATGATAAAACTGCAAAACGTGAGCCTGAATAATAAAGGATTGCTTCACTGATTGCTAAACATTTATAATAGTGCTTCTAAGCTCATTCCAGGTCATTGTGCTGCCAATTAGTTTGATTACAAGCATTTAAGCTGTCACATACAAAGCTTTTTGCTTCTTAGGGTTTCAGCTTCAAATCTTGAAAAATGAGTGCTCTGTACTTCTCTGTGGACACAGCTCTCATATTTTGGAAGAAACCTTTGCATCTAATAAAGATCACTCACAGATTCAGAGCATGAAATAATCTGATATGCAGTTTAGGATCAGTGATTCCATATTATTTAAAAATTTAAGACTTTGCATGTGAGCATATGTGTGAGTAAGTGACTATCAAAACTACCTCTTTATTTTCATTTTTGGATATAGTCCACATTTGCAAATCATTAAAACTTTGGACTCTAAACATGCCAAATGTGACTGATATTTTGTCTGAGAGAGTCAAGGAATTTCATAGAATTTAAACAAAAATTTCTAATGTAACACCCTTAACACAAGGAAAGAGTTGAAGAGTATTTGTAGATAGAAAATAGAATCTGAGAGTTTTTGTATAGTTGATTAGTTTGTTAAGAGATGATTTTTGAAACAGGTAAATCATGACTCATATATTTTAAAATATACAAGTTTCAAAAATTTCATTTAATTAGTAATGAAGAAACTGGGTAGATATTATAACTTTCCCAATTCAAAAAACAGACAAAATTGTAGATGCAAAATATTGAAATGAATGTGAAAAAGAAAACAGAACTGGCTTGAGGGCGGTCAGTTGAGCCTTAATGTGACAAGACAGAATTTGCTTGATTGTAGATAAAAATTACTTTGCATTGCTGTTACATATCTATAATTTATAGAGATGGAAATTGGCTCTTATGAAATGAGAAAAACATAATTTTGAAGAGTTTACTGTAGACAATGCATAGTGTTCCCTTGAAGCACAAATCTTCCACTGTTTGATAAAAAAATAGTCTGAAGAAAGATTGATTTCATTAGATTTGGTGTGATTAAAGTTTTCTTTTGTTGGAAGATTTTGTCAGAGGTTCATACTGTACTTTTGGAAGTCTCTAATACTTGCTGTCTTGAGTCTGAAAAGTCAAACTTAGGAGACTTTCTCCACCACCTGCAGTACCTGTATATCTGAGTGAATTTCTTCTTATAGTTCCCAAAATATCCCACAGTGGCCCACCAGGAAGTCACATTTTTTACCTAGTTATAAGACTAGACCCTTTTTCTAGGTGGATTTTGTTAATAATGGTTCTGTAAGGTCAATCTTGATTCTTTAAACGTGTCCAATTTATATCTGATTAAATAAGCATTATCCTAAAATATGGCATTCCACACAAGACCTTGGAATTTTTCTAGGCATATTCTGGTAAATAGGAAAGCCAGTTCTTATTGAATCTTTGCAAATAACTCATTTCATGAAAAGTAACAAGACTCAGAGTTTCTGAATTTTGAGAAGTCAGTGAGAATAAGATATCATTTAAAAATATTTTAGTTTATAAAGCAGAATCAACTAAATTGTTACGGAGTGTAGATAAATTAAAAAAAAAATAAACAGAAAACAGGACATTAAAACAGTATCAACGATGTTTTAAACAAATTAAAAAAAAAAACTGATGAACCTTCATCACTTCATTCAGTTTTGTATAATTCATTCTTGCTCCACTGGATCTTAGGTTATTAATCTTATGAATTTCTTTGCTTCTCAACTAAAACAAGCTCTGGAAATCCTGACTCAGCCCACTGATCTGCTCTTAAAGTTGTTAAAGTAATGACAGGAGAAGCCTGTCCTCGTGAGCCTCTCCCCTTTAGTCTCGGTTATTTATAATACCTCACACTCCAGTATTCTTGCCTTGAAAATCCCACGGACAGAGGAGCCTGGTGTGCTACTCTTCATGGGGTCGCAGAATAGTAGGACACAACTTAGCAACTAAACAAGAACTCTAGCCTAGCCTGTTGCTGGGTGCAGGGCTTAAAGGGAAACATCAAGGTGAAACAATAAACTATGTGTAAAATAACAGAGATGTAAATTAAGGCTGTGGTTAATTAAGCACGTATAATTTCAAAAGTGGAAAATTTGATGAGAGTTCATAACAAGAATATTGTAACCAAGAAGAAAACTTAGTTGTTTCTGTGGCAAGCAAAGCAAACAAACAAGCAAAAAGGGCTCAGACAAAAGTATAACGAAACAACCTCTTAAAATTGAACAAACGTTGGTATGATTTTAACACATTTCTTTACTTTTCATATTCAAAGATTACGAACCAATGCAAATAAAATTCACTTTTCAAGTTTTGTCCTCATGACACTCTTTCATTTTCTGGAACAAACTGACACCTTACTTAAGGATTAATTTTATGGGTTCCATAAAGTCAGGATTAATTCTATAATATGACTAGTATGTTATTAATGTCCAGTGTGTTCGTTATCGCTAGTTAGAAATGAATGAGTAAATAAGCATTTAATGTATTTTCAGTTTTCAGTATGTGCACACATATACACAAACACAGCTACCCACACAAAATAAGCTGATTGAGGTCCTCTGTAAGTTTTGAGTGTTGAAAGTGTGTTTGGAAACCAAAAATCTTCAAAACCGCTACTTTAAGGCAAAAGTGTTCTTTTCCTTGAAAAATAGAGCACTTAGAATTTTAACATGCAAAGTTTTATATATATATATATTTTTAGAAGTCATTGTTCTTAATGTCAACCTTTTGTATTATAACTTTTAACTAAAGTAACTAACTTATTCACAGGAAAAAAAACTGAAGGGGTGGATAATTGCACACTGCCTGTCACATATTAGCATTTTAGCAAAGATCATGAATAAACATAACTAATTTTCTACAGCCATACACATCCCTTATACAATCTCCTAGCAAAAATGAACATGTTCATTAACTGAAGTATTCAGCCTCTCTGTAACTTATAAAAATAAAAACTGAAACCATATATATTTAAAAGTAGATTTAGTAATCAATATTTCAGTATTCATTCTTACATATGGCCTAGGTAAGTAATGAATATCCATTAAATTTAATATTAGTTTCAGGTTTTAAGTTACTTAAAGATCTCGGAAATTACGTTCAAACCGACAGACTGCAACATAATTACTGTTGAATGAAGTTCGTTAGAATAATGATTCAATTCAGTCAAATTAAGGTTTTTGTAATCCTGAACATAGAGGAAAAATAATGGTAGCTTATTTGAGCAGTACATCTGTATATATTTGGGAAGGACATGACAAGTAGAATTAAAATATGCACTTGTATTACACTTAACACTGATAAAACACTAAGAATACATAGCTGTTTTTTATTAAACCAAATTTTATTAAACTGATCTTGTTTGGCAGGTATTCACCTAAATTATATGAACTTAGATTCAGAAAATGTTTTTGAGTTTGTTTATGTAAGAATTATTTTTTAATCTACCCCATTTAAAGTATTAAAATTTAATTTCTTGCTTTCTGGTAATTTTAGAAATATTTAGTTTATGTAGGACCTTATTTATACTCAGTAGCCTGCCAGAACAGAACTCTTTTAATTTTAGAGACTTTATAAACTTCTTATTAATACCATATGGAGGTAGGAAAACATTACACACTTATACATATTAAAGCAGAGGCCTTTCTGAATTACAGATATTTAGATCTACAGATAAAGAGCTTACTATTCCAATTCTAAGATTTTAGGTGTGTATAAAGAGCAAACATAGCAGCACACAGAAACCTCACTGATGGAAAATGCAAAGAGCCGTTCTCCTCCCGAGTGGATGTAAATTTCTTAGTTATTTGCACTCAAAGCAGATAAACAGACAAAGAAGACTAACAAGTTAGAATTTCTGTTGCTTCTCAAATGTTTTAAGTGATAGACATCTGCGTTTGAAGTTTGGCACCTTTCTACAGAATCTTTTCCGTGGTACAGTGTACATTTGTAGTTAGCATTGATAATTTAACAAATGTGCCTGCTTCTCTTTTAGTTTCTGTGGATATAGTAGCAGTAAATAAACCAAAGTCTCTGCCCTCTTGATATTTGTAGTTAATCAAATTAATTAATAATTTGCTGGATGATGGTAGGATATCTAAAGAAAAATACTTACGAAGATACTTGTGCTTTTAACCAATATAGAGTAAACAGGACTGAATCTACTATCCCATCAGAAAAAAAGATGACATAAAACAGAAGTTTGCAAGACACCGGGTTTACGGCAGTGAAGGACAGCGGTGCCTGAGAGACAGGAAATCTATGTGGTGATTTTATGACTGTCTCAACTTACTGTCTCAAGAGAATTTCAGACCTTCATGTGGGATTGAGAGATAGTTTTGAGATACCAGGTGGAGCCCAGCACACTTCTCTGCATTAGAAGATACTGAGAATCTAGAAAGAGCAAGGAAGCTAGAGTTCTAGGACTCAGGGCTAGCGAGAAGGAGTTGCAGAACCTCCAGAGGATTCCTTTCCATTATTAAGCAGACTCCTTTTCAGCTCATGCATGAATAGAAAGTGCTTGAGGCTGAGGAATGAATCATCCAAAAGAATTCGCAAGAACAGTGTCTGGCACTCACGTATAGGCAGTAATAGTGTCTGTTCCTACCAAGATGGGAAAACCTCCAGATTCATGGAGCATTGGTTCATGTACATAGTAAGGTCTTAACTTAGTATTGAGGAATAATTAAACTGAGCATTGCTGCAGTCTCCCTTAACACATTTTTAAAATCAATATTTACCTTAGAGGTGAATTTTTTTTGTTGGAGTGTAATTGCATTACAATATTGTGGTAGTCTCTGCCGTGCAGCAACATGAATCGGTCATAATTTTATATATATCATTTCAGTTCAGTCATTCAGTCGTGTCCAACTCTTTGTGACCTCATGGACTGCAGCATGCCAGGCCTCCCTGTCCATCACCAACTCCCAGAGTTTCCTCAAACTCATGTCCATTGAGTCGATGATGCCATCCAACCATCTCATCCTCTGTTGTCCTGTTCTCCTCCTACCTTCAATCTTTCCCAGCATCAGGGTCTTTTCCAATGAGTTGATTCTTCACATCAGGTGGGCAAAGTATTAGAGTTTCAGCTGCAACATCAGTCCTTCCAATGAAATTCAGGATTGATTTCCTTTAGGATGAACTGGTTGGACTCCTTGCAGTCCAAGGGACTCTCAAGTCTTCTCCAACACCACAGTTCAAAAGCATCAATTCTTTGGCTCTCAGCTTTCTTTATAGTCCAACTCTCACATCCATACATGACCACTGGAAAAACCATAGCCTTGACTAGACGGACCTTTGTTGGCAAAATAATGTCTCTGCTTTTTAATATGCTGTCTGCGTTGGTCATAGCTTTTCTTCCAAGGAGTAAGCATCTTTTAAGTTCATGACTACAGTTATCATCTGCAATGATTTTAGAGCCCCCCCAAAAATAAAGTCTGTCACTGTTCCCATTGTTTCCCCATCTATTGGCCATGAAGTGATGGGACCAGATGCCATGATCTTAGTTTTCTGAGTATTGAGCTTTAAGCCAGCTTCTTCACTCTCCTCTTTCACTTTCATCAAGAGGCTCTTTACTTCTTCTTTGATTTCTGCCATAAGGGTGGTGTCATCTGCCTATCTGAGGTTATTGATATTTCTTCCAGCAATCTTGATTCAAGCTTGTGCTTCATCCAGCCCAACATTTCTCATGATGTACTCTGCATATAAGTTAAATAAGCAGGGTGATAATATACAGCCTTGACGTACTCCTTTTCCTGTTTGGAACCAGTCTGTTGTTCCATGTTCAGTTCTAACTGTTGCTTCCTGACCTGCATACAGATTTCTCAGGAGACAGGCCAGGTGGTCTGGTATTCCCATCTCTTTAAGAATTGTCCACAGTTTGTTATGATCCACACAGTCAAAGGGTTTGGCATAGTCAATAAAGCAGAGAGAGATGTTTTTCTGGAACTCTCTTTTTTGATAATCCAATGGATGTTGGCAATTTGATCCCTGGTTCCTCTGCCTTTCTAAAACCAGCTTGAACATCTGGAAGTTTGTGGTTCACGTACTGTTGAAGCCTGGTTGGAGAATTTTGAACATTACTTTACTAGCGTGTGAGATGAGTGCAATTGTGCGGTCGTTTGAGCATTCTTTGGCATTGCCTTTCTTTGGGATTGGAATGAAAACTGACTGTTTCCAGTCCTGTGGCCACTGCTGACTTTTCCAAATTAGTTGGCATATTGAATGCAGCACTTTCACAGCATCATCTTTTAGCATTTGAAATAGCCCAACTGTAATTCCATCTCCTCCACTAGCTTTGTTCATAGTTATGCTTCCTAAGGCCCACTTGACTTTGCATTCCAGGGTGTCTGGCTCTAGGTGAGTGATCACACCCTCGTGGTTATCTGGGTCACAAAGATCTTTTTTTATATAGTTCTTCTGTGTATTCTTGCCACCTCTTCTTAATGTCTTCTGCTTCTGTTAGGTGCATACTGTTTCTGTCTTTTATTGTGCCCATCTCTGCATGAAATGTTCCCGTGGTATCTCTAATTTTCCTGAAGAGATCTCTAGTCTTTCCTATTCTATTGTTTTCCTCTATTTCTTTGCATTGATCACTGAAGAAGGCTTTCTTTGGAACTTTGCATTCAAATTGATATATCTTTGCTTTTCTCCTTTGCTTTTTGCTTCTCTTCTTTTCTCAGCTGTTTGTAAGGCCTCCTCAGACAACCATTTTGCCGTTTTGCATTTCTTTTTCTTGGGGATGGTCTTGCTCCCTGTCTCCTGTACAATGTCACGAATCTCTGTCCATAGTTCATCAGGCACTCTGTCATATCTAATCCCTTGAATCTGTTTCTCACTTCCACTGTATAATTGTAAGGGATTTGATTTAGGTCATACCTGAATAGTCTAATGGTTTTCCCTACTTTCTTCAATTTAAGTCTGAATTTGGCAATAAGGAATTCATGATCTGAGCCACAGTCAGCTCCTGGTCTTGTTTTTGTAGACTGTATAGAGCTTCTCCATCTTTGGCTGCAAAGAATATAATCAATCTAATTTAGGTATTGACCACCTAGTGATGTCCATGTGTAGAGTCTTCACTTGTGTTGTTGGAAGAGGATGTTTGCTATGACCAGTGTGTTCTCTTGGCAAAACTCTATTAGCCTTTGCCCTGCTTCATTCCGTACTCCAAGGCCATTTTTCCTGTTACTCCAGGTGCTTCTTGACTTCCTACTTTTGCATTCCAGTCCCCTATAATGAAAAGGACATCTTTTTGGGGTGTTATTTCTGGAAGATCTTGAAGGTCTTCATAGAACCATTCAATTTCAGCTTATTCAGCATTATTGGTCAGGGCATAGACTTGGATTACTGTGATATTGCATGGTTTACCTTGGAAATGAACAGAGATCATTCTGTCGATTTTGAGATTGCATCAAAGTACTGCATTTGAGACTCTTGTTGACTATGATGGCTACTCCATTTCTTGTAAGGGATTCTTGCCCACAGTTATAGATATAATGGTCACATGAGTTAAATTCTCCCAATCCAGTCCATTTTAGTTCTTTGATTCCTAAAATGTGGACATTCACTCTTGCCATCTCCTGTTTGACCACTTCCACTTTGCCTTGATTCATGGACCTAAAATTCCAGGTTCCTATGCAATATTGCTATTTACAGCATTGGACCTTGATTCTATCACCAGTCACATTCACAACTGGGTGTTGTTTTTGCTTTGGCTCCATATCTTCATTCTTTCTGGAGGTATTTCTTGACTGATCTCCAGTCACATATTGGGCACCTACTGACCTGGGGAATCCATCTTCCAGTGTCTTGTCTTTTTGCCTTTTTGTACTGTTCATGGGGTTCTCAAGGGAAGAATACTGAAGTGGTTTGCTATTCCCTTCTCCAGTGGACCACATTTTATCAGAACTCTCTACCATGACCTGTCTGTTTTGTGTGACCCTATACAGCATGGCTCGTAGTTTCATTGTTTAGACAAGGCTATATACCATTATATACATACACACACACACACACACACACACACACACATGTATGTATACACACACACACACACACACACATATGTATACATCCATATATATATCCTCTATTGAGCCTCTGCACCTGACTCAAATTTGTTCATTTTAAATTCGTTTTAGATGAATTAATATTCATTATAAATGAATGATCTAAAAGGATGAACCTTTTTTCAAGCAACTTAACTGAATCCTAGAATAATTATGTGGCACCCAATTAAGAATGTAATTGAATCCTAGAATAATTATGTTGCATTTAATTCAAAATAATCAGATTTGCAAGGAATTGAGAGAATATGATTCATAATGAGAAAATCAGTCAATCAGAAATGACCCAGATGTGATGTACATGTTAGAATTAGCAACCAAGAACATTAATAAAGTTAGTATAGTATAGTTGTGTTCTATATGTTTAAAAAGTTAAATAATATAAGGACAAAATTGAACATCTAGAAATAACTACAAGGTGTGAGATTAAAAGTGTAAGTGACTAACAGCAGATTAGATACTGCAGGAGAAAAGATTAGAGTACTTGAAGTTAGAGGGATAGAGACTGTGTAAAATGAAACATGAAGAGAAAAGAAAATGTATTAAGTGAACAGAGCCCAGTGGGCTGTGTGTTGCCTTCATACAGCCAAACGTACATCTTCTTGGAATCCCTAAGGAGACAAAAATATGAGAGAAATGATGGCTGGAATTTTTCAGTATCTTATGAAAACTATAAACCTACAGGTCAAAGCCCAAGAAATATGAAGGAAATATTATGCCAAAAAAAGACACTTTATAGGCAGATAAGGAAAACAGGACATGTTATAATCAGAGTTCTCAAAACCAGTGAGAAAGAGAAAATGTCTTAAGTAGACAGAATAACAAACACACAAGTGAAAAACCTAAGTTCAGGGTAGCAAAGATAAGAATTGACAGTAAATTTCTTGTCAGAAAAAAATGCAAGTAAAGAGAAAATGGAGCAATATGCTTTTTTTTTTTTTAAAAAGTGCCAACCTAGAATTTTATACCCAGTGACTACATCTTTCAAAGGTCACTGATAAGATGAAAAGATAATCCACAGGCTATGTGAACATTTTTGCAAAGCATATATTTGATTAAAGACATACTCAGAATATATTTTTAAAAAACTCAATATTATGTAATTAAAAAGCCCCATCAACCTAGTTAAAATATTGTCAGAGATTTAAATGGACACTTTGTGAAAGAAGATATACAGATGTCAAACATGCACATGAAAAGATGGTTCATATTTTTAGTCATTACATATATCAGTTCACTATGCATCTAATAAAATGATTGACCCTAACAAGTTGGCAAGGATATAAAGAAATTGGAATTTTTCAGCATTGTTGGTGGGAACAATGAATTTCGAGAGAACAGTTTGGGAGCTTTTTAAGAAGTTAAATATATTTGCAACATGATCTAGCCATTCCACAAGTTACCCAAATACAAAGAAAGCACATGTCCATACAAAAACTTTACATGATTACTCATAGCAGCTTTATTTGTAATTATCAAAAACTGAAACTGGTCCAAATGTCCATGGTCAACTGAATGAAATAACAGTTATGGTACATATACACATCCCCCCTCCCCCCCCCAGAATCTTACTCAGAAGTAAAACAAACCATTGTTGCAGGCAACAACATGCATGATTCTCAAAATAATTATGCTTACTGAAAGAAGCTACAGATAAAAGAGATTTAAGTACATTTTCATTTATATCTCAGTTCAATTCAGTCTCTCAGTTGTGTCCAACTCTTTGCCACCCCATGGACTACAGCACACCAGGCTTCCCTGTCCATCACCAGCTCCCAGAGCTTGCTCAAACTCACTTATATAAAATACTAGAAAGTGCCAGTGAAACTGCAGTAACAGAAGGAGATCTATGGTTGCCTGGAGAGGCAGGTGCAGAGAGGGAGAGTTGGGAAGGAGGGATTACTGAGAGGCATGAGTAAAATGTTTCAGGTAAAGGATATATTCTTTATCTTGATTGTCATGACAGTTTCACAGATCTGTTCATATGTCAAAATGTATCAAGTGGTACATTTCAATGCATGAAATTTATTATGTTTCAATTATACTTTAATAAATCTGTCTTTAGACTATTTTCCTGCAGTTTGTAATGCCTGTGGATCTGCCCCCATCTTTTCTTATCTTCCTGTGTTTTAAATACACCAACCTATTGTACTGTAATACCTTTCTTTAGCTCAGACAGCTAACACAAAAATTCACTCTGAAGCAGGTCACAATGCATACTTCCATCAGAGAAATATCTCACGGACCTTTGTTAAATGTTCAGAGATACATGATTGTTCTTTATGAAGCAAATACATCCTGTTTTTATATAATTAGGGAAGAGAAAATGCATACAAAAGAGCCCAGTCCTTTTCTGGTAGCCTTTTATGTCAGAGCTCAAAATTGCTGTCTGATAAAATGTAGGCCACCAGATTGAATTACTTCATTGAACTACTGCTGTCCTCTGTTAATGGTAATTGCAGAGATATAGCAGTCTTTCTCGGCAGCATCTCAGATATTTACCTCCCACTGTTTTTCAATTCAAACCTTTGATGAAAATATTCCCAGTACTTCTTTAAAGCAGACATCCAACTGTCTTTCTTGACAAAAGCAAGGCCTCTAAATCAGATCCTGACAATTTGTGACACAGCAGTCTATCCAGATCACCTTTTACCTATGTCACTATGTCATTTCCTGGAGGAAAAAGTGTCCATCAACCAAGCATTTCTGAAGGTTTTGGAGGCTGGAAGTTTGGTGTGCCAGCAAAAATGGGAGAGGAGAAAGGGAAAAACAATTTCTTCCCTTGACTTGGAAGGAACTCAGTAAGGGGGCTGACTGGATCTCAGAAGCAAATAAAGGATTTGTATGTTTTGAAGATACATTTTATGGAGATAGAAGTTAAAGACTTGTTTGCAAGATAATAAGGAGTAAAATGATTTCTGATAATCATCCCTTACATTATTGGAGACTGTGAAGCAAGGATTTTGTTGTTGTTGTTGATCTTAACTTTATCTATTTGGTTACTTGAATTATATTTAGCATTTTATTTCCTTCTCAGAAACTCAGTTTATTTTTCTGTTGTACCTCCTGTTCTAAACCGAGTAGACTATATCTCATGAAATAATGATTGTATACACAATGCCATTGGCATGTACCATGATTGACTCTGTTGATAGTATAGTGGCTGGAGTACAGAACATGGTGAGAAGAAGGGCAAATATGGCATGAGATCAAATGGATTGGCCTCAGAGTGAAATTCGTTGCTTGTATCTCTGACTGTGGTTGGTTGGACACTTTTTTTCTTTTTAGTATTGGAAGGGTATTTTTGATAATTGTTTTCTTGGATGAAATTGTAGCATCATGTGTTTGACAGAGGGGTAAGCTTTAGGAGCTGTGGGTGGCCCTCTGAGGACCTGCTCTCCAGTTTTAGTGTGTAAGCAGCCAACAGCATAGAAAGCACATTCCTTGTTGCCAATCTGGTTTTTTCTTCTCAAGTGGAAATCTTATAGAAATGTGCCTGGAAATCATGTTGGCCCAGATTTGGCCCTACTTGGTGGCCCTAGTATGATGGTATGTCTCTCACTGAGAGTGATCTCCCTCAGGTCTGTTCTGCTTTGGGGAGAAAAGGAAGCAAAACCATGGGCTGAACACTGGAGAAATTAATTTGGGAATAAAGATGCTCAGACTTAAGTTCATACTTTTAAGAAACAGTGACAGGCTTCTAGGAAGGTGGGGCAAGTAGATAGTAAGAAAAGAGATTTAAGAGAAAGTATATCTGCATGGAAGTCTTGAATCCATCTAGTCCTTGCTCTTTATGGCCTCCAAATACATTTAGGAGCAGGTAATCCTTGAAAAGTCCTTGCCCTTCCCTTTTTTTAAAGATCAGGGATTTTTGTTCTTTAGAATGGGAAAGGGAGCACTTTTGCAGTGAAGCCTCCATTGAAGACTGCCTGCCTTAGGTTCCTAATCCTGTGATTGGTATTATTCTCTGTCTGTCCTCATCTTCATTAGGCTCGAAGGCCAGATCAGGAGGGGCCACCAGGAAGATAAATATTAAATTCATAGCTTGTTAAAGCTTCAGTCCCCAAATACCCAACTTCTATCCTTTCCCTTTGACTTGAATTCTCCACACTGAAGCTTGGGGTCACAGTTTACCCAGGTAACCTGGTGTTCAGGAAATAAGAAAGGGACTGCCTACCAGACTTAACTTGAAGGCATAAAAGGAGACATTGCAGTCCGACTTGTAGAAGAATCCTTTGCACCTGGAATAGAACCCCATCCCAGAATATTGCTCTCTGCCAGGGCAGGGAGTGCTCTCAGTTTCTCGCTGGGTAGGGGCATCTGGAGCATCCTGCTGGTTTTGTCTGCTGGCATGTCGATAGTACTGACCTTTTCTCAGAGGCCTTGATCACCTCGGTCCACAATTTCACTTAACCCTTTTTGCAGAAGAATGAACACAAGTGACAACCTCAATTAACCTGTTCCTCAAGAATATCATTCCCTCTCTGCCACGTCACCCTCAGCTCTCTCTTACTGTCTTCTCTTGTTGGCTCCTGTTCCCTCATGCTTCTCTCTGTTGACACAGAGTATGTAAAGTCCAAGAGAGGTAGCAGTGCCAGTAAGAGCTAAATTACTTGCAGCTGGTGGTGCCACCTGTGCCTATCACATTTCAGCCAAAGCATTTGCTGTCCCAGAATGCTCTGTTATGGGGAATTGGAGAGTGACTCACTGTGGGG
Organism: Bos taurus; assembly: GCF_002263795.3. Taxonomy (NCBI): domain Eukaryota; kingdom Metazoa; phylum Chordata; class Mammalia; order Artiodactyla; family Bovidae; genus Bos; species Bos taurus. Next base: position 30,438,193 of record NC_037352.1, on the reverse strand, counting down.
GCAGCAGTGGGCTGAGCAGGAGAGGGCATTTGGGGGGGCTCTTCTGTGAGGACAGAATTATAAAGTAGGATTTCAGATGGTCTCAAATCCCTTATTTCTGCCTCTTATGGAATCACTGGCCCCAGAGGCACACCAAGAGGTTTCTGAGTTAAACTTCAGCCTTTTAATGAGCTAATAGAGAACAGTCCTTAGCAAGCATATCTCTTGTGGGCTTCTAGGACTGACGACTCCATACCCTGCTTCTGGTTATGTAGTGGAGGATTCTTGTGATTTCTTATATCTTCACAAGATCTCTTTGTTTCCATTTATGACTGCTTTAATTTTTTTTTTTTTTTGTACTTTGTGTACTTGTAGAGCAATTTCTCAATTTTGAACCTCTTCCTCATGAAAGGTCCATGTAATTGGGAGTGGGATAGGGAATGCTTGAATCAAATTAACATTTTCATTTAATCTAAATGCATTATTTTATAATTTTCTACATTTGCTGTTACTTAGTATTCTCTCTTTTCTGTGAAGTTCTTATTTTCAGTCAGTGTACATTACTTGTATCTTGATTATCCTCTGGTACTTTTCTTCATATGCAGTCTCTCTTTGTTTTCTTATTCATTTGTTCATTCATTTCACCCTCCTCTAGAGCCTGTAATGATCTAAGTACTTTGAAAAGTCTCAGGACAAGGGGGTAAAAGATATAGCTTCTGCTCTTAACCCTTAAGACCATTCTAGTCTAAGGGCTATATTCTTAGACAAAAATGCCCATGGGGAAACTGAACGTTACTCCTGGTAGAAACTGCTTCATTTGAGAAGAGCTCCCTTAATGAGTTCATGGCCTGTGATGGAAGAGAACGTGGAAGGAAACAGTTGAGGCGGATTCATTTTGATTTTTGGCAAAACTAATACAATATTGTAAAGTTTAAAAATAAAATAAAATTTAAAAAAAAAGTAAGTGTGATGCATCTCTCAGGAATGCAGCAGTGCAAAGTAGGGAGCTTTCTGGTGTGATGCCTGAACTGGTTCTTGGAGTAGGACTGCAAGTTAGGTGATTAAAGAAGGAGGGGTGCATTCTGTGCAACCCCATGTGAAAGAGCCCAAAGGCTCGAGGCCTGATGCTTTCATTAACCTCTATAGGTGTTTTGAAATGTTTGGAAAGTACAAGAATGAGGCTAGGAAGGGGCCAGGTCACAGTCTTGATGAGTCTTGTTAAAGAGTTTGCATTTTATGAAGGTGACAGAGAGTCGCTGAAAGATACTAAGTAATAGAGGGATGTGAATAGATGTGTGTGTGAAACAGGTCACTCAAGCAGTATTGTGAAGATAATTTTTATAAGGGTGAATTTAGAGGCAGAAAAGGATTTCAGGAAAAATGATTTTTTATGACAGTGTGATTGGGAGAGAAGGGGGACATTTCTAGAGGTATCTAGGATACAAAATGGACAGGACTAAGGCAACAAGTGAATGTGGTTGTAAGAGGCCTCAGAGGATGATGGATATATCTGCATTCTTCAACTGAGTTAACGCTGGTACAAATCTCCAAGAAAGGCAGTAGAGGGTAGTTATTAGGAGCCTGTACTTGGATCTGCTTGCTTTCTGAGTTACATTTTGGACATGTTGATTCTTATGAGGCTTGTGGGGTATGCAAGAAAAGCCATCCTGTGGGAATGTGAGTGTGGAGCTCAGTGGGGCTGCTGCTGCTGCTGCTAAGTTGCTTCAGTCGTGTCCGACTCTGTGCGACCCCATAGATGGCAGCCCACCAGGCTCCCCCGTCCCTGGGATTCTCCAGGCAAGAACACTGGAGTGGATTGCCATTTCCCTCCCCAATGCATGAAAGTGAAAAGTGAAAGTGAAGTCGCTCAGTCGTGTCTGACTCTTCGCGACCCCATGGACTGCAGCCCACCAGGCTCCTCCATCCATGGGATTTTCCAGGCAAGAGTACTGGGGTGGGGTGCCATCTCTAGATATGTTTTGGTGTTCAGTGCAGTCCATGAATGGAATTTCCCTTCCCCAAAATACATGTGATAATTTGTGATAATTTATGTGTCGAGCTTGTGAGAGTCTTGCTGTGTGATTTATCTAGAGGACTCTAGAGTTGACTGGATCAAAGCCAGTAACTATACAAATAATGCTCTATCCATGATCCATTGCCCTCATGATTATTAGTGAGGGTATATTACATATTTCTTTGGACCAAAGCATAATTTTAGAAAACCCTGGATAAACAGCTTTCTTTTTTATTTATTGCTCTGCTTTCCTTTGATTGCTTTTGCTGTAGTATCAACTTGCATCTTATATTTAATCATCACCTCCCAGAACATTCATGATTCTGCAGCCCTGTTGGAATACATCTTGGGAGATTCCATTTCTCTGAAGCTGTTTCAAGGACATACAGCACGAGATGACCATGATACGGCGTCTTTGGACAGTGCCTCGATTTCCCTCCTGCTGAATCCCCCACACATGTTTGAAGCAGTGATTATCCCCTCCACTAGCTCATGCGACTTGTTAGATCACTGTTTGTGGGTGTCACAAAATGTTGGCAGGACCCCAGTGTGAAACACAGTGTGAAATACGTGTGGTTAAACGTCTCTGAATTTGTGTGTCAATCAAAACAAAGTGGCTTCAATGAGTAAATGAATTTCAAAAGAAACTTGAGGGTTGTAGAGCCGAAATGGAGCGTGGAACTTCTTAGGCCAATTATATATGTATATAAAATTTCAGGGAATCATATGTAGGAGGGAGTGTGCAGTATAGTAGCAAATTCTGATTAGTTAGGATTTTACATTCAGTTCAGTTCAGTCGCTCAGTTGTGTCTGACTCCTTGCGACCCCATGAATCTCAGCACACCAGGCCTCCTTGTCCATCACCAACTCCCGGAGTTTACCCAGACCCACGTCCATCAAGTAGGTGATGCCATCCAGCCATCTCATCCTCTGTCGTCCCCTTCTCCTCCTGCCCCCAATCCCTCCCAACATCAGCGTCTTTTCCAATGAGTCAGCTCTTCGCATGAGGTGGCCCAAGTATTGGAGTTTCAGCTTCAGCATCAGTCCTTCCAATGAACACCAAGGACCAATCTCCTTTAGGGTGGACTGGTTGGATCTCCTTGCAGTCCAAGGGACTCTCAAGAGTCTTCTCCAACACCACAGTTCAAAAGCATCAATTCTTCGCCACTCAGCCTTCTTCACAGTCCAACTCTCACATCCATACATGACCACTGGAAAAACCATAGCCTTGACTAGACAGACCTTTGTTGGCAAAGTAATGTCTCTGCTTTTTAATACGCTATCTAGGTTGGTCATAACTTTCCTTCCAAGGAGTAAGCATCTTTTATTTTTTTTTTTACATTGTAAGCACACAATTTTTTATTATAACATGTATAGTTCCCAGACATAGTGCCATGGAATATGGGGGATGTTTGGACACTAGATTTTTGCACATTTTCAAAGAGGAACCAGATAACTTAAAAACTCTACATATTGTGTGTGTGTGTGTGTGTGTGTGTGTGTGTGTTTAACCAGAAAAGATGGTTTAGGATTGTCAAACAGTGCAAATTTTATTTTATTTATATTTGGCTGTGCAAGGTCTTCATTGGTATGCATGGGCTTTCTCTAGTTGTGGCGATTGGGAGCTACTCTTTGAGAGGAGGCTACTCTACTCTCTCTCTTGTAGCAGAGCACAGGCTCTAGGTGTTCAAGCTTCAGAAGTTGTGGCACACAGGCTTAGTTGCCCCCATGGTATGTGGAATCCTCCCAGACCAGGGATCAAACGCCTTCCCTGCATTCGCAGGTGGATTCTTAACCACTGGACTACCAGGGAAGACCCAAAGAGTGAAAATTATAAATCATGTATACAACATGTTTTGCAATTTTCATTTAACTTCACTGATACTTAATATGCCTGTTTACCCAATGAAGACCATAAAATTTCATTGTAGTTGAGATATCACAAGCATTTGTTTGTTCTCTTCATCAGGTTTAGGGATATGTACTGATATCAACATGGTTTCTCCTTTACTTTTATCTCCTCTGCTGTTTTGCAGTGTTGAACAGGTGTCTTCTTGTGGCCTACCCTTACCCTTCACTTTTATCTAATCAAAGGATGATAAGATGGTCTTTTCTCTATGTATTAACCAAAAAATTATTTTTACATGTGACTTTATAGCAACACCCATAATTTAAGTGATATTTGCCTTAATATTATCTTTACTCTCACCTTTCATACAAGAGGATTTATTAATCTAATAGGGTATGCTATGTTAATGAAATGTTTGGTGGCAAAATACGTTTAGACTTGTTGAAAGACCTGATGTTGCTATTGAAATGCCTAAGAAAAATAGCCCATTCAGTAAAGAAAGCCAGCCTGGATTCTGGTGACCCTCTTGCTTTAACCAGTGATGCTTTCAGTGATGATCTTTCTCCTGCAGAAAGCCCTCTGCTCACTTTAAGTGTGTAAACTCTTGACTTGAGGACTTTATCAGAGTTTATATCCTCTTTAAGGCTCCCTGAAAGATTAACTCTTAACTCATTAAGCAATTCCTCAATTACCCCCAAATTAGCTTCATAGATTATGTCTTTCATGGCTTGTTAGTTTGCATAGGTGACTAAATATGAAACTCAAAAAAGATAGCCTTACCATTTTTTTTTCTTTTCACACTTTTGTAAGCTTTCTAATTTTTATCCCTCAAATACATCATGTCACAGTTGACTTTTCTGCTCTGGCTGTCAGTGTCAGGAACTGTGTTTCTGCACATTAGCATGAAGACATTTGGGAAAGGTCCTTTATCGATGTCTGACACTGGTGAATTGAAGAATAATACACTAGCTACATCACACTGTTTATTCCTCCTAAGCCAATTGTTATCTTTTGCAGTATTTCCAGTGAAATTGTAATTTTTTAAAGCAGATTCTTTTCTGATGGAGCTGTGATTTGCAATAATCTTGTCATGCCAAGCTCAAAATACTACTAAATGAAGACATTTGTGGAAGGGAATGATTGTAAATTGCATGCAAATTTCAACTCGGCTGGAATTAATCAATATGGAAACAGAACTTGTGCGTTCCTGATATGATGATGCTGAAACTAATCCCATGGAGTTTTATTTCCATGGGAATTAGGTATTTATTTTTATTTAAGTCTCTCTTTTTTCTTGAAGACAAAGGTCCAGTTTTTGAGTCTTTTAATAAAACTTTTGGGAAGATAGAGAAATGTTATAATGGAAACAGGAATAAAACTAATCATCTGACTTCTCCTGTGGGGACATTGGTCATTGCCTATTTAATTTAGCTATTTCAGAAGAATTTTCCCAATTTTTCTTGCTCATTTTTTCCACTGAAAATTCTAAGGTTTATGATATAGTAGGTGACACAGTCTGTAGTATTGTCATCTAAATGGCATGTTCTTTCATTTATATCAGTTTCCAAGGGGGGGAATCACATCTCTTTGGTGAGCGTGTGTTTTGTTTTCATTTGACATAAAAATCTTACTTTCTGGGGAAACAGATCACTATCTTTGACTTTTTAATGCCTCCTGGAGTTTTTAGGATTTCTCATTTTCTTTGATTTTTCAGGATTAGGCTCATTGCCCTTTATTTTTATACTTGGCCTCTAGGTCTGTTAGCTTTAGGTTGTTTCTCACCTTTTCTTCAAGTTTGTAGGTCAAGAATTTGCAGATAGAGGTCTTATCACTAGTATATTCATATCACCAATGCATTAGTGTTATATCCATATATCTTCAGAGCCTGACAACTTTCTTCCCAACCCCTTTAGAGTACTTTAAGAGTTCCTTTATTTGTAGCCCAGTTTAAATTCCACTGGGTAACACTCCATAAACCTGCAGTGACATCCAGTGGCCTCAAGGTGTAATTTTTTTTTTTAGAAAATTTTCCAAAGAAATTATAGGTGTAGTAATTCCTGTCAAGGAAAAATACTGACGTTATTGAGGGGGTTCCCTCAGTGTATTACCTTCCAAGTAGGTACTAGCATACCGCATCATAGGATTCTAGGAAAATGATTATGCATTTCTTGGCTTTTAAATGAAAGAGTGACAACCTGTGATGAGATCAATTTCAGTATATTCCAACTAAGATTAGAGGAAAATATAAAATTGAAGACAGTTTTCTTAAGAAACTTGCAGTATCTGATTTCATATTATGGATCTCTTTAAGAGGTTCATGATGTAAAGCAGAACGTTTAGTTTGTGCTTCTGATCATGAAGTTAAAGTGCTGTGTTGTTCCTGCTTGTTTCTTGTGCTGTCAGTTCCTTTGAAAGCCGTTCACTGTGTTAACCCTTGTATCTTCTGAGACTTTCTAAGATTGCTGCTATGAATCAGAGGCAAGTGACTGATTACTGTCCTTGAATTATGTTATTAAAGGAGAGCATATTATTTTTATAAAAGTGATGCACCATTAACCACAATAGTATTAGCACCATAAACAGTTTAGAATAATAGAAAACAGTACAAAGATAATGCAGCCTATCAGCTCAAATCTTACCCTTTCCACAGAAACAGCCAGTGTGAACACTTGGTGAGCCTCTTTCCAAATAGCTCTCTGTACGTTTACATTAATAGATGAATAGACAGGAAACTAGGAAATGATTTCGTATCTTAGAACTAAACAACAGATATAACTACCATGTTGACTTGGTTTCTAATGCTGTTGTGTTACACTAGGTGAGGAGGGGGCTAGCCTAGAGGCTTGCTTTTTGTTTAACCAGTGACTCTTCCTATGGTGTGACAGACAGGACTGGCTAATGAAGATAGTGAGAAGATCTACATAGAGGAGTGTTGGGCAGCCACCTCATGGCCTGGTCTAGATAAGTTAAATGAAGCTGGAATGGGTCAACGTAATTTATATAATTAAACACCCAGTGTGAGATGTTCCAGAGCTGAGAGACTTAATAGAAGTAGGATCCAGCATGTAGGAACCAAGCAAGTCGTATAACCCAAATTGGTGCTAAGCACATTTATACCAAAGATGGAATGTTAGATTCAATGGGAGGGAGATTGTTGAGTCTTTATCAAAGTTGATACTGAATCTGAAATTTGATATTTAAATTTCTCTGTCTTGGACCCGTTCCCCCATCCTTCTCAGGTATAGAGCAAAAGCCATATGTCACTAGAGAGGGGCAAGAAACGTGTCTGACCTTCTGGTTCTATAAAAAGATCACTGATGCGAGGACCACGGCTATGCACTGCCTTCCACTCCCTTGAATGACACTGGGCAAAAACCTTCAGGAGAGATTGTGGTACCCAGGATTCTGCACTGATGCAAACCAGAGATCAGCTGACTTGACAGAGGAGCAGGAAACTTCCTCATGCCTGAGATATTCCACCAGTCCAAGAACTTGGTTTCCCCATGGGAATTATACAGGAAAGAAGAAAAACCCTGACTGCACTCTGTGCCTTTATGAGTAGGAAGAAGTGGATGCCTGCCATTAAGGGAGAGGCAGAAATGCTGAGTCTCCCTCCTGAGTTTTAGATATACAGGGCCAGAGTGAGTCTGAGGTCAGAGCAGGTGGACTGAGAAACTTCTCCCCCACCACAGGCCCTTGCACCAAGTAATGGATGATTGCAGTCTGTTGAGTGACAAACGCATGGAGAGAACTTTTCCCTCACTTACCCACACATATATCCTGTAATGACTTTCTGCAGGGCCTGTTGTATTTTTCGGGTAGATCATGAATACAGAAAAACTTCTTAATACTTAAAAAATTAAACTTTAAAAAATAGTTTCAGATTTACAAAGTTTAGTATAGATAATACAGAAAGTTCCCATATGCATAGCACATAGTTTATCCCTATTGTAAATATCATATGTGAGTATGCTGTATTTTTATAACTAATATAGTGATATTATTATTAATTGAAGTCACACTTTATTCAGATTTCCTTACTTTTTTAACCTAATGTCCTTTTTCTCTTTTAGCATTCTATTCAGAACACCACATTTTATCTTTATAGTCATTATGTCTCTTCAGGTTTCTCTAGATTGACAGAGTTTCTTGGGCTTTTTTCCTTTTGGATGATCTTGAAAATTTTGAGGCATGCTGGTCAGATATTCTGTAGAATGTTTCTTGATTACTGGTTCTTAAATTTTTTTTTCTCATGATTAAACTCTGCTGTTTTTTCCTTTGAAACTTTTGGACTCTTACAAAGAATTAGGTCATGAGAGTCTATCAAAGGAAGAATTTGTATCCTTCAGTGCAATGAAACTAAATATATCAGCAAGAGTATCCAAACCCAGTTCAAATACTTACTAGATTTACTCAATTCCTCTCATGCTGATAGCCTGAGAGAAGTTACCAATTTCTAGGCATAATGTTATTTACTTTGGTTTCTTACATGCAAAAAGTGTGGAATTCAATTTTTAAAATTTATAAGACACAGGCACAAAAAAGAAAAAAAAAACAACAAAAAAACCTTTTCTCAGAAGGTTTAATAGTAAACAGAACCAAACCAAGAGATGCAGGCTTCAGACGAGGAATTCAAAATAACTATGATTATTACATTAAAAGGTTTGTTGGATAATTGGGCAATGCATATGTATCAGTGAACAATTTTGGAAATGTTAAAAATGTTGAACAAGATATCATATTAAATTTTTTTTCTGTGGGTTTATTAACAGATGGGACACAGTAGAGACAGACCTTGTAGATAGACTAGAAGAACTCTTCAAAAGTAAAATAGAGTAAAAAAAGAGTGGAAATAAAAAACAGGAAATCCAAAAGTGGAGTATGTTGCTGTAGAACATATGTAACAATCTAAAATAAAGGAGGAGAGAGAAAATAAGACAGAAGAAATGTTTGATGAGAGAATGGTTGAGAATTTTTCAGAATGAAAGATAACAAAGTTTATCTATATATGGTCATCAAACTGCTGAAAACCAAAGATAAGAGTAAATTCTGAAGGAGTTCAGAGAAAAAAGAAATATTAATGAGGCACATAGCTAACAGTTCGGCAGACATTTAATCAGAAACTATGAAAGCCAGAAGATCGTGGAATGACATCTTTTAAGAACTGAAATCCAGAATTCCATCTCCACGAAATATGTCTTTTTAAAAAGAAAAGCAAAAATAAGAATTTGTCAGATGAAGAAACATCGTGAGAGTTTTTTGCTAGTAGAACAGCACTACAAGAAACGCTAAAGGAACGTCTTCAGGCAAGACCATACTGCTAGATAGAAAATTTGATGCTATATATGGAATAAAGGTCACCAAAAATGTAAAACTGGATAAATTTAAAAGATATTTTCTTCTTACTTTCAATATATGAAAAGAGATCAGAGCAAGGTTTGACAAAAAGTACCCCATGGGCTAAATACTACCTCTAGCTTGCATTTGTGCAGCCTAAAAGCTTAGGAGTGCTTTATATTTTTAAAAGGTTGTAAAAAAAAATTAAAAACAACCAAAGTAAAGAATATAAAATGGATATTCTATGGCTCATGAAGTCTGAATTTGTTACTTTGTGACCTAGTCTAAAGCAAAAATAATAACTATGCATTGTAGGGTTTGTAACATATGTCCAAAGAAATATTGAAAATAATAGCAGAAAAGAGGAGGAATAAAATGGAAATATATTATACTGTTATAAGTTTCCTATGCTACTCATAAAGTAATATAATAAAATTATAGTAGACTATGCTAAGTTAAGGAGAAGGCAATGGCACCCCACTCCAGTACTCTTGCCTGGAAAATCCCATGGATGGAGAAGCCTGGTAGGCTGCAGTCCATGGGGTCACTAGAGTCGGACATGACTGAGCAACTTCACTTTCACTTTTCACTTTCATGCATTGGAGAAGGAAATGGCAACCCACTCCAGTGTTCTTGCCTGGAGAATCCCAGGGATGGGGAGGCCTGGTGGGCTGCTGTCTCAGGGGACACACAGAGTCGGACACGACTGAAACAACTTAGCAGCAGCAGCAGCATGCTAAGTTAAAGATGCATATTGTGAACCCTAGAACAGCCACTGAAGGAAAAGATAAAACAAAGCAGTATAGTCAACAAACTGATAAAAGAGAGAAATTGAATCATAAAACATGCCCAACTAAAACAAAAGGAAGCAAAAAAGAAAAAAAAAGACACAAAAAACAAATTGGGGAAAATTTTAAACAGTATAATGATAGATATATACCCATTTCTAGCAATAGTTACATTACCTACAAATGGTCAGTTAAAAAAACAGCTTAAAAACTGGATGCAAAGCAAAACCCAATTATGCATTGTGCACAAGAAACCCATTTTAAATATGAAAACAGCTATATTAAAACTAAAATGATGGAAAACAATATATCATGGAAAATCAAACAAAAGAAAGCTGAGTTGGTTCTATTAACATCAGACAAAGTAGACTTCAGAATAAGCAGTGTTATCAGGGATAAAGCATGGTACTACTTACTATATTGTGATAAAGAGGTCAGTTTATGAAGAAAACAAGAATTCACCAAGAAAATTAAAGGTATATGTACCTAATAACTGAGCCTCAGAATACATAAAAAGTAATAGAACTACAAGGAGAATGAGACAAATCCACTAGTTTTGTTGGAGATTTCAACATTTCTTTCTTCAATACTTGGTGAAACAAATAAACCAATTGGGAAAGATGTAGAATACCTAAGCAATACTATCCATCACCTTGATTCAATTGACATTTACAAAATACTCAGCAGCATCATACAGGTGTTTTTCAAATTCACTTGGAATATTTACTAATACTATATTTTGACGTATAAAATAAATGTCAATAAACATGAGAGCGTTTAAATTATGCGAGTTATGTTCATTGATCAACCAGACATAATCACATACCTTGTTTGGGGAATGTAATTTCTTTGGATAAATTTAAATATCTAAAATGTGACAAGGCATTCAGCTTAAAAAATACACCTTAAACCTTCAGATATATTAGTGACACAGAATTGCCTTGAATCTACTTGAAGCTTTGCACTGCAGTGGTACTATTAGATATTTGTGATTGAACTTGTTGATTTTGAAGTATGAGTTGGTGCTTAAAATGTGTGTTAACAGCATTTCTTGCAGCCTCTAAGCAAGGGGCCCTTGTGGTATTTTTAAATACTCTCAGTAGTTTTAACTTCCTGCATAAGAAGCATTTAGGCAAGCATGATATCATCAATGCTAGTGCTAAGTCACTTCAGTCGTGTCCAATTCTGCAACCCCATGGACTGTAGCTCGCCAGCCTCCTCTGTCTATGGGATTCTCTAGTCAAGAATACTAGAGTGGGTTACTGTGCTCTCCTCCAGGGGACCTTCCCGACCCAGGAATGGAACCCATGTCTCATGTCTCTTGTATTGGTAGGCAGGTTCTTTACCACTAGCGCCACTTGGGAGGCACACCATTAGTATTTACAAGTGAAAACAGAAAGTGGAAAGTTCTGCTCTGCTCTTAAAGAAGCAGAATTTGCGTGTATATTTTGGAAGAACAGTATGTAATAGAATAGCAGTAAGATAATGTATTCTCTTTTTTTTTTTTTTTCATCTTTTTTAGAATCTAGCTTTCTTTTTTTTTTAATTTTTTTAATTTTATTTTATTTTTAAACTTTACATAATTGTATTAGTTTTGCCAAATATCAAAATGAATCCATCACAGGTATACATGTGCTCCCCATCCTGAACCCTCCTCCCTCCTCCCTCCCCATACCATCCCTCTGGGTCGTCCCCGTGCACTAGACCCAAGCATCCAGTATCGTGCATTGAACCTGGACTGGTTTCTCGTTTCATACACGATATTTTACATGTTTCAATGCCATTCTCCCAGATCTTCCCACCCTCTTCCTCTCCCACAGAGTCCATAAGATTGTTCCATACATCAGTGTCTCTTTTGCTGTCTTGTACACAGGGTTATTGTTATCATTTTTCTAAATTCCATATATATGCGTTAGTATACTGTATTGGTGTTTTTCCTTCTGGCTTACTTCACTCTGTATAATAGGCTCCAGTTTCATCTACCTCATTAGGTCAGGAACAAGACAAGGGTGCCCACTTTCACCATTACTATTCAACATAGTTTTGGAAGTTTTGGCCACAGCAATCAGAGCAGAAAAAGAAATAAAAGGAATCCAAATTGGAAAAGAAGAAGTAAAACTCTCACTATTTGCAGATGACATGATCCTCTACATAGAAAACCCTAAAGACTCCACCAGAAAATTACTAGAACTAATCAATGATTATAGTAAAGTTGCAGGATATAAAATCAACACACAGAAATCCCTTGCATTCCTATACACTAATAATGAGAAAACAGAAAGAGAAATTAAGGAAACAATTCCATTCACCGTTGCAACGGAAAGAATAAAATACTTAGGAATATATCTACCTAAAGAAACTAAAGACCTATATATAGAAAACTATAAAACACTGGTGAAAGAAATCAAAGAGGACACTAATAGATGGAGACATATACCATGTTCATGGATTGGAAGAATCAATATAGTGAAAATGAGTATACTACCCAAAGCAATTTATAGATTCAATGCAATCCCTATCAAGCCACCAACAGTATTCTTCATAGAGCTAGAACAAATAATTTCACAATTTCTATGGAAATACAAAAAACCTTGAATAGCCAAAGTGATCTTGAGAAAGAAGAATGGAACTGGAGGAATCAACCTACCTGACTTCAGGCTCTACTACAAAACCACAGTTATCAAGACAGTATGGTACTGGCACAAAGACAGAAATATAGATCAATGGAACAAAATAGAAAGCCCAGAGATAAATCCACGCACATATGGACACCTTATCTTTGACAAAGGAGGCAAGAATATACAATGGATTAAAGACAATCTCTTTAACAAGTGGTGCTGGGAAAACTGGTCAACCACTTGTAAAAGAATGAAACTAGAACACTTTCTAACACCATACACAAAAATAAACTCAAAATGGATTAAAGATCTAAACATAAGACCAGAAACTATAAAACTCCTAGAGGAGAACATAGGCAAAACACTCTCTGACATACATCACAGCAGGATCCTCTATGACCCACCTCCCAGAATAGCGGAAATAAAAGCAAAAATAAACAAATGGGACCTAATTAACCTTAAAAGCTTCTGCACATCAAAGGAAACTATTAGCAAGGTGAAAAGACAGCTTTCAGAATGGGAGAAAATAATAGCAAATGAAGCAACTGACAAACAACTAATCTCAAAAATATACAAGCAACTCCTACAGCTCAACTCCAGAAAAATAAATGACCCAATCAAAAAATGGGCCAAAGAACTAAATAGACATTTCTCCAAAGAAGACATACAGAGGGCTAACAAACACATGAAAAGATGCTCAACATCACTCATTATCAGAGTAATGTATTCTCAATATGTGTCTAAATCATGGTCTGAAAAAGTCATAGGAGTATTTAGAAATTTATCTTAGTTTAACGTGACAGATATGACTCATTAATAATAAAGACTAAAAAGACCTTTGTGGGCTAACGAGTGAGTGAACTTTCAAATTTTACTGCTGTCAATACATACTTTGTACTGTTGAGGTCATAATGTTGTTACCCTAAATATTGTACTGTCGTTTTCCTCTTATTTTGAGGTTACCCAAAATAAAAATTGTTCTCTAAAAGAATATCATTTTAGTTTACATGATCACAATTGACCTAATCATAGCTCCTCTTCTCAGGAAAAGTCTGAACAGCTCTTAAATTAAAGGATAAAGAAGAATAGTCAGCTACACTGGTGTAGATTACTATAGAGTAGCATACTCATAATCTTAAGTAAAAGATTCCCATTTTACAAATGTGTTTAGATGTCCTTGGCAAATTTAGGGTAGTAACGTGAGATGGATATAGTAAAAATGGATTTGGGTTAGGGTTTGTTTTGATGACTCGTTTGCACACCACAAACATGGCCAGCCTATTTGTAAATTTTCTTCAAGTAAGAATTGTTCTATTTAGGGGTAAAAAAGATCATTTCTGGAGTGAGTACTTCTAATGAGTTATTTTTGGAGAACTGTTACAAAACTTATGTCAAATGATTGTTAATCCTTCTTGCAAACAATTACATAACTACTGTGTAACCACCCAAAGCCCTATTCCTTCCCTTAGCCTTGGGACTACCTCACAGTCATGAATTTAATGCTTTAATTTTCAGTTTTTAAAAACCCTCAGTGTCAGATGGATGTAGAATGCAGAGGTTTGCATGAAATGTATTCAGTGAAATCCAGAAGTAATTTGCCGTGCCTAGGATTCATTTAAATATCTGTGATTTCATTGTATAAAATAATCTTTGCAGTAAATGTTAAGGGATATGATTTTGCCTTAGATCATAATACTTGCTAATTATTTTTCTTAGTAGTATTAGTTAACTGGGGGTTAAGGAATCATAGGTAGTGATGCCACATATGTAAGTGGATAACTTACAAAACTTTATTTGCTGCTTAATTTTTTTTAACATTATTCTCTAAATAGCCTCGAATACAATTGTGGTAATATTTGCTGAAAATTAGAAACTATAAAACCTCATATTTTGCTGATCAGAATAGGAGAGAGAATTTCAAAAATGATACCTTCTATTTATAAAGCAGAACCTTCCATCTACTGTCTCTCAAAAGGCAGTTTGATAACAAAATGTGTTTTAATATTTTGTGTTATTTCCATTATTTAGGCAGTAAGTGTATAGACATCATAGATCACTAATGTTTATGTTATAAGGTCTCTTTATTTTATATGAGATTTACTAGCAACAAGTTATCATTTAACTCTTATTTAGTTCCCTTCCTTGCACATTGAATAGATTGAAAAGATAGTAAAAAATTAAAGTCATTGACCTTAATCCCATGTTGGCGTGTTAAATTCTGCAAATGATAGAGAAATTTCATTCTGGTGGGGTCCACCTTGCAGTTGTGATAATCTGTACTTGTAAAAGAGATATTCTTTAATTATACTGCATAACTAAACATATTTGAAACAGATAACTGATCCTGTCTCAAAATTGATATTTCTTTTAAAGTGTAAAGTCAGTACGTCATTGTTCCCATTTGGTCAGATGGCATGCTACTGTCCCAAGCACACACGAACTGATGAGGCAGAAAGATTATAAGCATGAAGGGACGAGGGAAGGACCACAATGGAAGCAAACACTTTCCCGCTTTTCCTGAATGTGCTTTGACCACCTGTCTTTTACCCTTTGCAGTTCTGTTCTGAGAGGAGTATGATGAACAGCCCTGAAGATTGGGGCCACTGCTGCTAGATTGTTGCCATTAACCAGCTTTCATGGCTTTTGTGGGAGCCTCCTTTTCATTAGTATTTGCAACATGTTCACCAGCAAAATGATTATGTTAGGCAGAGACATCACATCACTTACATTTCATAGCTCAGTGCAATTTTCATAAACTGCGAGGCAACATCCAAAAAAACATGACTCAGAATTAGAGTTTCAGAAGATTATTATATAGACATTATTTCCCTCAGGTCACGGGCTTTAGTCAAATTTGGAGGAGAATGAAATTGCCAACAGTGAAAAGCAGACAGAAAGGTATGAGTTCATGAGCAGAGAAATAACATTTTCATTTGTTCCTTCCCCATGGGAAAGATTCAGCATTCCGGTAAATGGAGACGGTTATAAGAAATGAATTTTTGTCAGCAGGGATGTGATTTTAAGGCTCACTTATCCATTGGCAATCTAGATTTCTAACCCCAGGAATCTAGGAAATTGCTACAGAATGTAGTCTTTATTATAAACAAGTTTTTTTTTTTTTTTGGTGGTAGTTTCTTCCCCCCTTTCTTTTCTTGCTCAGAGATTTTAAGACGGACTACATTTCTTTCTGCCTTTCAGGGGTCAGATGACTGCAGAATGTCTGCATGTGCCATGGGTTTCTCCTCACTGCCCCTGCTTTGTGATGGAAACTGTTTCTTCCCTACCAAGCTTCTCCCGCTCTCCCTGGTTTTTCCTAACCCCCTCTGTTGAGCACACACAACGCTGACAGCATCAGAAGCCACCGCGCTCACGGCGCTGAATTCATGGCCTCTGCTTCTGTTCCCAGCATTTGCAGGACATCTTGCGGTGCTGCTGCTTTTCTGTTCTCAGTCCTTTTGTGTCTGTGGACCTGAGAGTAAGGCAGGAAAAAAAAGGCTTGCCAGGTAGCTCTCATTTTACCAGGTATAAAGAGCAAGGATTTGCAAGGTTTCTGTCAGGTAATCCCAGACAACCTTCTTCATAATTAAAGAATGTTCTTTCATGGGAAATTTTATTTAGCTTCTTCAATTTCATCTGATGCTTCTCAGCCCATCACTCATTCAAATTCTGTTCAGAGGTTCTGCCGCCAGCTACAGAGTACATCCATGAGAGCAGACGATATTTCATATAACCTAAACCCTTCATTTCTAGGGATGCAAATAGGTTCTGTAACTTTAATCTCACCTTTATATTTTTTCAATTTTTAATAATGTGAAAATATGTATATATAATACCTTCTTCCCCTGTGTATTTTTGCCCATTTTAATATCTCTTTCAATACCATAAACTATTTTCCTGGATGTATTATTATTAAAAAACATTATTGCCTGCCATAGTTTATCATCATCATTATTATATCTACAATATAATGATTATTTAACATTGTCAAATTGTATTTGATTAATAAATGAGAATTGATTAGCTTGTTTAGCTTGTTGGATTTGGCCTGTGAAATTAATCAAGATTGATAAACTTTCCCCTTGAACCTCCAAAGGTTCTCAAAGGAAGGGAGAAGGGATATTAGGGTTAGGAGGAGCATTTGGTTTGCTGCATATCTGTCCAATCACACATTTTGATTCCTTGCAGTGTTCTTGCCTGGAGAATCCCAGGGACGGGGGAGCCTGGTGGGCTGCCGTCTATGGGGTCACATAGAGTCGGACACGACTAAAGCGACTTAGCAGCAGCAGCAGATGCTCTAGCCAAGGAGTCACTGAATTAGCCATGCTATGCTGTGCTTAGTCACTCAGTCATGTCCGACTCTTTGAGACCCCATGGACCACAGCCCGCCAGGCTCCTGTGTCCATGGAATTTTCCAGGTGAGAATACTGCAGTGGATTGCCATGCCCTCCTCCAGGGGAATCTTCCCAACCCAGGGATTGTACCCAGGTCTGCCACATTGCAGGTGGATTCTTTACTGTCTGAACCTCCAGGGAAGCCATAGTCCTGGTATATGCTGATATTTTGTGGAGTTTCAATTTGTTCCTGTTAAATTTTTCCTAAAATGTAGTCTCTTTATCTTTGATAGTTAGGGGACCTCTTTTTGAAAAGTGGGGGAAAGTGTGATATTCCATTCTTCGTAATGGGCATTTGTGGAATTTTTCCTAGAATCGTTTGAGGGGCAAAAACAGGTACCTGCAATGTACAAAAACATGTACTTGTCTCTTATGTCACTCATTCTTACTTCCAACAACCTCTGCTCTACTGTATGTTGTTCAGAAGTTGTTTGACTAGTGTGTCATACAGAAGCTAATAACCTGGAAGATGCTGATATTTGCATATGGTTTGGAACCCTTTTGGATTCTACTTCAGTAGGAGTAAAGACTCTCATGGAAACTGATGGGTTTTTGCAGATGTTCTCATCACCTAACAGGGCTTCATTAGAGTTATTGGCTAGAATAGAATTTTTTCTTTTTATTCTAGTATAGTTGATTTACGGTGCTGTGCTTGTTTCTGATATACGGAAAAGTGATTTAGTTTTATATATATTCTTTTTTCAGATTTCTTTTCATTATGGTTTTTATGGAATATTGAATATAGTTCCCTGTGCTATGCAATAGGACCTTGTTTATCTATTTTACATATAGTAATATGCAACAGTTAATCCCAAACTCATAATTTATCCCTCCCTCCCTTTTCTCTTTGGTAACAATAATTTAGTTTTCTATATCTGTGTTTCTATTTTGTAAATAATTTCATTTTTATCATATTTTAGGTTCCACATACAACTGGTATCATAAAATGTTTGTCTTTGTCTGACTTACATCACTTAGTCTGAAATCTCTGGGTTCATCCATGTTGCTGCAAATGGCATTATTTCATCCTTTTATGGCTGAGTAATATTCCATTGTACATCTTTATTCAGGTTACTTTAGGGGTTTTTGATTAGTTCCCAATGAAAGATGAAATACTGTAAATGTAATAATTAATAGCACAAATAAGAAAGCTATAGATAGGATTAGTATGGTAATTACATAATAACAGTGGTACTGTAAGAAAACACCCAGGCAGTCACCTGAAAATTACTCATTGGCCATAACTTTAGAGTCTCATTGTCTACCATCTGGAGCCAGGGACAGGGTGTCTCAGATCTACATTCTTGATACTTACTCAAGAGCAACTAACTCTAGAGAAATTACTCAACTTTCTGCTGCTTGGTCTCAACTTCTTTTGTGAAATGGCAACAATCTTGCTTGTCCAAACCACTGTTACTGTTTTTCCTGAGCAGTGCTTGCATGAACCAAACATTATTACAGGATATAAACTCCCTGAAATAGTTAACCCACTTTGCTTTCACACACCATTTCATAATACTTAGTCCTCTTGATTAAGAGGATAATGCAGTAAAACCTCTGTTACTGGAGTAAAGTGTTGTTAACTTAAGTTTAGATGATTCTTTAAAAATGTATTTATTTCAGTATACTAGTTCTTGAAAATCTTTCTATAATGTATTCCTTGTATTTTTGCATTAGAGAGCATGGTCTAGCAAAAACAATTGAGTCTGTGATGCTGGATTGTCTTTCGCAGCCTTGGGGCCTTGAGATTGGCGTTAGTTCTTTGTGCACTAAGAAATGGATGTAAAATGAGACTCTTATGGGAAGTTAGGCTAAATTTGCACCAATCTTGGCCATACCTTGAAAGTTGCATTATAATAAGTAAATTGCTTATCTGAATTGTTTTCTCAGTGTTTTACATTTTTTTCTTAAAATGAAGTTATAAAGTCGCCATGCTCATAAAAGTGAAAACTACAATACCAATCAAAATATCATCATTACATCAAAATTTACATAGGAGACAGAGAGAGCATGTTTAGGAGGTCTGACTTGATTAAATACTTTGCCTCTAGTTTTTTAAAATTTCAAAGGAGGTATTCCCTCTGTCAGTGAGTTTTCAGATTTCACATATAATGCAACCATGGTCCCAGCTAGCAGTTATTGAGCTTTGACTGTTTGCCAGGCAGTGCTCTATGTTTCAGGTAATAACTGATATACCTCCCAAGCACTCCATCAAGGAGGCACTATAATTATCTCCATTTTTCTAAGAAGGAAACAATCTTAAAAAGATTAAGAAATCTGTCTGCGGTTATGTATTTAGCAGCTGGCTGAGCCAGGACTTGAACAGCCTGGTGTAAGAACCTGTGCTCTTAAGTACCGCGCCATCACGCCTCAAAGGTGTACGCGTGCAGTGGTTGTGGACCAGCTGATCTAGACTTAGTGGCTTTGTTGTGGGCCCTGCGTGGTGTTCGATTTAGTACTTTCATTTTCATCATCTCAATTAGTTTTGAAACAGTTCCACTAGGTCGATTTCATAATGCACATATTGCTCATGGGGAAACCTGGACTCAGTCAAGGCAAAGCTTTTATCCCAGATGAGGGGGCTTGTGGTAATTGATGGAGCAGAGTTTTGAACCTGGTAAGCCCAATTCAGGCTCTGATCAGGGGTGTTGTTAATGAAAGGAACTTTCTAAGAAAGGCCATTGTTACAGTTTTAAGAGATTTAAGTTTCCAGTATAACACTCTGCCCCTAGCAAGGATTTGTGTTTTCATTTTAAGTTAAATCATTTGTTCTGTACTGGACTTGTCTCATCTCTTTCAATCCATGGAATTTCTTCAAGTCATTGCTATTGCACACTGATTCTTCTGCCTGTTTGTGGTTGGTTGGTTGAACTTCTACAATTAACATCATTCTTTTCATTTATCGTTCTTAAGAAATTAATTTTCCTTTCAGTTTTAACTCTAATACCATGTCGTTTAGCCCTCTCAAGTGTCAGTGTCCCTATGATACTATTAAACACTTACTTGTACAATGTCTTAAGAACATTTTAAGAGAAATATAAATGGTACACACATAAATGGCAGAACCACTTGGATACCAATTAAAAATAAATTTGTTTTTGAGTGAATGATGTCTTTTAGCCTGCCAAGATGCAGAAGTTGGTTGTCTCCATTTCCTTTGCCATTACTTAGAACTTCCTGGAGTAATAAAAAAAAGAAAAGGCATTTTAATGGAAAGTTGTTTTTTTCCTGTCGCAGTAGAACAGCCAGTTTTACATGGCTGTATATTGTTATAAATATAGACTTTTATCAAGTTCTGCACTGTTGTACGGCGAAGTCTATGGGATGCCTTTTGGATTTCCTTGGCAGCAAGTGGGCAGCATCTCGCTGGCCCACTGTGACTCATGGGAAATTCTGTGTCTCGATGTTTTTTATGGCTGTGTTTTAGTGGGTTAGGCCTCCCTGCCATCTCATTTTCCTGGCTCGTCGTCTTGTCTGTTTACCTTGGCTCCACCTTTGGCTCAGCTGGACACCACAGGCTTCACCAGAGTCATTTGGAATGCAAGCCCATCACACCAAGTCTCCTATTTCCCCAAGGCTCAGAGAGAATTGGAACTGAATTCTGAGTGGCTAGTTGTTGGTTGTGCCCAGCCAAGTCTGCACAAATGGAGAAAATGCATGAGTTTGTGAGTCTGCATATATTTTACATTCTCGTAGTCACACCTTTGAGTCCAGTAAATATATTTCTGTTCCTGCTTAATTTTGGTGGTTAATTTTGCAAACCATGAAAAATGAGTTTTGGTCCCCCAGGGGCCAAGATTATGCAGAGATACCACATTGTGTCTTTCTCTCCCTGCATTTTTAACGCCTGGACATCATAGCGTTCCTGGGCACCTCCAGCAGTGTCTTCTGCTAGTTTGACAGACTTGAGAGCCTCTCAAACCTATTTCTTACTTCTTCTGTTCATATGGATTATTTTTATCATGTAGTGATATGGCATTTTCTAAAAATCTCTTTGCATTTTCACCTCTGCTAAAGAGTTGTCAACTATACCCACATACTTGTGAAGTGGCATTTCCCCAGAAACAGGAATGATTGGAAGAAACTTAGCAAGAAAGGGGTCTTTCTTCTGAAAGTTGATCTCTATGCTTAGTATAATTTTTCTGATCTAGAGGGAATTACAGGACCCTGAGACCAACTCTACCAGCTTGCCGACAGCCTTGGTTTAACTTCATTGCCGATGCTGGGATCCGTGCTTTAGTTGTGCAACAAAAGTTATTTCAGGGTGGCATTTTATCTCCCACTCTCCAACTCTTTCAGATTGAGCTGGATATTCCACATAATCCTTTTGTATAACTCCCACAGGCTGCAGTTCTGTAGCTTGGGTAACGGTCAGAGGAACTCTAATGCCAGAACAAATGATGCTGCTAAACGGAAAGAGTAGGAGTCTTCTCTCTACAAAATGCCTCACAAAGGAGACTTTCTTTGCTCCTCCTGGTACATGTGGTAAGCATAGAAATAGTTTATTATGAAAGTCTTTCAGCCACAGGTCTTTCTAAGGCATAACTGTACCCTCCAGGGAAACCAAAATAAATACCAGCCTAATAAACTTCAGATTTTTAAAAATAAGTTATCCTATTGCATTTCTGCAAGAAGGAAAAATACGAGAGGTTGACGTGTGTTCTTATTCTGCTTTGATTTACTTCCCATGATGTCCCTTCCCAACCCAGGCTTAAAGTAGAGGAAAATACTTCATCATTTGAAGAAGAATGATGGTACAAAATCCAATCTTTTGGAAAAGAAGGTGACTTTTCTTAAAACTCATACACACACACACTTGGTTTTCTCCTGGAGTTTGATTTTACACACACACACACACACACACACACTCACACACTCACACACTCACTCACTGTATTTCTTCCAAAGGGAGTCTTCCATCCAGGCTTTCATTTATTTGTTTCTAATATGGTTGTGGTCCACCTGGTCCTCTAGCAAGCTTTCTCTGCCCTTTCTGTGCCAGTTCCTTGGTCCCTCCTCCTCTCCAGTTCTTTCACTAAGGCCTTTGTTGTTGTTCAGTCAGGTCCAACTCTTTGCGATCCCATGGACTGCTGCACTCCAGACTTCTCTGTCCTTCACTATCTCCCAAAGTTTGCTCAAACCCTTGGCTTCTCCTGTCTCCCTGCCCAGTCTGGGCCAAGTGTACGAACTGCAGCCTGCATTCTGCCAGCCCTTCAGCTGCATAATGACTGTCACATTCCAGCTCTAGGGTATGTCAGTGGCCTGACTTCTATGCTTTCTCCACTGCCCTTTCTCAACCTATTAGACTGATTACCTTGTCGTCTTTATTTATTATTTTTCGCTGCACACTCAGTGTATGAGATCTTAATTCCCTAGGGCTCAAACCTGCACCTCCTACATTGGAAGCTCAGAATCTTAACCACTGGACCACCAGGGAAGTCCCTGTTGTTCATACCCTTAAATGTGACTGGCCCCCCAAGATTCTACTGCCTGTTCATTATTATTTTTGCTTTATCTTTATTTTGTTAAAGATATGAGAAATAATGCATATCCATGCACCCATCTCCCAGCTTGAAAAGTATATTATTTCCAAGATAGTTGATGCTCCTATTGTAATTGTGATCATATCCTCCTCTCAGAACCCAGGGGTAATAACCACAATTATTCCAGATTTATGTTATGAATTTCTTTATATATATCCTGCATATGTAAATCAACACATATTATATAGTAGGTTTAATTTTGAAAAATTGCATCTTGCTATACATGTATGTTTGCAACTTTTAAGAATGTAATTCTTTTCCTAAATATTTGCTTGGCTGTGTTGGGGGTCTTAGTTGCAGCATGTGGGCTCTTCACTGCAGTGCACAGGCTTCTCTAGTTGTGGCAAGCAGGCTTCTCTTGTGGCGCTCAGGCTCAGTAGCTCCATGGCATGTGGGATTTTCGTTCCCTGACCAAAGAGCGAAACTATGTCCCCTGCATTGGAAGGCAGATTATTAACCGCTGGATCACCAGGGAAGTCCGGCAGCAGTTATTTTACTGCACATTATATTTGTAAGATTAATTCAGTTGTTCTCTTTTGCTTTTCCCTACTGTATAATAATCTAGTTTGACTATGTTGTCACTTACCTATTCTATTTGTGAACATTTAGACTGTTCTCAAATTTTTGCTATTACAAACACTGCTGTTGTGAACATGCTTGTGCAGCTCCCCTTGCACACGTGTCCAGTTGTATTGAGCACCCGTCTGTGTTTGGCATGATTGATGTAAGACTGCTGAAACAAGGCCCTTATCTTGAAGCCATATGCTCTAGAGAGGACTCCTGGGGGAATCCTGCAGCTGGAGACTTTTCACTGGTTTTCTTACCACTCACCTTGCCTCGCCTCTCCTTGGTCATCTTTCACAGTTCTGTTATAGTTAATGTCTTGGACACAGTTTTAATCTTTATTGTTATCCTTGAAAACATTTAATAGCTCCCTGTTGATTATGTGATGGAACAAATGCTCCTCAGCTTGCTGTTTAAGAACGATCCTAAGCCTAACCTTTATCAGTCTTTGTACTATTTGCATCTCAACTATACATCTCATGGGCATCCCTGGTGGCTCAGTGGTAAAGAATCCACCTGCCAATGCAGCAGACACGGATTCAATCCCTGGTCTGGGAAGATCCCCTGGAGAAGGAAATGGCAACCCACTCCAGTATTCTTGCCTGGGAAACCCCATGGACAGAGAAGCTTGGTTGCAGTCCATGTGGTCGTAAAGGAGTCAGACATGACTTAGTGACTAAACAATAACACTAACATACACGTCACATTCCCGTTTCATGTTCTTTTCATGCCTCCCAGTGACATCTCTTTATCCCTAGTTGTCTTTCCTGTTTTGAACTTTATCCAGGATGTTGAAATTCTACTCAGCTTTCAAGATCCTAATGAAATACTTTTTTATCCATATACATCTTCTGCCTCTTCTCTGATGATCATTTTATATTACAGCTAGTTAGGTATATATTTGCTTAGCTGATTCTGAGCAGGAATCACAAGGTAATTACCCCGAACATAGTAGGACCTCATTAATTAAAATAATAATAATAATCAAATTGAATTGAGTGGATCATTTGGTTCTCAGCCTTGCTGTTAAAACACTCTTATGCTGCTAATGAAGGAGAAAGTAGAAAAAGAAAAAATGTTTTAATTCTCTGTTGCAGTTTTTGAACATATTTGGCTGCCAATGAGACCTTGTAGCATACTAACCAAGCACACATCCTTATTGGGACCCTTATCACATCAGCGTGGGCCAAGGTGGAGGAGAAAACTGACTTTGGGAAGAGAGATGGACTCATCATTAAAAAAAAAAAAGAGAGAGACAGAGAGACGACATTCTCACCTCAGTGGGATTTAACTAGAGTATGCTTGAGCCAGCTCCATTCCAGACTCTAGACCAGATCCTTCCAGTCTTTTGGGTGGTAGTACAGGTTGATGACCTGTCACTAATTATGCCCTTCGACTTACTGTCTGCTTCCCCAGTAGAAGGCAGATTGCAGCTTCTTACGAAAAAGAGAAACCTGAGTCCACTGCGTCTGCCTTTCCATCTTGAAGGAAGTGGGAGAAATGAGGCCAGTGGTTTGATAAATTATATCAAAAATAGTCCCTTCATGCTAATGGAGTGTGAAGAAGCTGATGTACTGAAGATGATCTATAATATTTCATATTTCTCTGAGGAGAAAAATGATAAACTTGATGATGTGTGATTTATTCATGTTTCTCCAGATGAAGAAAAAAAAGATCCTCAAGTCGACCGCCTGTTTCTCAC
Source organism: Bos taurus (assembly GCF_002263795.3). Lineage (NCBI taxonomy): Eukaryota > Metazoa > Chordata > Mammalia > Artiodactyla > Bovidae > Bos > Bos taurus. The sequence goes on along the minus strand of NC_037352.1, from coordinate 30,413,408 downwards.
TCACAGAAGCTGGCTTGTGGATTTTTACACTGGGATTGGAGGCTGGGCTTGTTCAGAGAAATGCCTAGAGAGACTTTGATTAATCACCAGACCTTTGGCAGTTGGTTGGGAGAGGGTAATTATGCCAGCATTGTGGCTATTTTATCATCACTATTTTATGGCTTTCCACCACCAGGTGACAAATGTGTTAATTATTACATTTCTTATCTAGGACTTCTCTTGGCCGCCCCCTCCCCTCTTGGTTTTAGCCTTGAGTCCTTCCCTGCAGCTCAGCTCTGGACAGCAGGAACTTCTGCAATCAAAGAGCTGTTCCTTGGGAGTTCATGCTGAGATGGACATGGTTATCAGCCCTGCTGTGTGCAGACTCTGACCACAGGGGATCCGGCTAATTCCCTTTCCTCTTCCTTCTACCCATCACCCTTTGGGTCAAGTGCTGCTAGAGCCAGAAGCTCTACTTGCTTCTTTAATAACTGAAAATGGCACCCCTGCCCCGGGCCATTTCACTCTAAATAGCCCCCTGGAGGAGGTTGGAAACAGGTTGTCTTAGGCAGAGTGATTTAGCAGGTAAAATTGTCTCTCTCTCTCTCTTTTTTGACGACTCTTTCCGTTACTGGCTATTTCCCATAATAGGACTTCTCTTCTCCCCACACCCCACCTCGCCTGGGCATTCCCTTCCTGGACCCTAACTTGTCCTTCATCATTTCCCTAGAATGTGGTCAATACCTTTACTAATTTTACATTTGTGGCTATATTAGTAGATACTAAAGGTTTTTGTTGTTCAATTGCTAAGTCGAGTCTGACTCTTTGCGACCCCATGGACTGCAGCATGCCAAGTTTCTCTGTCCCTCACTGTCTCCCAGAGTTTTCTCAGATTCATGTCCATTGAGTCAGTAATGCTATCTAACCATTTCATCCTCTGCCGCCTTTCTCCTTTTGCCTTCAGTCTTTCCCAGCATCAGAATCTTTTCCAGTGAGTCAGCTCTTTGCATCAGGTAGCCAAAGTAGACTGGCCTTTATAAGAGAATTGACTTGTATCTTAATACAACTTTCGGAGATGCCTTATAGAGTGGTACTATACATAGATGATAGAGATTTGGGGAGAAAGCAGACCTTCCCGAGAGTCTCAGGAGATGCTTTGTAAAGTGATCATTTTCTGCATGTTCGCAGGATCAGTCAAATGGATGTATCTCAGATTACGGCTGCATCTACCCAGATCCTGTTTTTAGTCTCAAACCATACACTGAGTTCTTTCAAATCTGCTATACTTCCATTTACATACCTTTTTTTTTTTTATTACAGATAGTGTATTTTTTTGTTTGATTGTATCAGTTAAAGGTTTGCAGCAACCTTGCATTAAGCAAGTCTATCATTGCCATTTTTCCAACAGTATTCACTCACTTTGTGCCTCTGTGTCTCACTTTGGTGGTTGTTATTCAGTCACTCAGTCATGGTCCAACTCTTTGCAACCCCTTGGACTGCAGTATGCCAGGCTTCCCTGTCCTTTACCACCTCCTGGAGCTTTCTCAAGCTCACATCCATCGAGGCGGTGATGCCATCCAACCATCTCATCCTCTGGTGTCCGCTTCTCCTCCTGCCTTCAATCTTTCCCAGCATCAGGGTCTTTTCCAGTGAGTCATTTCTTTGTATTAGGTGGCCAAAGTATTGGAGCTTCAGCTTCAGCATCAGTCCTTCCAATGAATATTCAAGATTGATTTATTTTAGGATTGACTGGTTTGATCTCCTTGCAGACTCTCAGTAGTCTTCTCCAACACCACAGTTCAAAAGCATCAATTCTTTGGCACTCATAAATTTTTCTTTATGCTCCAATTCTCATGTTCATACATGACTACTGGAATGTCATGTCTACATGACTGCCATGGTTTTCATAGTTTTTTAAATATTTCAAACTTTTAATTATTATTTATTAACAATGAACTGTAACTCTCAAGGGACTGTCAAGAGTCTTCTCCAACACCGCAGTTCAAAAGCATCAATTCTTTGGCGCTCATAAATTCTTCTTTATGGTCCAACTCTCATGTCCATACATGACTACTAGAATGTCATGGGTACATGACTACTATGGTTTTCATAGTTTTTGAAATATTTCAAACTGTTAATTATTATTTGTTACAACGAACTATCATCAGTGATCTTTGATGTCACTATTGCAAAAAGATTACAATTTGGTGAAGGAGCTGATGACGGTCAGCATTTTTTAGCAGTACATTATTTTTAATAAGGCATGTACATTGTGTTTTTAGCCGTAATGCTATTATTGCACACTCAACAGACTACAGTATAGTGTAAACATAATTTCTGTTTGCACCTGGAAGCCAGGTTCACGTGACTCCCTTTATTGCGGTATTTACTTTGTTGTGTTGGTCTTTCACCGAAACCACAGTATCTCCAAGGTGTGCCTGTATAGATACCATGCTGGTGATTGTAGAAAAACAGATTTCATTGTGTAAATAGGTCACAGGTTCTTCTAGTGATTTAGACATTTTAAAGACATCTTGGAATGTGTTTTGTGGATAATAATGGGGTCAGGACATGCTACTCCAGAATATATGGCTCCTTGTCATATTGAGTATTTTAGGCTGAAGGTATTTGAGAATATCTGGTGCAGGTGTAGGAAGGATTTTCTGACCTTCCTCTGAAGCAGGTCATAAGACCCTTATGTGAGAGATGTCCTTCCATTGCTGGAGGAAAGGAGCATCATTATCTCTGAAGCTGGAGGGATGCTGAGAGCAATCTGAATGTTTCCCCCGGTTTACTACCTTGGGCTCATTCCCTTTGTCTTGTCACATTTTCCCATGACCTTTGCTTTTAGTCAGACCTAGCATAAAAACACCCAAGCGTAACCATTCCTTCACATCTCCATTTCCTTGTGAAGGCTGTCATGTCACGTAAAACTCACATTAAATAGATTTGTATGCTTTTCTGTTTTTAACCTGTGTTTTGTTTCAGGGGCCCCAACTGAGAACTTAGAAAGGGAAAGGGAAAGAGAGTTTCCCTCCTTTACAGTTTCTGACAGTCTCAAGGTGGGCATTCCCATTCCACTAGCCCCAGGGACTGCAGTTGAGGCCTAGGACAACTGAGAAAAAGGTAAGCATTCTTACCATGTCAGCTTCCTGGATCTCTGTGGTGTCTTGTGGAGAGAGGAAGGTAAATATTTCTCCTTGTCCCTTCCTTTAACAGTTCAGATTAGCAGGAGAAAAACATTAATAAATACGTTTATATGCTTTTCTCTTGTTAACCTTGTCTTTTCTTTTGGGGTCCCAGCCAACAACTTAGATGGATAAAAGGAAAGGTATTTTTCTTCCCCAGCAGTAGTCTAATTCGCTTTGCTTGGGCCTCTGAAAATAGTTTGTCTTCCCCACATGTGTTCCCTGTCTGCCTCAGTGAGAACTAGCATGCTGAGGCTGCCTCATTATTTGATAATTTCTGTGAAGTAGAATCTGGACATTGGGGTGAATAGTGTGATAGATGAGGTGATATTAGAGGTTCTGTTTGAATATATATATATATATATATATATATATATATATATATATACACACACACACACACACAAATGTGCTTATGAAAACAAATCAGATCCAAAAAATTCTTATAAAACTTTCTCTTTTTTTAACATGTTTAATGTACACATAAAGCAGTTTTGTTTGTTTCAACAAAAGGTTCACTCTCTTGGAATCCATATACCTAGTTTCAGGTATTAGTCTCTATTATAGTCATTTAACTGCTCTGAGCCTTGATTTCCTCATCAGGCAAGAGTCTTGGTACTAATGTAAATAATGAAAGTATAAGTACTGTTTTTGCATCAAGTGCCATTTAACTTATATTGTATTTAACTTACTGTTGTAAGGGTAATATTGTTCAAGTCTTCAATTTGGTTAATCTTTTTCTCTGTGGCTTTCTTTGTGGGAACCATCTTCTGTGTTTATTTATAGTTAGGCCATTCTTACAACTTTATGTGGCAGGAAAAACCCCACAGAACAGTATTATAGAGCCATTCTCTTCAGCTGCTACACCCTGCTGACTTGCACTGCCTGAGAACCAACTTCAGGTTGCCATGAAGTCTTCCCACTAATTACCCATGGAGTATGAGGAGTGTTCCTCTAACTGTTCCCCAGCCAAAACAGCTTGTGGAATAAAAGAATATCTTCACATACACACCTAGAATGCAGTTATACCATTTTGTAGCAGCTGAATGAACTGAAATTTAAAAAGTTGAGTAGAATGGAGAAGTCAGTCAGTGTATTTGATGGACTAGTATCTATTCTAGTTTGGTCGGTGAGGGTGGACTGTAGGGGGATATTCAAAAGAGTCAGATTGTTTTTTAAGGGTAAGAGTTTGTGTATCATCCTCTTCTGCTCCTTCAGCATAATGGTTATCTTTCAGTTCTTCCATCAACAGCTTTTCTCTGACTCTTACTTATTCTTTTGATGGACAGCATATTCAATTGGCATATTTGAAAATGGCATATTCAAATAATTGCCATGCCTGGCCTCAAGAAGAAGATTAACTGCTTTTTTATCTAAAAAGATGAGTAGTCACAGAATATAGGGAGTAATTCCCAAACTAAGCACAGGGAAAACAAGCGCCACAAGTGGAAGGATTAGCCTGTGCAGAAATTACGGAAGGTTTCCTTGGATTTCCACCTCCCAGCAATGAGAATTTCTAGTCTGGCCCTCTATTCCTTCTGGACATAAGGTGCCATGCCTTATTCACTATGGCTCAGTCTTTGTTGATTTTGTTCTTGTCTCACTAGTATGTAATCTAATTGGTAACATGCTTGCTTGCTTTCCCAGGTTTTGGAACAAGACCTGACACCTCAGTTATGGTCAGTAGGTATTATATGAATGAATGAATGACTAGGGAAATGAAACAGAGGACCCTGCATGCAAGTCTTCTTTTCTTGACTAGATGGGGTTTTGACTACATTTGAAGGTTTGAGGCTGCTTCAGCCCTCAGTGTTTCAGTCCAGAGGCTGTCTGAAGCCAAAGAAGGCAAGATTCCCTCTTACTGATCTTGTGGCTACAGACAAGAAGTGCCCTAGCTTCTTTGTCTTCCAGAAGTTACAGATGTGTCTCTGAGGAAACTGAACCCTGGTATGGTCCTTTTCTTACAATATTGAATGTCTTTTTGTGTGTGTGTGACTGAGCTGGATGCTTATACAGATTCCTTTGGATGTTTCCTTTATGCCTAATTTGTGTTTATCCCAGAACTGTTCATCCTAATTGTAATTCTTACATGAAAGTGGGACAGATGTGTCTGGCACCAGAAGTGACTAGTAAATGCTTTTGAAATACTTACTTATACCTTGTGTTACAGTTATTTATGCATCTCTCTCTCCTTCACTAGATTTTAAACTCTCTGAAGTAGTGTTTTACTTACTTTTGTATCCCTATTGCTTAGTAAAGTGTGATAAAGCAGACCCTTCATGAACTGATACTAGTGTTCTGTGGGATTCATTTCAATACTCTTGAATGTGTTGAACAACTTATCTATCAGGGATAGTAAATAATTTAAATTGTAGAACCCAGTGGTTTTGGTTTGGGTCCAGATGACATGAGGTTACTTTTCTGATAGTAATTAACAATAAAATCAATGCCTCTTTGAGACTTTTTCCCCTGTTGCATGAGGCCTCTTGTCTTACTCTGTATAATTCAAAAGGAGATTCATCACATTCATCTAAAGACTGAAAAAATTATTTAATTGTAACCTGCAGAGGACAGCTAGACAGTGGCTATGAGTTACGCTTTTTTGGATTGCAAATAATTTAGTCTGGAAGTTCTGGGCACCCTAGTCTCGGTGATCATATCTGAATAAGCTTCTTAAAGCAATAATAACCTAATCTCAAGCCTTATGTAGTTTGTACCTTCAAATTGTTCTTTCCTCCATGCATTTAATCAAAGAACAAGAGTTGACTGATATATATGAGAAGTTTTTCATTGTTCTTGAACTGTGTTATCACTAGTGCCAGAGTGGTGCTTAATTCCTGCTAGCCAACAGGAGTAATATGAGAGTGAGGGACCTAGACTTGGAGCTTATTAAGGAAAAAATGTTGTTTTGAATATGGAGGTTTTATATAAAGAATAGATATGTTGTTTTGAATAGTGAGGATTTCCAAAAGAAGTATGATCCACTTTGATGAAGGTAATTACAGGAAATAAAAGAGTATGGGTTGAGGCCTACCTATCAAAGTGAAATTTCAGCCTTCATGGTGGCAAATGGTAATTTCTTGGTGGTGGGCCTTAGTCAAAGTTGAAGGTTGCTGTTGTTATTTAGTCCCTAAGTTGTCTCTGACTCTTTTACAACCCCGTGGACTGTATAACCTGCCAGGATCCTCTGAAGGGATTTCCCAGGGAATAATACTGGAGTGGGTTGCCATTTCCTTTTATAAGGGCTCTTCCGGATCCCAGAATTGAACCCAAGTCCCCTGCATTGGCAGGCGGATTCTTTACTGCTGAGCTACCAAGGAAGCCCCAACTAAAACTTATGTAATAAGATTATATTTTAGGTGAAGTTGGGGGTGAGTTCTTAAAAAAAAAAAAAAATCCTGAAGAATTTGTCTTTGTGTTTGAAAGCCAATAAAAACTACACTGGTTGGTTTATTGGAATTTATCTTCTACTTTCAAGAGGTATTCTCTGTTTACTGACTGAGCCTAAAAGTTAAATGGTGTTGTTTGTTAGTTTAAAAATAAAAGATGTTAAGGAGGGTTTGATAAGGTCTCTTTTCTCCTAAAGGTAAGGTCTCTTTACTCTTGTCAGATTGTTTTCGTGTATGAGTTAGGGTGTTGAGTTCAGTTCAGTTGCTCAGTTGTGTCCTTCTCTTTGCAACCCCATGAACTGCAGCACACCAGGCCTTCCTGTCCATCACCAACTCCTGGAGTCCACCCAAACCCACGTCCATTGAGTTGGTGATGCCATCCAACCATTTTGTCCTCTGTTGTCCCCTTCTCCTCCTGCCTTCAGTCTTTCCCAGCCTGAACGTCTTTTCAAGTGAGTCAGCTCTTTGCATCAGATGGTCAAAGTATTGGAGCTTCATCATCAATCCTTCCAATGAATATTCAAGACTGATTTCCTTTAGGATTGACTGGTTTGATCTCCTTGCAGTCCAAGGGACTCTCAAGACCTAAGTTAATCAGATATTGCAAAGAGAGATATAGTAATGATAATAATTTCTAACATTTAAGCCCACTTAATATGTGTAATTTTACTAATTTATTTAACCCTTAAAGCAATTCTGTGAGGTAGATACACTTATTATCTCTGTTTTTCAGATCAGGACAGTGAAGCAACAGAGGTTAAATAACTTTCCCAAAGTCTTGTAAGTGGTAGAATATAAGGAAATATATTCTACCAATATATAAGTGGTAGAAACTAGTAAGTGTTAGAATCAGGATTCAAACTCAGATATTCTGGCTCTGTAATCCAGGCTTTTAACTACTATTCTGTCTACTGCCTTTGCAGATCTGATTTTTACTTTGACAGTGAGTTTATGGATTAGTAAAAGACTAGTAGGGAAGCCATTCCAAAGAGTTTTTTAAATTATATGGATTGAGAGTATTATAGATGACAGTGAAGAGGTTCCACTCCATTCTGTCTGTAATGTTTTAATCTTAACATGATAGTCACATATGTAAGAAGTGTTTTTGCGGTATTTAGGATAATTTTATAGATTAAGAATAGTTAGAGATTTAAGTTAAGAATAGTGTTTATGTTGGTGTTTAGGATAATTTAAGAAAGTGTTGATTATGTTATGCTTGATCTAAGGTATCTTCCAGAAGAGGAAGAAGAGGAACAATACAGATTGTCAGGCATATTCAACTGGCCTTATTTTGGAGTCACATCAAGAAAAGGAAGTTGTTAGCGATCGTGCCAGGTATCTAGGAGACATCAGTACTGTTGGGCCATCGTTACTACTGCCAGAATGACTCTCCAATTTATCCAGTAAAGGAGAGAGTCTAAAGCCTCTGACATGTAATCATTCACTTGATAAAATCCAGGTTTTTGATAAAGAAGTTGTATTAAAACCCTCCAAGTTAGTTAACAGGTGATAAATCTTGCTTTTACTTCCTCATCCCATCCCATTCATCAAGAATGGTGATACGCTGACAGTTATGAGTGCCATTACATGCCAGCCACTTACTACATGCTGCTGTATGGAGAAGCATGAAACACAGTTTTGTTTTATTGAGGGTAGGAATTTTTTTGATCCCACAACTGCTGCATGAGTAAGAACCAGACTTGAAAGGCCAAGTTTTCTAGAGGAGAGTCTTTGAGGAGGGTGAGGAAAATACCTGCTCCAGGAAGAGCCAGGAGGATACAGAGATTGACGGTGCTCTGAGCCTGGGGAGAGCAGATACATGTAGAGGAAATTCTCCCCGATGTGGGAGTCATCACAGACAGAGATTTAGGAAGATGGATGTTGAAGAGCAAAGGGAGGGATTGTCTTCATCGCTAGAAATGGAGATTAGGTAGATCCATGTGTTGCCTGTGGATCTGTCTGTAATCAGCAGCTCATCAGGTATGAACTTGAAGGAAAGAACTGTTGGTGAGTATACCATGAGTTTAGAGAATGATGAGGACTGAGCGCTGCGTCTTCTCTAGAACTTTCTGACAAGCTTTGTATGAAAGCTAAATGTGAGCTGTGTGCCCTGTTTTTAGGAATTCTATCATTTCCTGGCCTGTGACCATAAATTGGTGTTCTGTTTCCTTTATGAACTAGTTACTTGTCTAATAGTCTAGATATGTATTTCTATTTGTCTGTAGGAAAGGAAAGGTACGTGGAGGAAATTTCGGGTAAGAGTTCCATAAAATGTCAGAATTAAAGCAAGAACTGCCAGGACTACTCAGCACTAGTGATTACCCAGAGTGACGTGATGAGAGACGGAGCATGAGTCACGTGTTTCAGAGATGGTGTCAGTGCTGCAGGAGGAATGCAGACTGCACAGTCCAGTCCCTCTTTTCTCAAGAGAGCCTGCCTCTGAATGACCCTATCAGTGCTAGTCAGGTGATAATGAGGCAAACAATGTAAATCAATAACCAAAAGGCTATGGCTGACTTGATAAATATGGGATTCGAGAAAAAGGACAGGAAACAACAGAAAAGGAAAGCTGGGACCGTAGGCTTTTTTGCCATATATAAGCCAGACTTGCTAACATGACACTGCTAATCTTTGCTCATTTTCCTCGAGAAGGAAAGATTCTTGTGTCTGTAAAATGTGGAGCCAGATTAATGCTCAGGATACCATAGGGGTACAATCAATACTGCTATGTTAAAGGTTACTTTCTGACCAACCTAGACAGCATATTAAAGAGCAGAGACATTGCTTTGTTAACAAAGGTCCATCTAGTCAAGGCTGTGGTTTTTCCAGTAGTCATGTATGGATGTGAGAGTTGGACTACAAAGAAAGCTGAGCTCCGAAGAATTGATACTTTTGAACTGTGCTGTTGGAGAAGACTCTTGAGAGTCCCTTGGACTGCAAGAAGATCCAACCAGTCCATCCTAAAGGAGATTAGTCCTGGGTGTTCATTGGAAGGACTGATGTTGAAGCTGAAACTCCAAAACTTTGGCCACCTGATGCAAAGAGCTGACTCATTTGAAAAGACCCTGATGCTGGAAAAGATTGAGGGCAGGAGGAGAAGGGGACGACAGAGGATGAGATGGTTGGATGGCATCATTGACTCAGTGGACATGTTCAGTTCAGTTCATTCACTCAGTCGTGTCTGACTCTTTGTGACTCCGGGAATCACAGCATGCCAGACCTCCCTGTCCATCACCAACTCCCGGAGTTCACTCAAACTCATGTCCTTCGAGTCAGTGATGCCATCCAGCCATCTCATCCTCTGTCGTCCCCTTCTCCTCCTGCCCCCAATCTCTCCCAGCAGCAGGGTCTTTTCCAATGAGTCAACTCTTTGCATGAGGTGGCCAAAGTATTGGAGTTCCAGCTTCAGCATCAGTCCTTCCAATGGACATGAGTTTGGGTAAACTCCAGGAGTTGGTGATGGACAGGGAGGCCTGGTGTGCTGCGGTTCATGTGGTCGCAAAGCACGACTGAGCAATTGACCTGAACTGAACTGAAAGGTTACTTTGCCTGCTTGAGTTTCTTCTGTAAAATAAACATAAACAGAGCTCTGAGATTTAAATGAGATAATATATGCAAGGTTCCTGGCACTTTACCAGTTGCTCAGCTTCTCTCTCGAGCATCCTGAGAGCTACTTTCATTTATTTCTTTGCTATTTAGGGAGAGGGAAGTAATTCTGACAGGTAGACCAGCTGAGCTATCAGCTTTATTTTTGGAAGGTGCTGATTCCAAAGCCTCATGGAATGTGCTGTTAGCCATTTGTTATACACCTAGCATAGCCATCTTATGTAGAGTTGTGTGTATCAGCATGGAAGTGTTACTTAGCCCGGTGCTGACTGTGGTTTGACCTGGATCATGTTCAGTTCAGTCGCTCAGTCATGTCCAACTCTGTGACCCCATGGACTGCAGCACGCCAGACTTCTCTGCCCATTACCAATGCCCAGAGCTTAGTCAAACTCATGTCCATCGAGTCAGAGATGCCATTTAGCCATCTCATTCTCTTTTATCCCCTTCTCCTCCTGCCTTCAGTCTTTCCCAGAATGAAGGTCTTTTCAAATGAGTCAGTTCTTCGCATCAGGTGGCCAAAGTACTAGAGCTTCAGCTTCAGCATCAGTTCTCCCAATGAATATTCAGAAATGATTTCCTTTAGGATTGGCTGGTTTGATCTTCTAGCAATCCAAGGGGCTCTCAGGTGTCTTTTCCAGCACCACAGTTCAAAAGCATCAATTATTTAGCACTCAGCTTTCTTTATGGTCCACCTCTCACATCCATACATGACTACTGGAAAACCATAGCTTTGACTAGACGGACCTTTGTCATCAAAGTAATGTCTCTGCTTATATTCAGTAATAGCTGTCTAGATTGGTCATAACTTTTCTTCCAAGTACCAAGCATCTTTTAATTTCATGGCTGCAGTCACCATCTGTAGTGATTTTTAGAGCCCAAGAAAATAAAGTCAGTCACTGTTTCCAATGGGGAAACAATGGAAACAGTGGATCATGTTAAGGATGAATAATAGGTGAATGGCTCATGATTTAATATCCTTCAGAATGTTTATATAGTGGATATTTAGATCACTTCTGAGCACAAGAGACTGCAGAGCAAAATGTTTATTATGTTCCTAATAAAAATCACAATAAGAAGGAATATTGCTCTTCTAGCTTGGCACCCTTTTTCTGCAATCATTTCCCTTTCCACTTTCTCCTGTACCTGGCTTTAGCCAAAGTTATGTGTTGATTAGTACTTAATCAAACTAAAACCTTTGCTCAGGAATGCATAGTAGATTTTGTTTTGCCAGAGTGGATGTTTGAACAGAATGAGAAATAATATACATTAAAGGGTAAAGGGGGCACTCTTGTTTTATTTTAAATATAATTAGTATTAAAACTGTCTTTTTTCCTGCCAGTTGGCTCATCTCATCTCTTAGCAGCTGTTTTAAATTCCTTAATTGTCTATTGCTTACTCAGCCATCATCTCACAAATTTCCTCACTGATGCTTTTTTTGCCGAACCAAATTCTGAAAAGGGGTTGTTTCTTTCACAGCCTCAGCTGAGCTGAAATCTAGTTATCTTCTTTCAGTGGCAAGATAAGCTCTCATTAGACATCATATTCTTTCGAGGTGTGAAATTTCCCTAAATCTCATTGGAGTTCATTGCTAAAGAAATGGGCATCTGGTGAAGCTTTGGGTTGCCAACTGGGCTATTCTTTGTTAATGTTGTGTGGGTTCTATTTAACCCAACATAGCCTTTAAAAAAAAGTTATTTATTTGTAATTGAATGATAATTGTTTTACAATATTGTGTTGGTTTCTGCCATACATCAACATGAATCAGCCATAGGTATACATATGTCCCGTCCTTCTTGGACCTCCCTCCCACCTCCCAGCCCATCCCACCTCTAGGTTGTCACAGAGCCCCAGTTTGAGCTCCCTAATCCATACAGCAGGTTCCCACTGGCTATCTATTATATATATGGTAACGTATATGTTTCCCTGCTACTCTCTCCATTTGCCGCACCCTCTCCTTCCCACCCTCCTGTGTCCACGTCTGTTCTCTGTGTCTGCATAACTGTTGCTGCCCTGCACATAGGTTCATCAGTACCGTCTCTCTAGATTCCAGGTATAGGTGTCAGTATACAATATTTGTTTTTCTCTTTCTGAATACATAACTGTGTATAATAGACTCTAGGTTCATTCTCCTCATTAGAACTGACTCCAAATGCATTCCTTTTCATGGCTGAGTGATAGTCCATTGTATGGATGTACCACAGCTTCTTTGTCCATTCATCTGGTGATAGACATCTAGGTTGCTTCCATGTCCTAACCACTGTAAATAGTGCTGCAGTGAACATTAGGGTACAGGTGTGGTTTTCAGTTATGATTTCTTCAGGGTATATGCCCAGTAGTGGGATTGTTGGGTCATATGATGGTTTTATTCCTAGTTTTTAAGAATCTCCATACTACCCTCCATAGTGGCTGTATCAGTTTATATCCCCACCAATGGTGCAAGAGTGTTCCCTTTTCTCCACACCCTCTGCAGCATTTATTGTTTGTAGATTTTTGATGATAGTCATTCTAATTAGTGTAAAGTTTTGATTTGCATTTCTCTAATAATGAGCAATATTGAGCATCTTTTAATGTGTTTATTAACCATCTGTATGTCTTCTTTAGAGAAATGTCTGATTAGGTTTTCTACCCACTTTTTGATTAGGTTTTTTTTCCTTTCTGGTATTGAGTTGCATGAGCTGCTTGTATATTTTGCAGAGATTAATCCTTTGTCAGTTGTTTCAGGTGCTATTATTTTCTCCCATTTTGAGTGTTGCCTTTTTACCTTGTTTATAGTGTCCTTTACCAGCCTCGCCTTTTTTAATGCTTATAAAGGAATAGGAATTTTCTATAGGATTTACAGTGTTCACAGACTTGTGTGTAATCTCATTGCTTCTAATTTTGTTCAGAATCAAGAAAGTGGGCATTTCAGCCATAGCATTTCATCCCACTGTGGTTAACCTTTCACACTTTGTTCAGTGTATCATATTTTTGGTTGAAATATTGTAAAATTTGTCTTTAGGTAATATATATCGCTGAGATTAGATCATCTGTTGTTTTCAGAAGCATAGAAACAGCCTCTTCGTCAAGCATTTTGTTCACATACAATGTGTTATTGAAGACTTACTGAATTGAATTTCAGATATTGTGTTCTCTGGTAGTACAATGATGTGTCATATTATATATTATGCTTCTATAATGTAATCCACTGCTTTCCTAATGATGTGAAAGCTGGTAATACAAGCCCAAGTTTCTGTTTATATGTCAGATCAACACCCTTCATAGCTTATTTCATAGTCATACATTGCAGAAACATGTACCGTATACTTTACAGTGACTCACTCTGTCATTTAAAAAAATTCTTAAGACAGTTGACACATTTATTTAGATTTTTACTTTGTGATTATGTTCCTGTATCCCAGGTGAATAAATACAGCACATGATTTGTAACTGTTTCAATCATCCTTATTTAATTTTAAAAAGACAATTTTTTCATATAAGAGACAAAAGAAGTGGGGTCACTGAGTTCAGACACCCTGATTCTGAAACACTTGCTTTAACTAACTGTGTGGTTTTAGGCAAAATATTTAACATTACCCAGTCTTAGTTACTCTCACTATAAAAATGGGTCCAGTAATACCCTCAAAGTGATCTTGAGAAGATTAAATGAAATCATGTTGATAATACCCTATCACAGAGTTTATAATAGGTGCTGCTGCTGCCAAGTCGCTTGAGTTGTGTCCGACTCTGTGCGACCCCATGGGCTGCAGCCTACCAGGTTTCTCCATCCATGGGATTCTCCAGGCAAGAACACTGGAGTGGGTTGCCATTTCCTTCTCCAATGCATGAAAGTGGAAAGTGAAAGTGAAGTCACTCAGTCGTGTCTGAAAAGTGAAAGTGAAGTCACTTAGTCGTGTCTGACTCTTAGCGACCCCATGGACTGCAGCCTACCAGGCTCCTCCATCCATGGGATTTTCCGGGCAACAGTACTGGAGTGGGGTGCCATTGCCTTCTCCATAGGTGCTAAAAATTGTTATATTCCTTCCTCTCTTTCTGTTAGGAAGACTGTCTTTTTTATTGATTATACTTTTGTCATCAAAGGGGGAAAACATCACTGTCTTATATAGAATTTGTTAGGAAATGCATGAATTTAGTGTGGGCCTTCTAATTCTGACAAATAGAATATTGATTTTGAGTTCATTGCTATAAATTTGCCAAATGAAATGTAAGTTTTATGCTACTCCTTTTAAGTCACTTTTAATAATACCTTGAGCAAACAGTCTGTATTTAATAGTAGTTTGCTAATTGGAAAACTCTAGAAACTCAACATAGATGTAGAAAGTGAGAACCTGAGATGAGACCATGGCACTAAATAGGAGAGTAGGAATAAAAGCTGCTACTTCATCATCATGCTGGCTAAGATGAACTTGAGACCGTGCGAGGTCTTGGTGCTAATTACCTTTAACATGTTTAAACTCTCACTTTTCACTTTGCCAATGTAAAGACAGGAAAATCCGTGTCGGTCTGAGCACATCCTGCTGCAGGCACTGAAAACTGAAGGCTTAAGGAACTCTGAAGGCCCTCAGTCTGTCAAGATTGCTCATATTCCAAATGGAATATGGACAGATGGAGTTCTAATTTAGGGAGCAACATGCCATGGAGGGGAATCAGGGTGCTAAAGGAAGGCTCCTTCCATTTATATCATCTTCCTTCTTCTATGTTAGTGTGTGAGTTTGGGTCCGTAGGCAAAAATTCAGCAAGACTTGAACTCTAGAAAAAACCACCATAGGTTGATATTAGCAACAATCTGAGAGAACCAAGATATGCAGAGAAGAGAGCAAGAAAGCCAAATGAGGAGAGTGTAGTCAATACTGTGAGATTTTTTTTTAATTTGCAGTTGTAATTGTAGATGACATTTCATCTTTTTCATGTGGACCAGGCCTGACTACATCTAGACTTGCCAATGTAATGCCAGGTCTCTGGTCTTTCAACCTTGATGGCAACTCCCTTGGCAGAATCAGAAACCTAGAGAAGCCTGAGCCCTTGCTTAACATGATGTGAAACTATGTGTTTTAGACATAGTGAGGGGAAAGAACTGCTTTTTTTCAAAAATTTATCTTATTGAAGTATAGTTGATTTACAGTATTCTGTTAATTTCTACTGCAGAGCAAAGTGATTCAGTTATACACACACACACACACTCTTTTTCATATTCTTTTTCATTATGGTTTATCACAGGATATTGAACATAGCTTCCTGTGCTATACAGTAGGGCCTTATTGTTTATTCATCCTATATTTAATAGGTTTCATCTGCTAATCCCAAACTCCCAATCCATCCCTCCACTTTTTCCCCCTTGGCAACCACAAGTCTGATCTCTGTGTCTGTGAGTCTGTTTCTGTTTCGTAAGTAAGTTCATCTGCGTCATGGTTTAGATTCCACACATAAGTGATGTCATACGGTATTTGTCTTTCTCAGAAAAGAACTGCTTTTGAAGAAGAGAATGAGGAATGATGATAAGTCAATGAAGTACAAATGCAGACAGATACATATCTTGAACACAAATTCTCATAGAAACTCATAGCCTTTATTCTGTGTTGGGCACAATGCTAATATTTTACCTTCGTCATTGTGTTTAAACCATATCACTGCCTTCTACATAGAGTATCCTCATTTTTCCAGATATAAATCTTGAGGTTTAGAGAGGTAAAGGAGCTCAGTCAAGATCACATAGTTCATAAGCAACAGAACTGATATTTAAGAGACAAACCATCTGATTTCAGAGCCTAAATGAAGAACCTTTTAGGAGGATCATTGACTTTTGCATCAGGACACAAATGCACCAAGCACTAGGAAGAAGATTCAGAACAATGCTAACGCCTACAGAGGACACTGTTCAGATTAAACTCACCCAAAAGAATGTCCTGATGTGATAAGGCATGCCCGTGCCAGCCACTGATAGGTTTCAGATAGGTTTGCTTCTGGGGAGTAAAGTAACAGGAGGTTAGGGTTATTTACATCTCAGATCCAACCTAGAATTTACTTTAATAATCTTTTATTATTTTCCTGTATATTCTTATGATTTCTCCCCTTCTCTGTAAAGAATATTCTTCAACCTAAATGAATTCAGTTAAGTCTGGCTTTCTCATTTCTGCATTTAATATTCAAAGCACTTCCTTCTCTTTGGTCTCTAATTTACCAGAGTTTGTCATCATGCTGTAAAAAGATGATAAAGGAGACCATCTGTTGAACCTGGAAAATGTCAGTTTAAGTTAGTAAGTTGGTGAACGTAAGCAGTAAAATGCTTAATGCATGACCGGAAGACCGTCTTCATTGATCTTTTTCGCAATCCACTTTTGGATTTTTCTCAATCCACCTTTTGTACTAATGACCCATGTGTCTCATCCAGGGAACATTGACCACAGTTAGGATGGTAGCCTACCTTTGGGGCAAAAAGGTTACAATGAGGAGGGGACATCTTGAGATTCAGTGATGGTATTTTTTAGCGCTTGTTACTATGTGTTTGCTATCTCTTCCGTCCCACGCCAGTCAGGGGTTTTAGCTTTGAAGATGATAGTAACTGTCTTCAGTAGGAAAATCCAGGTCTGTTTTGACCCAAAAGTTAATTTAGGATGACTTATGGAACCCAGAGCTAAATGTCAGATGTAATTAAATGTTACTGTGGTGTCTTGCCTTGAGACATGAGCTGCTGAGTTCTAGCAGGGTGTAAGAGCAATTTGGATTAACTGTTTTGATTCTTTCCAACATTATATAAGAGGCATTATCTCGAGTAGCACAGAAATTATCCCCGGGGGATGGCAAGGCATCACATTTCAGAAATAACTATATGATTTCTTCAGTCTGCCTTTGGGCCTGCACTTCTCAATACTTTTTCTTGAAATCTTCACCTGGATATGACCCAGGAAGATGGCAGGAAGGCCATCTTAAGTATGTGTAACCTTTTTAAAGAAATTAGTTTTGAAAGAAGTAAGTAGACTCTTTTTTTTTTTCCTAGGGTCCTTGCCCAAAATGTGTAAATTACTGAATGGGAGAATTTCAGTAAGACACAGTTATTAACATAGGTGCTAAGGATTAAGAAAAACATAAATTACATCTCTCTGTAGGGAGATATAGTGAGGCCTTTGAAACAGTGACATCTGCCTCTGGAAATCAGACTCATTTTCAAGACAGGTCATAATAGGAGTGACCTTTCGAATATGAATGCTAAGTCTACTTGTGAACGGGGGAAGAAAATGGGAGAATTTTGAAATCCTGGTCTTTGACCTCTAACAGCATAACACAGAGACCTTGTAAGTTTCAGGAAAGCTGTTATTTTCCTCTTCCTTGTTTTGTCTCTCAATCCTAAAATACGCTCTGGGCAATCAATTTTAGAGGTCCTTCAAGGAAAGCAAAACTGGGTTTGTCTGCCTGTTAACTACTGCAAAATGTGTAGATTCCTGCTGTTCAGTGTTACTACTAACAGTCATAAGGAAACACCTATTATTGTCATTATCTGGAAAAAAGAAGTCCCTGGATTGGATTAAGTGAGGTTACTGTGCCCTTAAGAAATGCAGGTATTAGACCATAATGAAGGTATGACAGCAGGAATGAATACTCTGCTTCATCAAACTAGCCCCCCTCCACACACACACTTTTTTTTTTTTTTTTCCCTATGTGAGGAAGATGTAGAGTGAGGAAAGAGCTCTGATCTGTTTGGGGAAAAAGTATCACAGCCTATTAGTTAGGAGCGATGAAATTGAGACAGCTTCAGGGACTCCATTAAGTGTGTGGTGTTTAGGCAGACTGTGTCCCTAGGTAAAGTGTGCTGTTGAGGAGAAGAGTGTACAACAAAATAATTGGGCTTGGGAAATCAGTGGGCTTCAGCGGCCGCATGTCTCCTGGTGGGGAGTAGAGGGAGGGAGATAACATTTTTTTTCTCCCCGTCTTCAGCACACCTCCTTTCTTTTAGCATAAAAGCTATACTGAATAAAATTGCAGGGAATTTCTTGCTGAGTGGATGGACGGCCAGTGCATTTTGAATAATAAAAACAATGGGTATAATTAAATTTCATCTGACGCAGGAAGGATTTAGAGCATGTCACCTTGGAACCATCTCATTCTGTGTTATTCTCTAGGCATCTCGATATTTGGTTGCAGCAGCTGAATGACAATAATTCAGATTTGATCAGTAATGGCAGTGTCTGTAGGGACATGTATTAATGCACTGATGTGTCTGGAATTAGGTTCTTAAATAAAACATCATTGCTATGTATTTATTTTCATTTTAAAGGAATAAATTGAAATCAACAGACGGAACTAGACTGACTTTTCCTATCAAGACATACTGAGTGGCAAATTTTTATGGACATCACTTGAGGGTAGGCTCAATAGTTTAGATACAATTAATGTTCATTTGCTGTTGTATCTTTTGAAGTCAGAAAAGATACGGTGATAGGAAGTCCAAGGCTCAGATAATCATTAAATTGTACTCTTAAGAAAAATATTTAAGAAGCTGTCATTTTTATATTAACCATATGTAATGATAGTTGCAGCTAATATCAAAATAAATAGAAATTACTTTTTCTGTGCCACTTAACCAGATACTTTAGGTGTGCACACACACAAATACTCATAGACATTTGGTGTATATGAAGAAAGCCCTGCTTTTAGAGTCACAAATCGTTCATGTTTTTGCCTCTGCTACCTATTAGCTCTTTGCTCTTAAGCCAGAAATAAACCTTTTTTTAATATCAGTTTTCTCAGGAAAATGGGGAAACTTAGGCTAAATAATTGCTGAAATTCTTTCTGTTTCAGACACATACACACAGAGAGAGAAATTAGTTCTACTTCTAAAATCTCTGTTTAATGCTAGTTGTTTGAGCATTTTTATATGCATATACACATCTGTCCACACATTTTAAAATAAAACTGATTATTTTCCTTCTTTAAAGTTTTTAACCATGTATTATCCTAATTGAGCAAGATGATAAACCCAGACCCCCAAAGGAAGAATATGTTGCAAGTTGAATAAATAAAAATGTTTTCTCCTGGCTCACATTTTGAGAATTACAAATATATATCCTTGGATGTCTTTAGGGGAAAACTGTGTTCAGGGTTTTAAACCAGAGTTTTCACTATTGCATTCCCATATTGTTAACATCTGGTTGGTTGCCCAGATGTTCATAGTGGAACTGCAGGGACAGAGAGATGGTCTGTTTCCTCCAGGAGCTCATTTTCTTTTAAAATGTCATGAAAAATTTGATTAAGTACTAGAGTCACCCTTTACCAGAATAATAATCCATTTTTGCATTGTTCAACTCTACCTGAGAGAGAGTGTTTGCTCTAAAGTTACTTTATGATAGTTTATGGCTCAATAAGAGGCCCTATATATCAGGATAGATTTGTAGTTAGTTAAGAAAAGCTAAGTTTAAAGGTTTTAGCCCCCTTAGGATTCCTGTTGGTTAATTGTTTTCCCCCCACTGTAATGCATACTCTTGAAAGGCAGGAACCTTCTATTTATCATTGTATCCCCAGGGCCTCTCACAAGCACCTGGTAACCAATAAATGTTGAACTGATATATGAGATCTCCTTGATCTTAGAGATTAAATATTATCCTCACAGTCTAGGGGGATGAAGCATCCACATATGCAGCATAGTAATTGTATGTCCATATTCTGCCACCTATGGGTTTAGTAATTATTTTAGAGATTGTAAACTCATGGAAATCAAGACCAGTACTTTAAAATTTAAACTTTAATTTAGTGTATAGCAAATAAAGCAAATTATTTGAGTTTGGTGGCTAGGCCCATCACCTTTGTTTCACCACTGAATTTACAGTAGGTAAACTAGTATATATCTCCTTTTTTGTGTGTGCGTTTGTTTTATCATATCAGTCCCTGGATTTTCTTTGTGATGCTAATCATAGCTATGATTGTCTTTGTAATGACACAGCATCTGTTGTTACTGCTAGTCTTTCAGCTCCATGGGGTCAGATATAGTGTCCATGTTGTGTGACATGCTAGAAATCCCAATCTAGTACAGACCTGGCATACAGTAGACTCAACTTTGTTGAACATTGAAGGGCTCAATCAGAACAATATGTAAGTAGTAAAACCCAGCATCCCATTGTTTAGACTAAATATCTACAACCATCATGCAGTGGTACAGCCAGAGCATTAATATACAGTGAGTTTGTTGAGCACTGTTTGGGTGCTTCATGGGAGAGAAAGGAATGGGTAACTCTCCATTCATTCCTCTCCGGGGCTCATTTGGTAAGTGAGACTGGCATATGCAAAAATAATTATACCCTTGAACTAAGATCATGTTGGTTCATGTTTCCCTAACTCATAAGATTTTTAGTTGGTCGGTCATGGAAGTAGCTATTTTTAAGCTTTATAAATAATAAAAGAAGCATGATACAGAAACATTTGGCAGGACAGCAGTGTATCTGAGGGCTGAGTGAACTCAAGCACAACCACTGTACTAACATCTATTCACCACTTACGTGATAAGTACTATTCTTATCACTGCATATATTATCTCATTTAATCTGCCTAGTAATTCCAAGAAGTAGGTACTATTATTATCTCCATTTGACAGTTTAGGAAACTGAGGGTCAGATAGGCTACTTTGTTTACCTAAGGTCACACAGCTAATAAAGTGATTAGAATTTGAACTCTGGCCTTTGACCAGTGCTCTTGATCACTACAGAGAGGTACAGACATAACAGAATGAGCTTCAAAAGGATGGAAATGTTCATTCCTATGATCTGTATCAGGCTTCCCAGGTAATGCCAATGCAGGAGATGCAAGAGACGCGGGTTCAGTCCCTGGGTCGAGAAGATCCCCCAGAGTAGGAAGTGGAACCCAATCCAGTATTCTTGACTGGAAAGCTTTCATGGACAGAGGAGCCTGGCAGGTTGCAGTCCATGGGGCTGCAAAGAGTCAGACACGACTGAAGCAACTGAGCACTAACTATACGAGGCAAGACTTCTTGGAAAAGATGAGCCTTAAAGAAATAGTTATATCTGAACTGTACGTGTGCTAGCGTCATCGAATTTTAAAATATTACTTGGTGGCACAGTGGATGGGAATCTGCCTGCCAATGCAAGAGACACAGGTTCTGTCCCTGGTCTGGGAAGATTCCACGTGCTATGGAGCAACTAAAACCTGTGCGCCACAAACACTGAGCCCGCACTCTACAGCCCATGAGCCGCAACTACTGTGCCTGTGCACCTAGAGCCTGTGCTCCACAACTGGAGAAGCCTGTGGACCGCAAGGAAGAGTAGCTCCCATTTACCATGCCTAGAGAAAGCCTATGCAGCAATGAAGACCCAGCCAAAAATAAATAAAGAAATCAATATTAGATTTTGAACAATAAACTCTAAAGGCCATCTGTTCTAAGCCAGTAATTTACAGTGGAGAAAACCAAGATCTCTAGGGTTAAGTGACTTGCCGTAGGACATATGGCTGATTAATTGGCTTTAGAGCTGTTCTCCTGGCTCCTCTTTCCCTGTTATCTCCCCCTCCCCCCTGCCTACTATGCACACTAGCTCATGTTAAGTCTGGGTTTTCACCACCACATTCTAATATGATTGCCTGAAATATTTTACATTTAGAAAATGGAGAGTTTCTAGTATATCCATGTATTGGGTTGGCCCAAAAGTTCATTCGGGTTTTCCATACCATCTTAATGGAAAAACCTGAATGAACTTCTTGGCCAACCCATAATTATAAGCCTGGAAAATCAGAGCAGTGTGGAAGAGACAGCTATTAGAGATATGTAACAACAAGAGGGTATAGTTACATGTTTGTAGCACACACCTGTTTTTTCCCACTATTTTTTATTGTTGCCTTTGTTTCTTTCCTTAAGTTGAAAGAAAGGATACAAATAAAACCCTAATAAGAAAAAAAAATGGTTTAAAATTCCATAAAGTCTATGGCAGCTTCCCACGATAATTTCCCAGCCTCCTAAGTAACCGAACTTGGGATATTTCTATCTTCCACTAATGCTTATTAGTCAGCGCCCTACCTGCCACCCACCCACCCCAAGTCATCACAAGTATGCTGCTGCTGCTGCTGCTAAGTCGCTTCAGTCGTGTTCGACTTTGTGCGACCCCATAGACGGCAGCCCACCAGGCTCCCTCGTCCCTGGGACTCTCCAGGCAAGAACGCTGGAGTGGGTTGCCATTTCCTTCTCCAGTGCATGAAAGTGAACAGTGAAAGTGAAGTCGCTCAGTTGTGTCCAATTCGTAGCAACCCCATGGACTGCAGCCTGCCAGGCTCCTCCGCCCATGGGATTTTCCAAGAGTACTGGAGTGGGGTACCATTGCCTTCTCCACATCACGAGTATAAAATGAGATAAATATGTGAATGTACAAATAGATAGTTGTGCAAGAAACGGACAGGTTTGTCTCTCCCCAAACCTAAACTGATCTTTACCTCAAAGTGTAGTGTTGATGTTGCTTAGTCTGTTTCATTAGCCAAGTGGTTGTACCAGATTTATGTACTGCTAAACAATCAATTTGGGACTTGGGTAAATACTCATTGAAAAAACATTTATCTTCCTCTGAGTGCTCTCTGTTAATCCTCTTCTTCTTGGATAGCGTTCTATAGTTGAGGATTGAGTTTATTTTCCCCCTGCTTTTTTCTTTGTTTCCTTCAGTGATTTAAAAAAATAAAATGAAACCTTTCCAGTACAGTCTGAATCAGCAGATATTTACATCACTTGGGTGTAGGCTTTTTATAGACCAGCTAGAAGATTATAGTAATTAGCCTATGCATTTCCTCATTAAAATGTCATTAGTGAAGGCTTTGTTCTTTTAAGATCTTCCCAATAAGGTTTATTGCACTGCATTCTATCATTAAGAGTTTACTAGGAGCCAGATGTCTTATATAGGTGTGTAGAAACAAGAATTGCTTTTGACTGTCTAAAGGGTAATGGCCAAAGAGCAGGACTTGACATAGATAAATTTCTGTGTTTGGATTGAGTGAGGTCCCACTTCATGTGCTCCCAGTGTAACTGCCAGTCCCTCCCCACAGCATGTGTGTATGCTCAGTCGCTCAGTCGTGTCCAGCTCTCTGTGACCCCATGGACTGTTACCTGCCAGGCTCTTCTGTCCATGGGATTTTTCAGGCAAGAATTACTGGGTATTCTTGGAATATTCTTGGAATACTGCCATTTCCTCCTCCAGGGATCCCCAACCCAGGGATGGAACCCACATCTCCTGCGACCCCTGCACTGGTAGGCAGAATCTTTACCAGTGAGCCACTTGGGAAGCCCTCTCCCCACAATACCTGCTGGCAATGCCATACTCCTTTAGGTGTTTGAACACCTACCCAATCTAAGCTTTCTTGAGAGAGTAAGACTGTGCTCATCTGCACTGGTTTACCATAGTATCTTAGTAAGTTTGTGGGCGATTCAAACACTTACTAAAGAATAAGAAGGAAATAAGTTTATTTTCTACTATAGCCATGTATATAGGGTTAAGAATATAGGGTATTAAGACGTTAACCCTGCATTCTTATGGCTAAGAATATAGCATGGGTTCTGACCCTGGTTTCACTGTTTACTATGTGTTGTGTTACTTTGACCACGATTATACTTCATCTTCATAAACCATAGTTGTCTTAAGTAGAATATGGAAGGAACCTGGAAGGAGCCTAGGTACTTATGTTATAGGAATGTTTGAGAATTCAGTTAGATCATGCATATATAGTACTTAGGTCTACTGCCTGGAAAATATGATTTACTAATATACTATTTTTATAATAAAAAATTATGTGTGTTTGTATCTGTGTTCTTTCTATTTTCTTGTGCATCTTTCATCTGATTTCATAAATTCTAACATGAAATTCCAAAATAAATATGTAAATATTTAAGGGGTAGACATTCACATCGCGAAATGAATTAAGACAACTTTGAGAAGTCATTTATGTAGCACTTTAGAAGTATTATTTCACTTACCATTTAAACCTTATTTCTACTGTGTGCAGTAACCAGCATCTTGAAGGAACAACTCAGGAAATACATGTTGATTACTCCGTTATATTACTAGATTATTAATTAAATAGCTAAATGCATCATTGCTGTATTCCACAGGTAGGCGGGTTGGTTTGTTTTTTTCTTTTTAGCATTGAAGTATTCCAAGGAGAGAGATTTTAATTTGGCTATGTCACATGGCATTTGGGATCTTAGTTCCCCACCTAGAGACCAAACCCGCGCTCCCAGCAGTGGAAGCCTGGAGTCTTAACCACTGGATCACCAGGGAAATCCCAAGATACTTTGAAGTTATTGCATGTCATCCTGTTGTTACGGGCAAGTTCAGATTAATAAAGTCATTCAGCTACAGAGCATTTCTGCTAGATTATCTACTCTGAGCCAGGCCTTGTTCTTTGTGGTGGGATATAGTGGTAAACAAGAAAGCACTGTTATTGAGTAGCTTACTGTAAACACAGGGCGAAGGAAGCAAATGATGATTTCAGATTCTTGTGAGGCTGTGAAGAAGACAATCTAGGGTAATGGGATAGAGTGTGGGTGGTGAGGATCTGGGTTTAAGGCAGAGTGGTGGGGAGACCTCTTGAAGAACAGTGGGAAGTGGGGTACAGATTGCAGAAGAATGAGCAAATACAAAGCCCTGAGACACTAACAAGCTTGTCTTTGAAAGACGGTGTGGCTGAAGTTTACTTTTCAAGGAGAGAGAGAAAAAAGAGGATGACTCATGCGGAGCCTTCAAGGCTGTGGGTAGAGAAATCTGACTTTAATTCTGATTGAAGTGGGAGATCCTTGGGCTGTTTCTGCCTGTGAAGTGACATAGATTTTTACTCTAGAGAAACACTCTGTTTCAGGAAGAATGGATTTTATGCTCACAATTGTGGAAGCCAGGATATCACCTTGCATGGACCAGGAAATAGAGTGATGACTTAAGGCAGGGTTGTAGCAGTGAAATGTTAAATGTCTGTGTCTGGAGGGACTTTGGGTAGATTAGATTTGAGATGTGAAGAAAAACTTCCAGAACTTTATCTAGAGTAACTGGATAGATACAGGGGAAGATTATATGAGGATGAAATTGGAGGGTCAGAAGCAGGGAATTAATAACTTTGTTTTCACATGTTATAAAAGAAATGCCAATTGACAGCCAAGGGAAGATGTCAACTGGTCAGTTGAAGAGTCTAGGAGATTGGAAAGATATCTAGAGTAGAGATAACAAATGTGGGAGTCATTCACATATTATAGAGACTTTAAAGCCTTGGTTAGCATTTACTGTGTCCCTTAGGAAGAGAATGTAAATAAAAAGAGGGTTCAGAATATAGCTCCATATACAGAAGTCTGGTAAGGAAGAAAACTCAGTGAAGAAGATAGAGAAGAAATTGGGAATATAAGATAAGCACTGAAACACAGCAGAAAGTGTTTGATAAACAAGGATTCATGAGACGATCCGCCACGGCTGTGCTGTGAAAAGCTGAAGTATAGTTAGGACAAAGAACTGTTGATTAATTGGAAAGTGTCTCTATACTGCTTCTCAGTGGCACTGGGCTTCCCTTGGGGCTCAGCTGGTAAAGAATCTGCCTGCAGTGAGGGAGACCTGGGTTCGATCCCTGAGTGGGGAAGATCCCCTGAAGAAGGGAAAGGCTGCCCACTCCAATATTCTGGTGGGGAGAATCCCATGGACTGTATATCACATGGGGTCGCAGAGTCGGGGATGACCGAGCGACTTTCACTTTGGTGGCACTGGTGTTAGAGACCCCACCCGCCACTGCAGGAGACGTAAGAGACAAGGGTTCAATCCCTGGGTCAGGAAGATCCCCTGGGGGAGGAGGGAATAGCCACCCACTCCAGTATTCTTGCCTGGAGAATCCCATGGACAGAGGAGCCTGGTGGGCTACACTCCATAGCGTAACAAAGACTTGGACATGACTGAAGCGATTTAGCACACATGTACAGTCATTAGAAAAACAAAAAATTAACTAAATAACTGAATGTCTCTTACAGATGGTCTCTTCAGTCTGTATTATTTTTTTGGTTATTCCCAAAACCAAATATTAATTCCTTCTACAAAGGGAAAGATTTTCCCCCCTGATATTGTTTGTTTGAAACCACACCCTTGATTTTAAAAGCAAATGAACTTCTTGTAGGAAAATAGGGTATACAAGAAAGTCTGACATGAGAGTTTTTATTTTTTTAAAGTAATGGGCACTAAGAATTAGATGGGCGTATAGGAATTACATGCATACTGTCTTACTTCAGTTTTACAGTAGTTTTCTGGGCACCTTTACCCTGTGATACTTATGTCCCTTCTGTCAAGAATCAAGTACGACCCACTGCCCTGTCTTCCTTCTCCCTCCTCGCCGCCTTACTCAACTGTACATGCAGACACAGCGCTTTTCTGAGTTTTAGCAGTACCTTCTTTCTAAAATGAAAGCATTTCCCTTCACGATTAGCATCTGTTTATAGACTAGTTCCTATTTTCGTAATTAGATCCTGCATAGAAATGCAGAGGCTGCTATGTAAAAGGATAATGAATCTTTATTGCACAGTTGAAATCAGATTTGGGCAAAAGGCACTTTGAAAACAGTAATAAGCAGAGACATGTATTAAATCACCAAGATAAGGCACCCTCTTTATATTTTCTATTTATAAATGGAAATTATGACTACCCGGTGGATTCCATATGACATTTCCTATTATGAACAAAGGTTTTTTAGCATTGACCATAAAAGTTATCTAAATTCAAAAGTCTCTGTGGATTCTTGGCTCTAAAGAATACTTCAGATAGAGGCCAAGACAGAGTGGAGAGAGTCCTTTGTCTTTTTCCTTTGTTTGTGCACCCTGGCAGAAGCAAAGGGTAGCGAGGAGTGAAAAAAGAAGCCATTTGAAATAACCATGATAAGATCTAATCAGGAAACCCAGTGTCCATTGAATACACACAGTAACATTTTAAGAATCTTCTGGTTGGGCTCCTTGAGAACCAAGTTCATGTCCTTATAAGCTCATCCTTATATTTTCATATCATACACATTACTTCCTGGCAAACACAGGATTTATTCCCAGGCTAAATCCATCTTGAGAGGTTTGTTATCTCTTCCTCACCTCCTTGGCAAGTCTCAGAAAGTTGGAATATTGCTGTGTGGAGAGAGTGAAGGGAGGAGTAAGAATGAAAAAAAAAAAAAAAAAAAACGTAGGGAAGCAGGGAAAGTCAATGTCAAATCAACTGCCAAGGATGGATATTATGGCCGCCGGGGGCCTCAGAGAGTATCGTGTGTCTTTTGTGTCTATTTTACAGTCAGTGCTTCATGTAAGATGGCAGTCTCGCCCGGGCTATGCTTAGTATCGATTTACTCTCAGGCATGCCAGACCATTTTAGCATTACTAAAGGGAGAAAATCCTATGTATTTCCCCTTATAAATAGACATAGAAAGCATGTATCTTTTTTACCCTTCATTTTCCTTTCTTCTTTTCCTCTTACTGTTCTTTTTTTTTCCTTCTTGCAACCTTTCTCTCTTTTTTTAAAGAAAAATGAAGAGCTCCATATTGAGAGCATTATAAAGAGAACAAATCAGATAGACTCAGAGAACAATGTCAGAAACAACACAGACCTATGAGATAAAGACTTCAAACTTTGCGCATTCCTAGCCTTTCAGTGGGATTCCCTGATATCTCAGATGGTAAAGAATCTGCCTGCAATGCAGGAGACCCAGGTTTGATGCAGAGAGGAAAGACCTTCTTTCCTAAGGCTAGCTTTGTGGTGGCAGGCCCGCCTTGCTGAGTGTTGACAGAAGGAGATGGAAGGATGCTAAATTTGGAGACTGAGATCATCATCGTTTTTCACCTGCTTGAACTCTTCTGTGGTGTTCCCTAGTTGCTATGTTGCGCTTTTCCCCCAGTGTGGGGAGAGAAGCTGGTTGTCTGGCTGGCTGAACCCCTGGCATCTGCTTAATAGTTTCAGCAGTTCATAGATGGGACTCATTCCTCTGTTGGAATTTTTTTTCCTTTCGCCTCTGCTAGGTTAGTAGGGAGGCTGGGACCCAGCTTCTGAATTGATTTGCATACTTCCATATTACCTAGCTCAGACAACATATGGCAATGTGGAACACTTGGATTTATTTCTCTTCACTCAAAGTAAATTCCAAAAAAATTGGAAAACTCTGGGGTATGTTTTATGTTACAAAAATTCTTAGTTCCTTTTTCGATAGGCAAAAGCAACACACTTTTGGCATAAAAATCTCTGGCTCGGTTACATACTTTAAAAAGAGAATACTGATTTGCTTCCCCTCTTCTCCCCCTTTCAGGAAAAAAAAGTAGGTTGGATCTTGCAACACTGCATCGCACAAAAAGTCCAGTTAGGCACATTGGATTCAAAGTGTCTTCAAGTCATTTTTGTTCTTTATAACTCAATGATTTTATATATTTCTTTTTTCCATTTTTTCTTTCTTAATTTCAATATTGTAACTAAGTGTCTTAAACTTGGGACTTTTCATAGGATCTCTCTTTGTAAAGGAAGCTACCACTTCCCTGGTGGCTTAGAGGGTAAAGCATCTGCCTGCAACCAGGAGACCTGGGTTTGATCCCTGGGTCGGGAAGATCGCTTGGAGAAGGAAATGGCAACCCACTCCAGTATTCTTGCCTGGAAAATCCCATGGACAGAGGAGCCTCGTAGGCTACAGTCCATGGGGTCGCAAAGAGTCGGACACGACTGAGCAACTTCACTTCACTTCACTTCACTTCTCTTTGTAAAGAGCTTCCCAGGTGGCGCTAATGGTAAAGAATTCACATGCCAGTGCAGGATACATAAGAGACGCAGGTTCGATCGCTGGGTTGGGAAGATCCCCTGGAGAAGTGCATGGCACTCTGGTACTCTTGCTTGAAGAGTCCCATGGACAGAGGAGCCTGGAGGGCTACTGTCCACTGGGTCACAAAGAGTCAGACACAACTCAAGTGACTTAGCATGCACACATGCATGCCCTTTGTAAAAGAAAGTAGATATAATCATACAAACAATAACTAGATTAATGAGATTGGTATAAAAGTAGATTATTTTAAATGCACATTACCTTTGAATGATACTAATTATGTAAATCATATTTTCTCCTTTAGGAGAATAACATGTTGCATTATTTTGGGATAGAAAGCTAACACTGGAGTAAATGTGTTCGTAGGAGTTGTCCCTTTAAATGGGAAATAGATTTCTTTGGGTACTCATGACTTCTAACTTTAAAGGCTTCTTGGAAGAGGCAACATGGTAGAAGGAGATAGCATGAGGTTTAGAGTCAAGATGTCTGAATTTGAATTCTGGCTCTGTGATTTGTCCTTCTAGCATGGCCTTAACAAATAATGTCACCTCCTCAAAGTGAGAGAGTCATCATAACATTAATACATACTAATGATACTAGTGTAAGAGAAAATTGAAATGGCAGCTGTCAGTGTGCCTGGTGCAGTGTAAGACACTCAGTAGTAAATAAATATTTATATCATTTCATCCAGAGAGGTAACTGTTGAACTTCCAGTTAGGCTTGTGGGGTGCCCACAGAGGAGGATTGGACCTAATAATACTTCTAGGGTCTTTTAAATAGTGAGCAAGATTGTTCAAGTAGTATATTGAATTCTATTATTTCTTCTCTTTTATTTTTAATTTTTTTTTTGTCTTTTCCCTCTCTTTTACTTTAAAATCAAAGGCAATTTGTTTCAAACGCTATGCTCCAAACCAAATAAGACAGCTTATTGACTGTCTCAGAGGCCATGGTTAAAAACTGGCAAACATCATGTGACTAGATTAGTGTACCTCTGAGGAAATAACAAGGAAAAGACAGGTTTCCGCCCTTTCACATTTTTTTTCCTTCTCTTTTCTCCAAAGCTCATTCTTGCACTGCAACATTTCACTTATAATATGTTAATTAAATCATTTCACTCCATTTTATATAATTTTTAATTTAGCATTCATTTTCAACTTAGCTTTTGGCTTCATTTACTGATAATAAACAGTGTTGCATACAACACATGTTCCGCAAAACACTCAGTCATACACATACAGATGCCAGTAATTTTTTCCAGTATGTCAGGCACATTAAAATTAAAGGCAGCATCTCCCCTCACCCTTTCCATTACTGAATGTGCACCCTGTTTGAATAATACATACTCCCCGACAGCCAGCAGTCAGCTAATGTGTAAAAATTATGTGTCTCATGTCACTAGTGCCTTTTTGAAAATTCATGGTTTTCCCAGACACAGTTCTGTAGAAGGTTTCTGGAATGGTCACTCTGATACCTTGGTTCTGTCCCTTTGGCTTAATATATATAAGCAGTAATGGTTTTCTTGAATTACTGCTTTATGGGTTCACAGCTACCTGATGGTTTTTGAGAAAGAAAGCTCTAATGTAGTATTCACATTACTTCCATTTAGATTATCATTTGAATCATAGTCTGAATTCTAAAGATACAAATTTCTTTAGCTCTTTAGATGATGCCCCAAAGTTTCCAAGACTATAAACTCCAAAGTTTGTGGATCACCTCTAACAGATAGATTGCATTATTGGCGTAACTATCCAGGCCTTAGAGTCCATTTACTTTGAATTTGCTCCTGCTTATGGCAACCCGCTCCAGTGTTCTTGCCTGGAGAATCCCACGGACAGAGGAGCCTGGCAGGCTACAGTCCATGGGTTTGCAAAGGGTTGGACATGACTGAGTGGCTTCACTTTCACTTTCTTTCACTTTCACTTTATCATTTGAACCTTGTTAGAAAAGTTTCTGCTTTCACATTTAATATTAAGTTCTCATGTAGTAGGTAGGGCTTCCTGGTGGGTCAGCTGGTAAAGAATCCACCTTCAATGGAGACCTGGGTTCAATCCCTGGGTTAGGAAGATCCCCTGGAGAAGGGAAAGGCTACTCACTCCATTATTCTGGCCTGGAGAATTCCATGCACTGTATAGTCCATGGGGTTGCAAAGAGTCGGACATGACTGAGCAACTTTCACTTTCATTTCTCACGTGGTAACTTCAGTTCTTTGCCATTGTCTGTCATTAGCTGAAGGAGGTACCGTTGGTCATGTTCTTATAGATATTGGCCCGTGAGTCAGCAAAATTTATTGGGCATGTGGCATGTGTTAGGAACTGTGGGAGTCACTAGAGGTCTGATGACAACCAAAACCAGTATGACCTCTTCCCTTACGGAGGTTACATTCTAGAATGAGAGGACAGTCATTTTACAAGTATTCACTACACAAAGGCAGTGCTATGTGAGAGATTCAGGGTTGTCTGAAAAAGCATAACTGTGAGATCCCGCCTTGTCTGGGTGATAGCATTTA
This sequence comes from Bos taurus, assembly GCF_002263795.3. Classification (NCBI taxonomy): domain Eukaryota; kingdom Metazoa; phylum Chordata; class Mammalia; order Artiodactyla; family Bovidae; genus Bos; species Bos taurus. The sequence continues at coordinate 30,381,975 of NC_037352.1, read as the reverse complement.
AGCTGAGATGTGAAGCATGGCTGGGCTTTAGCTGGGGGAAGGGAAGGGCTTGGAGAGACATCCTACACAAAGTCCCTGTGGCTGTGAAGAAGATGACTTGCTTTGCGAGAAGGCAAGGAGTAGAATACCCTGAGGTTCACAGGGCTACAAAACTCTAAAGTGAATGTCAGGTTTAATTCTAAGGGCAGTGAGAAGTGAAGGATTTTAGGCAGGGACTGACTCAAACACAATCATTTGTATTTGGAAAAACATATCTCTGTGTGATTTGGAAAATACATGGCAGAATGGCTGGAGAGACAAGGTAGGCTTTGAAGTGCAGGTGACAGATGGAGCTCACCTGGTGGTCAGTGGTGGTGGCAATGGAGTTCGTGAGAAGTGGCGATGGCAAGTGAGAAGTGGATTAATTTGAGTTCTTTATGGGTAACATACTCATGTAGGTAGCACTAGTAGTAAAGAACTCGCCTGCCAGTTCAGGAGACTAAGAGACGTGGGTTCGATCCCCAGGTCAGAAAGATCCCCTGGAGGAGGGCATGGGAGCCCACTCCAGTATTCTTGCCTGGAGAGCTCCATGGACAGAAGAGCCTGGTGGGCTACGGTCCATAGGGTCACAGCGAGTCAAACACAACTAAAGCGACTTAGCACATAGTACGTAGTGGGTGACATGGACAGGACTTGTGATCAGTTTAACTTGAGAAAAAGCGAAGTATCAAGGATGACACCTGGGTTTCTGGCTCGAACAGTTGTACAAATGGCAGTGATTTTCACATAGAAGGTGATAAAATTCCTTTCGTACCTGTCTCATTGTTGTCTAAGCGTCAAGTTCAAGAAGCTCATAAAACATGGTGGTAGCCTTAGAATCTTTTATATGAAATATCTTCTGTTGCAGTTGAACAAAAGAATTTGACTTAAATCATAGACTTTCTTTTTCTCTCTCTTGGCTTTAACTGCTGAGAACTAAACATAACAACTTGCATGGTGACCCACAGAGAATTTGACAGATTGGAAAATAATTTCAGAATCCTTATATCCTAGCTCAGTTCTTTAGCACTTCTTTTCCCTGAATGTTAGAGCTGTGCTTTATCTCTGAGTTTTTCTACTCTGTAGCATTTTACTGTTTCCATTCCCACCTTATTGCAGCTGTTCAGTCCTTCTCATGCCTCTACTCTGTTCTCCTTCCAGACCTACATTTCTAAGTATACCCAGGGTGCAGCTAATGTCTAAGCTACGTCTGGCTAGAGTGTTGGAAAGCAGTGTGGATCCTGAAGGGTGTAAGACTGGATTGAAGGCTCAACCCTACTTCCTGGTTACATTTGCTTTGTTTAGTTTTAAACAACTCAGTCCTAGCTAATGTTTCTGGTGCCCTACCCACAGCCCCCTTGCTCCCTCACTTTAGTGCCAGTGGCCTCATTTCTGCCTGCCAGCTCCATACCTATTCATCTGTGGGATTTGCTCAGGTCATTGAATTCTGGTTTGTCCATGGAGCAAGCGGGAAGTATGAGGGAATTAACTCCTACCTGAACAACCCTCTGGCAGTGCCTAATGAGAGCTGCAGGGTAAATGCCCCAGCTCCCTTGTCCTCTAGTGGGGTGACTCTGAGGTACGCATCCCTCACCGGCTTCTTAAGTCTCCTCAGTGCATTCACTTCTAGTTGCCCATGGTGGTAGTTGGCTTCATCCGACATCCTTTGTTCTCCAGTTGCTGTCCTGGTCTCACTTCCCCACTCCTCTGCTGCTGTTCACATTCCCTCCCAAGCAGACTTCTTACACTTATCCCAAGGTCTGTGTGTGGGGAACCTGCATCAAGACCACCACCGTGAGCTTTAAGGGTTGTGTTTGGCTAGCTGGTCACTTTCCACTGGGCATCACCTCTCTTGCTCTGCCTGGTTGTGTATCACTTGGTGCTTGCGCCTTTAGCACGAGTTCCCGTTATTTCGTCCAGGTTAGTCTGTTGGTCTGGGACTCCGAACTGTGATTGAGCCCCAAGTTGTGGAGGAAGGCTCTGAAATGCTGCGGTGACTGTGTGGATCAGATTCCTCCAGGACTTGTGCTTCACACATAGGCTTGTGGGCAAGATGTGTGTCCAAAGAAGGGAGCTTAGCCTTGACTTTAAATATTTACAGTTTCCTCTGAATTCTTTCTTGGCACAGCCTACCATATCCTGTCCTAGTCTTGATACTCCCCTTTCTTCTTTTCTCATCCTCCTTGCACTTTAAGATGTGCAGTTCACTGTGATTAAAAAAAAAAAAAGTTTTTTCCTCATGTTGATACCACTTTTTTAGCCATATGTCTTCAATTACATATCTTTCAACATCTTTTATATTTGATAGGCTTTTTTGTGGGGGGCGGTTTCTTTTTCAGGCTACTACCACTATTTTGACTAACTGTTGCAATGTTTTGCTTGTCATGCTTCAACGTTGATTAGCAAGGAAAAATGTTTTCTCCACACTCTAGAATGAAACCACATTGAAAAGAGGTCTGTCAAGAACATTGGTGTGCTGTCTTCTGCCTTCGGTTCTGTCTTGTCAGCATTCACAGTGTTCCCAGCATTCCTGTCACTGTTACTCACATAACATTGACCTTCCATCAATACACAGTTATTCTCAAACTGGGTGTTGGGAGATAAAGAATGTGGCTCGGGAGAAATCTGAGATATACATGTAGAGCCCAGTTGGAAGCAGCTAAAGAGAAAAGAAGAAAAATTAACTGGGAAGTTTGATATGCAGTTACAGTATGGTAGCCTCAGTGGCACGCACTCTTCATTCCTACCCATTCTAGTTGTTCTTTCTTAGCTGAAGAAACTAGAAAACTGTAAACTTTATATATTTCCTAGATCCCCCTGTGGCTATGATTCTGAGTGTCAATTAGATTTGGAAGTAGAAATTAGGTAGAGGCCAGTCCTCTTCAACTTCAAACGTTTCTGCCTGACAAACAGGTTATACGCCAGTATGATTTTTCTGTAGTGGTGTTTCAGGGCTCAATTACTGGGTGTTAAAGACAATTGTGCTGTGACTTCTTGACACTGAATTGCAGCCTTGCTAGCGTTTTCCTAAACTGAGCTGTTTCGATGATGGCTTCTTGTTTGTGGTCGAGGAAAGGCCATCCTTCCACCCTACCTGGTGATTTTTGTAACTAACTGATTCTTTGTGTTAAACCCCTTCCTGCCTAAAATTTCTCAAGTGGTCTGTGTTTTCTGACCTGCACCCTAACATACATAGATGGGTCAAAGCAAATTTTGTGCTTAAAGGTTTAAGAAAGAAGAGAAAGAAAAGTCGCTCAGTCGTGTCCGACTCTTTGTGACCCTATGGACTGTAGCCTACCAGGCTCCTTGGTCCATGGGATTTTCCAGGCAAGAATGCTGGAGTGGGTTGCCATTTTAAACCCAGAGAAAAATGAGAGACTAGAAAGAAAAAGCAAGACAGTCTGTAGGTCTGTAGATGCACAGGTTACTCCATGATCCAGAGTCTAGAAGAAAACAAGGCAACTGCTATTTAAGCTACAGAGCAGCTAACTTGTTGGCTCTTGTGATCTGGTTTCATAGACCTTCTCCAAACTTCTCTGTATATTCATCAACCAAGGCTGGCCACCAGGCAGTCCTCTGTTGAGAACCACATCATTCCTAACTTAATGCTTTAAAGCAAGTGGGGTTTTACTTTTCTTTCCATCATAAAAATAAGGTTTAACTGTGGAAAAGTAGAATAATTTGCCTAACCTTTGGCTAAAAGGGAAAGGAAAGATTTAGTGCTCCTGACTTCCTTGTAATGCAATTAGAAAAAAAAAAAAAAGGACTGCGTAATTTTCTGGAGCCACAGTGAGTTGGCTGAGGTGGGCACACTAGAGAAAGCCATATTCCATGCCCCCAAGGTCTGCCATTGGCCACTGAGGCACACGTTTCCACTTCCTGAGTTCTATTCGTTATGTTAATTTTCCACAAGCTCCAGCCCCACCTCTGTCAATTATTTTTGTTTCAACCTTCTAATTACAACAGTATATGACCATTCAGACTGGTACTAATTAAATCATTACCTAATTCACAAAGTGTGCCATAATGCTAATGCTTCTTGTCAGCTGAAATTGCAACATGGTCCATACTTGCCTCACTCTCTGTAGATTGGTGGGGGCAGGGCACAGTTGTTTCTCTACCAAACAACTTTTGCTTACCCTCTGATCACTAGCTGACATCATCTAGAACCTACTCTTTTCCAAAAATGGGAAAACAACCTGTACCTGCAATTTATCACTGTCATATAAAATCATGATCTTGACTTTTTGTGGAAAAAGTCGTGATTGTCAAGATTAAAAAAAAACTAGTGCTACAATTTAGAGTACTATTTGCTGCCATATTTTCTTGTCATTTTGTTCCTCATATTATATTATTTTTAACAGAGTAAAACAGTAGCTTGTCTTTTTCTCATATTTAAAACAGATTTGTTTTCCGCTCAATTAGACTTGTGATCACGAGAACACAAAGTAGTATTTTTCTCCTTCTGGATGAAAATTTGATGGGCAAATTGTCAGGAATAATTACGCCAAATGATGGAATGAAATCCAATGGAAAACATCTCTCTCCTTGCTAGTGATACATTTTTATTTAAGACACAATGCGTATCAAGCACATTTGTGACAAGGTGAAATTGACAAGTGGCCCTCTGCCATGATTTTATTTTTAATTGCTGGTAAACTAATTAGCTGGAACAACATGTTGTATAATCCACAAAACTGTTGTTCAATGCATTTTCCAATATAAGTGAGATATATATGATGTGGAAAAGTTCTCTTGAAGAGACAGCCATGCCAAAATACAGTTTTGTAAATATGGTTGTATAGACACCACAGAGTAAAAGCTTTTTTTCCCCACCATGGAATAACTTATATGTAACATTTGTTTTGGGATTTGAATAAGAATTAAGAAAGATGAACTAGGTACTTTTTATATTTCTTTTTTAGGACCAATTGTGCCTCAAAATAGAACCATTTCATTAAGTGTGTTTCTTAGGCAATCAATCAGTAATTTCTTCAGTGCAAGAGTTGGCAAACATTTTCTGTAAAGACACCAACAGCAAATATTTTTGGCTTTGTGGGCCATAAAATCTTTGTCACAACTGCTCAACTCTGATGTTGTAGTGTAACACAGTCACAGACAATATATGAATGAAACTGATAGTATTTCAATAAAACTTTATTATGGACACAAAAATTTGAACTTGCTGTAATTTTCGGTTGTCATAAAACATCATTTTTTTGGACCTTTTTCAACCATTTAGTTCATGGCCCTTACGGAGCCCTTTGGTGGGCTGGATTTGGCCTGGAAGCTGTAGTTCCCAGCCCTTGCTCTTGTGCCTGCTGCATGGCAGGCAAAGTCACTAGTTACTAGTTGTTTCTTTAATATCTGCTTTGTGCCAGGCAGAGTGCTGGGCACTGAGGGATATTCAGAAATAAAGAGAGCAAAGGCTCTGCCCTAAAGAGCTTCACACTTGGACTGGGAAGAACATACAGACAGGACTAGAAGACACAGTATTAGATGTTATGTGGTAAATGTCACTTTTCGATTTGCTTTACAAGTTTGAAAGAGGGTAGTCACCAGCTAATAGAGATAACTCCACTAAGACTGACCAGGGTAGGTAAGGATGTACTGAAATGATGGGATTCCAGCCAGACCTTTAGAAAGCTATCAGGGGGACTTGCCTGGTGGTCCAGTGGTGAAGAATCTGCCTGCCAGTGCAGGACATACAGATTTGATTTCTGGTCTTGGAAGATTCCTCATGCCTTGGGGCAACTAAGCCCGTGTACCACAGCTGCTGAGCCTCAACTGCACGTGGCAACAAGGGAAGCCCGTGCGCCTAGAGCTCTTGCTCCACAGCGAGAGAGAAGCCACCACAATGAGAAGCCCATGCACTGCAACGAAGAACACCCCCTGCTCTCCGCAACGAGAGAAAAGCCCTCATAGCAACAAAGACCCAGCACTGCCGTAAATAAATAAAAACAAAGATATTGGGGCATGATTCCTTCTGTTGAGGGGTGGTGACTGGAGATGATGGAAACATCAACCATGAATCAGTTACTTCTATGGTTTTTCCCTCTCACTCATTATTTCATCTCATTATGAAAATTTTAAACCTGTAGCAAAGTTTTAACAAGCTTTATACTTAATACCCAACACTCACCACCTGAATTTTATGTTAACATTTTGCTGCACTTGTTTTATCACATTTCTATCTTTTTTTATTATTAGTATTATTTTTGGTTTATTCCAAAGTAAATTATACCAGGATATTTTCTCATGGATACTTAAGCATACATATCATTAATTAGAATTTATATTGGCTTATAGTATTTTTCTTTTGGTGTAAAATTTACATACAACAAAGTGTGCGTGCTTTGTCACTTCAGTTGTGTCCGACTCTTTGCACACCTATGGACTGTAGCCTGCCAGGCCCCTCTGTCCATGGGATTCTCCAGGCAAGAATACTGGAATGAGTTGCCTTGCCCTCCTCCAGGGGATCTTCCCGACCCAGGGATGGAACCTGCGTCTCTTGTGTCCCCTGTATCGGCAGGCAGGTTCTACACCACTAGGGCCACCTGGGAAGCCCAGGTGCAACGTGGTGTACCAGTATTAAATACACATTCTCTGAGATTTTATGAGGTTTCTCTCTGTGAAATCTAAATCCCTATCAAGATTTATGTTTCCATTACCCTCAAAAGTTCCCTCCCAGTCAGGCCTTGCCCCCAGCTGATTCCTAAAGGGATTTTTTTCCAGGATAGATTCTGTTCCATTCAAGAATTTCAAATAAATGAAATCGTACTGAACCTATCATTTGATGTGGACCTTTGTCTTCACGTGTTTGTCTTTATCTGGTTGGTTGCAGTATTCTTGAAAGAAGAAGGATCTAAAGGTAGTTAGTTCCCCAAGAGGAAAATACACTCTTGAGTGGATGCTAATATTCTATTAACAAAAACAATAGTTTTGTTCAATTTCATATATTATTATCTTTAATTATTATAAACTTAAGTGACCCATGGGTTTAATATTAACATTTCTATTGTTATGTCTATTATGTCCCAAATTTTATATATTTCATGTTATTAGTGATAGCAATGATCTTATTTTGCAGAAGATGAAGCTCAGGCAGGGGATTAAAGTATCTGAATCACTTTATTACCCATCTCTTTCTGTTGCTACTTCAGACATCAGTTGGGGGCTGGGGGTAGCCAAGGTAGAAATGAGTGTTTGAGGGGTGGATAAAGATGGAGCTTCTAAGGTTTTTCTGTTTAAGAAGTAGGTAGAATGTATTGGTGGAGATATTCAATAGGAACATACAAAATTGATTTTTCTATTGTAAAGGAGGGAGAGCACTAAAGAATTCACAGATTACATTTATGATTAGAATGTGATTTTTCCTGTTGCATAGCACAGACTAAACCATGACCCTGCTTTCTTTAGTAGGCGGCTATCGGTGGTAGAGTTAAATTTATTAATATTTAAGGATCTCAAGAAACTTTATGAGCATCAAATCATTAAGTCACTTAATTGCACTGCAGTGTTGGGAAATGGCTCCATGAATTTTGCAGTCCAAGGTTCTGCTTTTTTTAAAGCCCCCAAACATTTAGAGAAAACCAAGTGCCAGTATGCAGCATCGAGAGAATAGGTTTTTATTGTTGAGAGTGGGGATGTGCTCATTTATCTATTTTTCAAACCAGTTTATAAAGTATTTGAATGTTCTTTGCTGTGCTTTATGGTAATACTTATTTCTCTGGAAATTTTCATTATCATTGGTTTTCATGGTTAATATATCATCCTTATTTAACATTGAACTCTATTTGCATTTGTTATGGAAAAAAGTTATGCAACATTTAATGTCATTTGAGAAGTTGTTTATATTCCTTGTATTTAGTCTTTAAAAAGGCTTGATCTTCACTGTTAATCAAAAGTCTGCATTTCTACTCATTTGTTTTAAGAAGTTTATTTAATGACTTAAAGCTTACCCTGATAAACCACTTCTATGTTAAGTCTTGAATTTAAGAGAGAATGTCCCCTCCTTTTAAAATAAATTTTACCTAGCATTTAGTACAATACCAGAGTAGCACTGCATTGAATCAGTGTCTGCTTTTTTTTTTCCAATGTCTTACATTTTTTTAATGTGTTCATTTTTTGATTGAAGTATAGTTGATTTCCAATGTTGTGTTAGCTTCAGGTGTGCAGCAAAGTGATACATACATTCTTTTTCAGATTCGTTTCCCACGCAGATTATTGCAAAATACTGAGTGCAGTTCCCTCTGCCCTCCAGTAGGTCCTTGTTTTCTGTTTTTATATAGTAGTGTATAATATGTTACTCCCAAATTCCTGATTTATCCCTCCCCTCACCTTTCCCCTTTGGTAACCATAAGTTTGTTTTCTATGTTTGTGAGTCTGTTTCTCTTTTGTAAATAAGTTCATTTGTATCATTTTTTTAGATTCTACATATGAGTGATATGTTTGTCTTTCTCTGTCCAGCTTACTATATACTGTGCTTAGTATGATAACCTCTAGGTCCTTCCATGTTGCTGCAAATGGCATTATGTCATTATTTTTAAGGCTGAGTAGTATTCCATTGTACATATATACCACATCTTCTTTAGCTGTTCATCTGTTGATGGTCATTTAGGTTGCTTCCATGTCTTACTGTTGTTAATAGTGCTGCAGTAAACACTGGGGTGCATAAATCTTTTCAAGTTGTGATTTTCTCTGGATATATGCCCAGGATTGAGGTTGCAGGATCATAAGGTAGCTCTAATTTTAGTTTTTTAAGGACTCTTCATACTCAGTGTTTCCTTTTGGATTTAACATGTTTAGATGCAAATGGAAAAAAATAAAATCACTTATTGTTTTCATATCATCGTCAGTCAGTCTGTATCTCTTCTTCCTTTTCCTCAAAACAATTTTGAAAAATCAGTTTAGGAAGTCTCCTCCAAAATACTAAGCTAACATGATTTCAAGGTTGCAAATTTCTGAAAATTGATCCAGAAGTTTTCTGTTCAATGCTCAAATCTCTTCTATAGCATTCTCCATGGGTGGTTATCCAGTCCAAAGGAAAACTGAATCTATCGCATATCTCAGGAGCTTTCTCCTGTAGAAGGTCATAGTCCTCTCTGGTTCTTCAGATGGTGAAGACCCTGTGAAATTCCACAAGGCAACTGGCAGTTGAACTGAGGGCTTGCTGTTGCTTGGAGAGATGTTGATTCTTTAGTGTTTATACAGAGGTTTAGATGTAGTTGTAAGTTTTACTAATTATCACTTTTGAGATAACACAACAACCAGAAAACCAGAAAACATCAAAAACATTTATTACTACGTAAGACACCAATTTAAGAAAGATTATCATCACACTTGAAAACTGTTTGATAAAAATGACTGTATTTTGAACTTTTTCTGCTCCTTTTTCTCAAGTTAATGCCAACATAAAATGGCTGTGTTCATGTAATTCATTTTTTCAATTTGGTTTGAGACTTGTATAGCTCCCAGTGGTAGGTTTTGCAGTTGTATTGCATTATTAAAGTGTCCATCAAAACTTTACAGTTGGTAAACAGTATTAAAAATCCATCTCTAGCTTCTGTAAACTGTTCAGAGAGCTATGAATACCAGAAGAAATGAAAATATTTTAATTAACTCAAGTAGGACTAATCAAAGCAAAGCAACCAGTTATTCAATTGAACATGTTAATGTCTATTCATCCATGACATGGCTGAACATTTATGTCATCTATTAAAAGCGATTCTGTTGCTTGTACAAGTATAAGCTATTGTTCAATGTGGAACTGAATCCCATAGAGGCAACCTCACCCCTTTTAGCAATTACATGTCATAGATTATTTCCTTAATATCCTTTCTTCTGCATCCAGTTCACTTCAATTAACCGAACTCCTTTCAAGGAGTAACACAGACTTGGATAACTGGGATCAATTACCCTGCTGTCATTTCTTTTCTTCAGGGGAATTTTACCAACTTTGTTTTTTCATAATAAGGCATAGGGAATGTTTACTATATCCTGGATACTAGTCTGAGCATGTTTTATGTATTATATCATTTGGTCCTTGCAAAAATACCATTTTCCCCCATTGTACAGATGAAGAGTTGGAACCAACATGTTGCCTTGTGTTGTCAGTGATAGAACTAGGATGTAAACACACATCTCAGAATATCCATTGTATTGAAGTGAATTGAAGTTGTGTCAAAGGTGATGGACATAAGATATCAGGAAGAAACTTCTAAAATGAATAGGTGCTTCAAGGAGCCTCTTAAGTGAGGAAAGCCAAAAGGATTTGGGGTTGTTGCCTGGGATTTTTATCTCCATTAGGGTATTTAAGAATCAGTTCAGTTCAGTTCAGTCACTCAGTCGTGTCCAACTCTTTGTGACCCCACGCATCGCAGCACACCAGGCCTTCCTGTCCATCACCAACTCCCGGAGTTCACTCACATCCATATCCATTGAGTTGGTGATGCCATCCAGCCATCTCATCCTCTGTCGTCCCCTTCTCCTCCTGCCCCCAATCCCTCCCAGCATCAGGGTCTTTTCCAATGAGTCAACTCTTCACATGAGGTGGCCAAAGTACTGGAGTTTTGGCTTTAGCATCAGTCCTTGCAGTGAACACCCAGGACTGACCTCCTTCAGGATGAACTGGTTGGATCTCCTTGCAGTCCAAGGGACTCTAGTCTATATTAAAATCTTATTTTTTGCGAATTAATTTTATTCTTATCTTCAAGCAGGAAGTTAGAGGCTGTATATAGATCCCTTTAATACATTTTAATGCCGTCTCCAATGTGCATAAAAAGTGGAAACTTAAAGCTTATTTGACATTTTTTTTGCTTATTTCTTTATAGTCATTTTTACATGTACTATTTTTTAATATATTTATAGCTGATTTATAATATTATATTTGTTTCAGGTATACAGCATTATTACTCAGTATTTTTGCAGATTATACTTCTTTAAAAGTTATTTTAAGCCAATGGGTGTAATTCCCTGTGCTATTCAGTATATCCTTGTTACTTATCTTTTTTTTTTTTTTTAGGGAATCTTCTTTATTTTTAAATTGTGAAAGTATGGTGACGCATTTGCAGGAGACTTGGAAAATATAGAAAAATGTTACATATAGTTCCACTATATATTACAATTATTTTAGAGTAGATTAATTAAGATTTTGGAGAAGGAAATGGCAACCCACTCCGGTGTTCTTGCCTGGAGAATCCCAGGGACGGGGGAGCCTGGTGGGCTGCCGTCTCTGGGGTCGCACAGAGTCAGACACGACTGAAGCGACTTAGCAGCAGCAGCAATTAAGATTTTTAGTTGGAGTTTTAATATCAAACTCAAAAATTAATAGATGAATAGACAGAAAAGTAGAAGGACATAGTAGAACTGAAAGCACTATGAACCAATTCAACATAATTAAGATTTGTACAATTTTCACATAACAGCAGGATACAAATTCTATTCAAGTTCCCATAGACTATAAACCGAGAAGCCATTCAAGTTTCCGTGTACTATAAACCAAGAGATAATTCATGTTCCCATACACTATAAACCAAGAAACACTGGAACATATCCAAGAACATAAAACAAGGTACATAAACTTATTTTTAAACCACACTGTTGAAGTATAATGTATAAAATAAACCCATGTTAAATATATAAGTAAATGAGTTTTAATAAGCTTACATTGTAACAATCACCACAGTCCCTATATTAGAATATAACTTCATTTTCAGTGCTCATGCTCTAGTTTTTATAAGATGGAAGCTTTTGTTATTGGTTTGATTTTTTTTTCCTAGCATAAGTATTTATATCACTTTAGCTAAGCCTATAAATCTAAATATATTGTAGGTTTATTTTCATTCAGTTCAAAATATTTTAAAATTTTGTGTGAGAACTTCTCTGACTAATGGGATATTTATAAGTATGTTGAGTTCTTTCAAAGTACCCATGGATTTCCCAGATTTTCTTTTGTTTTGATTTCTAATTTAATTAGAAATACAGAAAATACAATTTTTGTGATTTAAATCCTTTTAAATTTATTGATACTTATTCTAGGGCCTTAACATATGATCTATTGGTTAATGTATTTTTGTGCTTAAAAATAACATGTACTTTTTTTTGAGTAGTGTGTTCTATGTATATCAGGTCAGTTACTGACTTTTCTGTCTGCTGTTCTGTCTGTATTGAAAGCACCAGCTGTCATTGCTGAGTTGTCAGTTTCTCCACACAGTTCCGTCCGTTTTTGCCCCGTGTATTTTGTGGCTCCGTTGTTGGCTGTGTATATGTATATAAATGGTTTATTGTCTTGATGGACTGACTCATCAGTATAAAATGACTCCCTTTGTCTCTAGTAAATCTTTTGATTTAAACTGTTTTTTCTGATAGTATATACTCTCTCCAGTTCTTTTGTGTTTATTGCTTGCTTTGTATTTATTTTTAAATTATTTTTCTTTCAGTTTGTATTTGAATCTAACGTGTGCCTCTCACAAGTCCCATCTGCTTGCATTTTTTAAAATGCAGTCTACCTTTTAGTTGAGATTTTAATCCATTCATACTTAATGTTATGACAGATATGGTTAGATTTATGTATCCATTTTGATAGTTTTCTCCATTGTTCTTTCTTTACTATCTGCTTTGTATTAAAAAATGTTTTTAGCATATCATTTTAATTTTTGCTTGTTTTCACTATATAATTTTCCAAGTTTTTGACCTAGCATTTAAAGTATGTATCATACCTTGTAATTTATTTTAGTTTAACACTAACTTTATTGTAGCGATATATACAAACTCTACTTCAGTATAGGTCCGTGTCACCCTGCTTTGTGCTACTACTATCATATATATTGTATATATAAAACTTGTAAACCCAGCAGTGCAGTGTTCTAATCACTGTTTTATACAATCTATGTTTTATAAAATTAAGACTGAAAGGAGGAAGCATACATATCTGTGTGTGTGTGTGTATAAACCTCTAAGTGTTAACTGCTTAGTCGTGTCTGATTCTTTGTTACCCTATGGACTATAATGACCTTATGAACCGTAGCCTGCCAGGCTACTCTGTCCGTGGAATTCTCTAGGCAAGAATACTGAAGTGGGTGGCCATTCCCTTCTCCAGGGGATCTTCCTGACCCAGGGATCAAACCCTTGTCTTCTGCATTGTAGGCAGATTCTTTACCATCTGAGCCCCAGGGAAGCCCATATATAAACCCATTTGTTTACTATTTTCATTATTCTTCATTTCTTCCTGTGTGGTTGAGTTATTGCTGGTATCATTTCTTTGGTCCACTGCAACTCCATCACCTCTCCTCTTCCTTTGTACCATTATTAGTATATCATTATTATTATTATATTACATGTTCATATGTTATATGACCTGCAGTGTCATTCTATAGTTATTGTTATATACAGTTCTTTTAAATTGTTTAAGGAAATACAAAAACTATATTACACAATGTCTTTCAGTTACCTACATAATTACCTTTTCCAGCGTTATTTCTTCATGTGAATTTAAGTTACTGTCTGTTGACATTTTCTTTCATTTTAATGAGCTTTGGTTCTTTTTTGTGATTCCTGTCTCTCTATTGATACTCCATATTTAGTGAATCATGATGTCATACTTTATTCTGTAAGTTTTTTGAGCATGTTTATAATAGGTGCTTTGAAGCCCTTATCTGCTAAGTCCAACATCTGTGCCCCCATAGTGATCATTTCTTTTAACTGTTTTTTTTTCTTGTTTATGGGCCAATTTTAATTTTTTTGCATGCTTCATAATTTTTTGAAAAATTACACATTTTAGGGAATACATCATAGCAACTCTATTCAGATCCGTATCCTTCACACCTCTAAGGTGGTGGTTCTGGTTTTTAAAAAATATTTTTAGTTTCCTAAACTAATGCCGTGGAGCATATTTCTTCTATAATGTGTGGCTACTTTGTCTTCCTACACCGCTGCCCCCCTCCCCTGCCCCACCCCCCCAGCCACAACCCCTCCAGCTTATGTATTTAAGTCTAGCTTCCTAGGAATCTCCCCTGGGTCAAAAATAGCTGAGTGTTTAACCAAACACTGATCTGAGGTTGTTTGAGCACTTTGAGGCACTAACTTTTGGCTCCCAGCTTTTTCTGAAGATTCTGTGTGTGACTTGGAGAATGAATCAGCCCAACCAGTTTACAGGACTGTCATAAATTTTGCTTTGTGTGTTTGTAAGGTCTCATGCTCAACAGGAAGAAGTATCTTGCTAGGGCTTTATCCAGTCTCTCCTGAGGGTGTGCATAGCTTTGTGAGTCTGAACGGCCTTCCCTACCATTAAGAGATGAGTAAGATATGTCAAGGCCCACTTTGATCCCCTGGATCTCCCTATTAATTTTCTGGCTGGCCTGCCAGTTTGTTGCTCACTTTCATCAGTCGTGGGATTTCAGGCTAGCTGCAGTGTTGTCCTTCCCTGTTTGTTTGCCATCGGGATCACTTTTGTTTTTACCACCCCTAGGCATGGAGTTTTCCGTGTTCTGCTCCAAATAAAATCGGCCCTGAATAAGCAGAGCTTTGATCCTCGCAGCTTGCTCACCTCAACAGCACTTTGCTCTGTGGAGCTGGGGAGGGAATAGGCATGGGAGTGCCCAAGGTTTTAGTGCCAAGCTAAAATCTACAGACTCCTACTATTCTTAATAGGATTCAGCAGCTTTTCTTGAATAAAACCTCTCAATTTGTTCTATGCCTTTGGTCCATTTTCAGTGCCCTTAAAAGGTTGTTTTTGACGATTTTGTCAAATTTTATTGTTTATTTTTATGTTGTAGGTTTGACACATTGGTCATTCATCCATTCCAAAGTTTTATTTTCTGGGGGGTTTTGTTATTTAAAAACCTATATACTACAAAATACACTAATTGCTATCATCTGAATGTTTGTACCCCCAGAAGTTAAATAGGAATTCTAATGCCCAATGTGATGGTATTAAGGGGTAAGGCCTTTTGGAGGTGGGTAGGTCATGAGGATGGAACTCTGGTGAATGAAATTAATACTCTTAAAAAAGATACCACAGAGCTCCCTTGCCTCTTTCCCCTTGTTGAAGGGACAATGAGAAGCCAGGAGTCTGTAAACTGGGAAAAAAGCCATACAAACCAACTGTGCTGGCAGCCTGATCTTGAACTTCCCACTTCCAGAACTATGGGCAGTATAGTTTTGGTGTCATAGACCACTTGGTCTGTGGTGTTTTATGATAGAGCCCAAATGAGGTAAGACACTAATTTAAAAAATATAGCTCAACAGCTTATTGCATAAAAACACCCTTCTCATTACCACCCTGATTAAAATATAGAACATGTCCAGCACCCCTTAGGGTTCCCTTCCTAATTTCTATGCCGGTTCCAGAGTTAATCACTTCTGTCATCTTAGATTAACTTTTTCGATTGTTAAACTTCATATGAATGAAATTTTACAATATTTTACCATTTTTCAGTTTCTGGTTTCTTAGAGTCCAAATTCATACTCTTGCCACAGTACAGGCCAATAAATTGAGAGATAAGTTGTTGGGGCAAGAAATAGCTACTTTATTCAGAAAGCTACCAGACTGAGAAGATAGTAGACTTAGGCCCAAAAAACCACCTTGCCAGAATCAGAATTCAGGCTTCTCTTATACCAAAAGGAGAGGGAGTAAAGTCAGACACTTTCTGGTTCCCATCAGCCTCCAGAGGGGATGTGTTAATTTCTTCTCCCTGCTGACATTCACAGGTGGGCCTGGTCAGGATGTTTCCTGTGAGCTAAACAAAGGTATCTTAGCTTAATGCTCATTACCTGGAAGGCAGGGTTCCCAGAGATGGGCCATTATATATAACTTACCGGCAACATCCCTTTAGTGATTAACTTGTAATTACGACTACAAAAGGTTCTTTCCTATTATAATCCCCCACTATCAATGCCCACTTCACAATCTTGTGGCAAAAGGAACCAAGATCACTCTGGCTATTTCCTGCTGAACTGTTGATGAAGTCTTCCTTAGAATTTTCAGTCAGTCCTTTTTTAGCTACAGCTATTTGAACCCAGTGAAACCTCTTAGTGTGTTGTCTGAGTCATAATTGAACTTGGGGTTTTGGTTCCAGTTCCCAACTCATATACTGAATTCCTGTGCTGTTTGTTCAAAATGAAACCGATTGGTTGCCCCTTCTCCAGCCACAGTAGAATTATTAATACCATCTACTTCAGGTGGATAGGCAGAGCTGTTAGAGACAAACTCATGAACAGCATAGTGCCCAAAGTTTTAATGTAATTGGCAACTGTTAGGTCTTCTAGCACTTACAGATGCTACTGCCTGGGCAGACACCTGGAGTGGCCGTCAGTGTTGTGAAGGGGCTTAATTAAGCCTGCTTCTGGGAACCACTGATTTGTAGCAGGACAGCTGGCAATGCCTCATCCCAAACTAGTCTGTTGATAACATTTTAGTGACTTTTTTTTTTAATGTAAGATTCATTTTCTTGGTTTTTCCTGTTGATTGTGGTCTCCAGATCAGTGTAGTTTTAACATCTTAATCCAAATTAGGGGATAATTTCCCTAAGAAGGACTTTAACCACTTCAGAGATTTCCTGTCCAGTTTGGATATGCTTCCACCCATCCTGAAAAAGGGCTTCCCAGGTAGGGTGTTGGTAAAGAATCCACCTGCCAGTGCAAGAGTCACAAGAGATTCAATCCCTGGCTCAAGATCCCCTGGAGCAGGAAATGGAAACCCACTCCAGTATTCTTACTTAGAAAATTCCGTGGACAGAGGAGCCTGTGGGCTTCCGTCCTTGGGTGGCAAAAGAGTCAGACATGGCTTAGTGACTGCGCACTGAGCACTATCTTGATAAAGTGTCCACAGAAACACTAGCAAGTTACCTGAAATTCATTACTCTTCAGGGCATTCGAGTAGTCTGTTTCAGTCCTCGGTGGGGCAGCTTCCTGTGTTCGGTCCTTACCTGGGGAGGTTTGACAGCAGTCTTTGGCTTGTTTTTAAGACCTTGAAGGAAAGAACTCTGTCTCCTTGTCTGGGGTTTTCATGCACGCCATCTGTAGACTTAAAGCGTGTTCTGGTGGGATCTTGTATCAGGCTATTCTAGTGAAAAACTTCAGGGTGAGGTCTATCAGAAAATTAACCCCTCATTCCCCAGTGTTGGTTTTACCTGGGGCTCCTGTATGGAACTAAGCATCTGAAGAGCCCCTGGGCCTCTTCATCGGTATTCTCTCTTTACTATAAGAGACTTGTCTTTTATTGTTCTTCTGTTTTAGCCTAGGGCTGTTTTTCCATGTTTCTCTACCTTACAGTAAGCACATTATTCTCTCCCCAATGGCGAGTTACTGCCTTCCGGGAATCCAGTGCCACTGCCAAAGAAGTGGTGTTTTCATTTTGTATCTTCTCCTATTGTTGTTCCCTATAGAACACTTTAAAAGGGAACACATGTATACCTGTGGCGGATTCATTTTGATATTTGGCAAAACTAATACAATTATGTAAAGTTTAAAAATAAAATAAAATTAGAAAAAAAAAAGAAAAAGGACATTAGGAAAAACTGGAGAAATCTCAAAAAAAAATAAAATAAAATAAAAGCAACATCTTCCAGTTGAGAAGGGTTCATTCCAAACACAGCATCTAGTTTTTGTCCTTTTTTCTGGTATCTGAGGCACTTTGCCACAGGAGGTCAAATTTACCATTCTACTATTGTCAAGGGCCTCAGGATCTGCATTATTATGATGTCCGTAGGCCTGATAAACCCTTTCCAGAAATTCAGAGAGGTCTTCATTTGTTCTGTTGAATTTTTAAAATTCTGTTCAAAACTTTTGCTTTGGTTTCCTCTTTCAAAGCCCTGCCAGGAGGCACTGTTAGTAGTGCTCTAGCAAGGGCCTTCGTCCCTCACTGGGCTCCCAGTTGGTTCAGCTATCACTGCTGCCAAGTGGGCTTCAGTGTATGGAATCCTCCCTATAAGGAGGATTGTGATCCTTCCAATTAAGCAAGTCTGAGAAGCACTGCTGGTTGGGTGTTTGCATTTAGGACCCTACAAGATAATGGCTTAAAGAAAATTGCCCTGTTTCAGAAGTGGCTCCTGGCTCCAACTGGATGCCCTGTCACGTCTTAGATAATGATACCAGACACATTTCCTGTGCCCCAGAAACTAACACAGGATTTTCTAATTGATCCCTAAATCCCAGTGCCAGGAACCAAGGCTGGATAGGAACAGAAGGCAGTATTAATAGAAGGGGTGGACACGTTGGTGTAACCATCACAACGGCTGGGACAGCTAGCTCAGCCAGCAGAGTTAAGGTTTGAAGCAACATGTCCTCACTCTCCTTCCCTTGTCTTATTTTCCCTGATCATAGTACAAATGTATCGCATGAAGGATTTCTTTCTTCCCTGCTTCTTCACAAAAATAGCTGCAGAATCATTCAAAAGCCATTGTAACACCACAGATAGCAACTACTCATCTCACTGTTAAAAGGGTGCCTTTTTGCTTTGGCATCAACCAACTGGGATTACAGTGCTGTTGAACAGAAGCTTGATTACTGCTATGACAAATTAAGATAATTACCAAATTATGACTGATATTATGTATCAGGATACCAGGATTTGGGGAGTTCCACATGACTTCTAGAATACGTATATTAACTTTCACCCATATGATGCAATCTAAGTTTTCTCACCACTCATTTTAATAATGCCTCCTATGCAGTTCAACACACCAGATAAGCCCAGTTACTTTAGTATTCCTCTCTCTGAGATGGAGAGAGATGTAATTTGAGATGGTCCAGAGACCTTGTGGAAAAGCCCAAAGTTAACCAGATGTCAAATAAACCTCACTAAGAACTTGATCTTTGGGAAGTTTGTCAAAAATATCAAAAAAAACTTAAAAATTTTAAACAGTGATAAATTCAAATCACTTCAAGAAATTCACAATTACTGAAAGCAGTTCAATATTTTAAGAAAACTTTTGTCTTTTTAGAGAACCAAATTCAGGTTTTGTATCACTTTACCTGTAAGATTTGTTTTCTTAATTCAGTCCTATCTTAGAACTTAGTTTCAAGTACAAAAGTCTGGAGAGACTGTTGTAGATAGGCATTCCCAAAATAATATTCCCATAGAGTTTACCCACAACTGTTTACTTATTTACCTCTATTTCATTGACTTAAAAGCATTGTCCATGTTTTTTTTCCTTGCTGACAAACTATGTAACACAACTAAGGTCATATTTGATTTTAAAAGTAGGTATAATAAAAGTGTTATATCTGATGACTAAAGACATCTGTCTCAACCAACAAGCTTAAGCTAAGTCTAATATGAGATATTAATTCAATACTAAATATTTCCTAGATCTTGTGAACCTGAAACTCATTCTGGACGGATTTTTTTAATTTCAGTATTTATATAAGCACTTAATTTCCTTTAAGCCAGTTACATAGAACTGTTTTACAAATTAATTCTGGCAGTGCCACACATCTGTAACGCATGCACAAACACACTGACACAGATACCTCCTAGTTCCCATTCCAAAATTTTAAACATGAATCAGGTACAACAATGTAAAACCCGTAAGTTACAAAAGAGGTTGGATTCACATTGGGTTTCCGGCAGATGGGACAAGTCAGGGTCACCTGTCCAAATGGCTAAACCATTTTTACTAATATTTCTAGAAAGAGCACTTCTATTTGTAGCTTTTGGTCATCTTAGGAACCAAGTGGGACCTTTCTGTTCTTCCTCAGAATGTCCCACTCTAAGTCGGGAATAGACAGGTTTTTTTTTTTTTCCCCTGGCGCCTTTCCTCCCTTTGACATCAGTAGAAGTTTTAAGTATCGCAAAACTGACTCGGCTGTTAATGTATAAACAGTACCAAACAAAATGAAACAAACAAACAAAAAAAATGAAGAACTGTCAGGATCTTTAATAAACTTAAAGTTGTGGTCTTGAGGTTTTACTTATACCAGTGTCACGGGAGACCATAAATGACGTGGTTAACACAGCAAGGGTAGTACATTGTGCACAGGGACCCAGGATAACCCTGCCTCAACCCCTCCTGGAGATCCTAACAGGTACTGTGGCCACACATCATTATAATAAAATATCAGTTTCCTCTCACCCAGGGGTTCATAGCTGTAGGCAGATCTTTTATCCGAAATGTGTCTCAGAGGACTTTCTTTAGAGATAGTTGAAACCTTCCCATTTTTTTTTCCTTTCAAAATTCTTTTTTTTTTTTATTGAAGTATAGTTGATTTACTATGTTGTGTTAATTTCTTATATACAGCAAAGCAATTCAGTTATATATATATTATATATATACACACTCTTAATTTTCTTTTCCATTATAGTTTATCACAGAATATTGAATATAGTTCCCTATGTTACAAGATTTTCCTGGTGACTCAGCAGTGAAGAATCCGCCTGCCAGTGCAGGAAATTCGGGTTCAATCCCTGATCCAGAAAGATCCACTGGAGAAGGTAATGGCAACCTGCTCCAGTATTCTTACCTGGAGAACAGAGGAGCCTGATCGGCTACAGTCCATGGGATCACAAAGAGTTGGACACGACTTAGCTACTGAACAGCAACAAAACAACCCTGTGTAATACAGTAGAACTTCAGTTCTTTATCCATTCTCCATATACTAGTTTGCACCTGCTAATCCCAAACTCCCAGTCTATCCCTCTTCCATCGCCCTCCCCCTTGGCAAGCACAAGCCTGTTCCCTGTGTCTGTGAGTCTGGTTCTGTTTTGTAGATAGGTTTCATTAGGGCCGTCGTTTAAACACAAATGACACACACATGTGTGCATCCAAAGAAACAAACTGCTTCACAAGCCTGTGGGTAAGAGTCCAACAACTCTTTCCTCTCTCCAACGTGGTGTCCCACTTAAATACAAAGCAAATTGGCTTATTCCAGAGAAAAAGCCCCGGACAGAAAGGAAATAAAGTTTCTGGCTGAACACACCAGAGTGCCTTACCTTACTGCATGGAGCCCAGTGGCTTGATTTCTTGTTCCAACTGTCAAGTGCTGGAGAGCAGCGGGGCCTCTTTTGGGAACTTTAAAGGGCAGATGCTCAGGACAAGTGGTCCCTGGTCCTGCTGCTAAGGCCTGACTTGAGAATCCCGCAGCCGGGGTAGGCTGGCCACAAGCAGCAAGGCTCCTTGACTGGCCCAGTGAAATCTGTTACCAAGTCCGTGCTCTTAACTGCTCACTGCACAACAGGCCAATAAATCCAGAGAAGAGTGTTGAAGGAAGGAATAACTACTTTATTTGGGAAAACTAGCAAACCAAGAAAACGGTGGAAGGCCTCCCAGCTCGCCCAAGAACTATCTTGCCTGAGTTACAATTCAGGCTGCTTTTATACTGAAAGGGGAGGGAGAAAAGTCAAGCGCTTCCTGGTTCCCATTAACCTCCAGAGGGGGTTTGTTAATTTCTTCCTCCCTGCTGACATTCACAGGTGGGCCTGGTCAGGATGTTTCCTGTGAGCTAAACAAAGGTATCTTGGCTTAATGCTCATTACCTGGAAGGCAGGGTTCCCAGAGATGGGCCATTATATATAATTTACCAGCAACATCCCTTTAGTGATTAACTTGTAATAGGAATACAAAAGGTTCTCTCCTGTTACACTTTCATTCTATGTAATAGTTTCTGAGATTCATCCTTGTTTTTAGGTGTAGCAGGGATTTGTTATTTTTTAATTGCCATGTAGTATTTTATTTATATGTGTCACACTTTTCTTATTGGTGGACCCTTTGGGTTATTTCTATGGGCCTCAGATGGTAAAGAATCTGCCTGCAATAGCAGGAGACCCAGGTTTGATCCCTGGGTCAGGAAGATCCCCTGGAGAAGAAAATAGCTACCCACTCCAGTATTCTTGCCAGGAAAATCCCATGGACAGAGGAGCCTGGTGGGCTATATAGTCCATAGGGTCACAAAAAGTTGGACACAACTAAGCAAATAACACTTTGGGTTATTTCCAGTGTGGAGTTATTATTAATAAAGCTGCAAAGAGTATTCTTCTATATGCGTTTTTATGAACATGGATGTGTATAATTTTAATATGGCCAAGTAACATAATGAATATGTAATTTGGGCTCTTGCCTGTTTTTCTTTTTCAAAAGTTATCATTATATTGAGTGTTTTTTTCTTGTTTCTGTCATTGTCATCACAGGTATCACTAATATTTGTATAACATTTTAGGTGGATGTACATTAAACTTATTTGCATTTCTTTTATCAAAGGCCTATATTTAATAATTAATAATGACAAGACAAGTGGCAGTTGGTGCTCATTAATATTCATTTGCAAATTTTAAAAAAATTCTAGTTCTGAGTTTTCTTTAAAGTATTTAACTAGGTCAAGGTTAAAAAGAATTTGTTACTTTTTATGCTCCTTTACATGTTCCATAACATTATCAGTAGTGTTTATTTTTTTCATACACAAAAGCAGGAATTAGTGGTCTCTATAAAATATCTATATTTTTTACATATTGTGTACTGGGTTAGAAAAAAATTTATTCTTAGAGATGATGGAGGCCCTGTGACCTTCTACATTGAACTTAAAGAATTGGACCTTTTTTTATAAGACTCTTTGGTGTTACTGCTTTTCTATCTCTTTGCTATGTTCCCTCCCATGTCTGCAAGAATATATGCATGTATATTTGTACAAGTACACACCACAGTCTCTGTGTCCTGGGCTTGCTTGGAAATGTTTTTGCCTGAGGAAATGAGTATTACGGTTGTGAGGTATAGGAATTGTGGGCTTTTATCTTGATGGTGGTTTTTCTTCTCGAAAGCGGTTGAAACTGGGATGGGTAACATGAGCTGTGAAGGACAGAAGGAGAAGAGGAGGGGAAAACAGTTGCTTAATGGACCTTGCATAATTGTGACTATGACTCCAGCTCTGCTGAGTTTAAAGAGGGAATTGCAGGCAGATAAATTTTTCAAGTTTGATTTAGTCCCTTGGCTTTTATGTGATGTATATTTTTTCATCAACAGCAGTGTTCTTTTCATCTCTGCTTTCACAGTCAAACGAAGGTCTAATTTTTGGTGGACTTCCCTTTCTGTCCTTTTTGATGTTGAAACAGTTCCTTCGGGGCCCGAATCAAGTTTTAGACTTCGGAGAGAAGACCACAAGGGTCACCATGGCTGATTTTCCCTTTGAGGCCCAGGACAGGGACTTCATATGCAGCAGGCTTGAGCTAACAAATCAGGCATGAAAATGAGTGCCTTATAGCCCCATATTCGGAGAAGGCAATGGCAACCCAGTATTAGCTATACTATAGGGCTTCCCCAGTGGCTCAGTGGTAAAGAATCTCAAGATCCCCTAGAGGATGAAATGGCAACCTGCTCCAGTATTCTTGCTGGGAAAAAAACCCTTGGACAGAGGAGCCTGGCGGGCTGCAGCGCAACACAGCTGAGCACACTCAGAAGCACAAGCTTTACTACCGGGGGACATTTGTTTAGCATCTACTGCTTATTATCTGATAGAATGGGACCGTGGTTCAAACTTATTCAAAAGTTTGATCACAAGCAGAGTAGGCAACAGTTGTGATTTTGTAGTATTCACAGAAAAAGATAAACTCTAGTTCATGGTTTGTAATCACCACAGCTGAATTCCATCATGTGATGCCATGGTTTTATTGTTAGAAATTCTAGCCGGACATTTAACTCACATTTGTGGACCAGAATCCATGGACATGTGTGTTTTCAGTATGTTGTGCTTTCCTGACATTTTAGTTGTTATCATAGTGCCAGTCAGTCAGTCAGTCAGTTCAGTCGCTCAGTCGTGTCCGACTCTTTGCGACCCCATGAATCGCAGCACGCCCGGCCTCCCTGTCCATCACCAACTCCCGGAGTTCACTCAAACTCATGTCCATCGAGTCAGTGATGCCATCCAGCCATCTCATCCTCTGTCGTCCCCTTCTCCTCCTGCCCCCAATCCCTCCCAGCATCAGAGTCTTTTCCAATGAGTCAACTCTTCACATGAGGTGGCCAAAGTACTGGAGTTTCAGCTTTAGCATCATTCCTTCAGTATATATTAATAGATAGCATGTTAATTTTATATTATGTATTATTTTATTTGGATCTCACAATGTATACTAGATGGGTAGAGCACATGTCAAAACTTTTAAGCTTTGGGGATTATTCCTTTTTCTAGGATTGGTATTTCTTTCTTTTTTTTTTTTTGGTATTTCTTGAATATTGTTAACCTTTCCATTTACGTCCCTATGATATCTTTCTCGTTTCTTTTGTCTCAGTGTTTTCTTCTTTCCTATAAGATCTCTGATCTATCCTTCACACTCTTTCACTCCTCTACCTAATAATTATGATAATAATAATCTTATATGACATTATTATTCCTGGAAACATTCAGTGCTGGCTTACATGTGTACCAGGTATTGTGCCAGTTGCTTTTTTTTATGTATTTTCTTCATTTGCTGTTCTTAACAGTCCTGTGGTATTTTGTTTACATTTTACAGATGACGAAACAGCCTGTATCTTGCTCTCTTTCACTCTCCAAGCATAAAGTCAGCCCTCTCTTTAGATATAACCTTGTGCCCTCACTCAGCAACTCAGACTCAGTATACCTGTGACTGATTCATGTTGATGTATGGCAAAAACCATCACAGTATTGTAAAGTAATTACCTTTCAATTAAAATAAATAAAATTTGAAAAAGAATTACATTTATTAGTTGGATCTTGTGAAGGTTGGTCCTTTGACCGTTGTTTTGTTAAAGGTCTTAAACATGAGCCTCCTTCTTATAAATCTTGTGGTGCTTGTATTAATTGTTTGTGAGAAACAAGGGACAGAGATTGTGAATCTCCTCACTGCCCCTCACCAGGGGACCTCACGTCCTCAGAGTGATGGGCAGATTCCGATGAACCCGGAGTGGGAAAGTGGAAGTGCGGTTTTCCGCCCTTGTGCTTGTAGAAAAATTCACGTTAAAGAATCATTTCCTAACATTACTGAGTAAATGGCTTTCCTCAAAACCCACTGATTATGAAGGTTTATTGTGCCACTAATTTGGGGCAGAAAAGCCTGTGTGTTGAGAGAGCATGTTGACATACACAGCTGGTCGAAGCTTATGAAATTCACATCATTGTGTCGTATGCAGGAGCGGCTCACAGGGTGTGTCATTATCAACTTCTCTGTGCTACCTTTTATTGTTACCTAAAACTAAAAAGCCTCTTGATGAAAGTGAAAGAGGAGAGTGAAAAAGTTGGCTTAAAGCTGAACATTGAGAAAACGAAGATCATGGCATCCGGTCCCATCACTTCATGGGAAATAGATGGGGAAACAGTGGAAACAGTGTCAGACTTTATTTTGGGGGGGGCTCCAAAATCACTGCAGATTGTGATTGCAGCCATGAAATTAAAAGACGCTTACTCCTTGGAAGAAAAGTTATCACCAACCTAGATAGCATATTCAAAAGCAGAGACATTACTTTGCCAGCAAAGGTCCGTCTAGTCAAGGCTGTGGTTTTTCCAGTGGTAATGTATGGATGTGAGAGTTGGACTGTGAAGAAGGCTGAGCACCAAAGAATTGATGCTTTTGAACTGTGGTGTTGGAGAAGAATCTTGAGAGTCCCTTGGACTGCAAGGAGATCCAACCAGTCCATTCTAAAGGAGATCAGTCCTGGGTGTTCATTGGAAGGACTGGTGCTAAAGCTGAAACTCCAGTACTTTGGCCA
Organism: Bos taurus; assembly: GCF_002263795.3. Classification (NCBI taxonomy): domain Eukaryota; kingdom Metazoa; phylum Chordata; class Mammalia; order Artiodactyla; family Bovidae; genus Bos; species Bos taurus. The sequence continues at coordinate 30,356,311 of NC_037352.1, read as the reverse complement.
CCTCATGAGAAGAGTTGACTCATTAGAAAAGACTCTGATGCTGGGAGGGATTGGGGGCAGGAGGAGAAGGGGACGACAGGATGAGATGGCTGGGTGGCATCACCGACTCGATGGACATGAGTTTGAGTGAACTCCGGGAGTTGGTGATGGACAGGGAGGCCTGGTGTGCTGCAATTCATGGGGTCGCAAAGAGTCGGACACAACTGAGCAACAGAATTGAACTGAACTGAAAACTAAAATACATGCTATTGTCTGTAGTTTAGATGGGTGCACTGCCTCTCCTAGATGTGGAAGCAGAACACCTTCCAACCTCTGTGTTTCTGTCACCTGGCAGGGTAACTGACATATGGCAGGATACAGTACCTGTTGGTTGAATGGATGCGTAGCAGATGTTCAGCCTGCTTTCCACCACACAGCACATACTCGATTCACATTGTGTTCACCAGTCTAGGGGCAGCTGCCTGTCTGCCTCAACTCTTCATTCTTAGGAGCTGGATTGGAAACAGGTAGCTGAGCACATTGATTCTTTTTTTTAAAAACAAAAATTATTTAAAGATTTTTTTTTTAATTAAAAAAAATTTTTTTTGGGCTGACATAGGTCTTTGTTAACTGCACATGGGCTTTTCTCTAGCTGGGGGAGTGGGAGCTACTCTCGAAATTTGGGGCATGGGCTTATCGTTGTGGTGGCTTCTCTTGTTGCAGAGCACGGGCTCAGTAGTTGTGGCACATGGGCTGAGTTAACCCTGAAACATGTGGAATCTTCCCAGACCAGGGATCAAACCTGTGTTGCCTGCATTGGCAGGCAGATTTCCCACCACTGGACCACCATGGAATTTCCCACATTGGTTCTTTAGTGACTGGAGATGCTGAGAGTAAATTACAGACATTTTTGGTCGTTTTAACAGAACTTAATGGGAATGCTATCACAATAGTGATCTTCCCTGAGTGAGAACAAGCCAGAGGTAAGGAGGGAGGGTGACTGAGCTGACATGGGTGCTAGAAAGAAAACATCTGGGGTCTGGGAAGAAGTGACAGAAAAGAACATGAACTAAGGTCCAGAATCAAGGGAAAGAAATAAAAAAGAACAGAAAAACTGCACATGTAATGACCACGAAAAAAGGAATGGAATGGATTAGTAATTAAATTACTAATTATTTTTGATATATGTGACTGCAGCCATGAAATTAAAAGATGCTTATTCCTTGGAAGGAAAGTTATGACCAACCTAGATAGCATATTCAAAAGCAGAGACATTACTTTGCCAACAAAGATCCGTCTAGTCAAGGCTATGGTTTTTCCTGTGGTCATGTATGGATGTGAGAGTTGGACAGAGAGTTGGACAGTTCACAGAAGAAGGCTGAGCGCCGAAGAATTGATGCTTTTAAACTGTGGTGTTGGAGCAGACTCTGAGAGTCCCTTGGACTGCAAGGAGATCCAACCAGTCCATTCTGAAGGAGATCAGCCCTGGGATTTCTTTGGAAGGAATGATGCTAAAGCTGAAACTCCAGTACTTTGGCCACCTCATGCGAAGAGTTGACTCATTGGAAAAGACTCTGATGCTGGGAGGGATTGGGGGCAGGAGGAGAAGGGGACGACAGGATGAGATGGCTGGGTGGCATCATTGACTTGATGGACGTGAGTCTGAGTGAACTCTGGGAGTTTGTGATAGACGGGGAGGCCTGGCGTGCTGTGATTCATGGGGTCGCAAAGAGTCGGACATGACTGAGCGACTGAACTGAACTGAAAATTATCTTTGATATATGTTGTGTTTTTTAACCCACGGCTTTCCTGATAGCTCAGTTGGTAAAGAATCTGCCTGCAATGCAGGAGACCTTGGTTCGTTTCCTGGGTCGGGAAGGGATAGGCTACCCACTCCGGTATTCTTGGGCTTCCCTTGTGGCTCAGCTGGTAAAGAATCCACCTGCAATGTGGAAGAGCTGGGTTTGGTCCCTGGGTTGAGAAGATCCCCTGGAGAAGGGAACGACTACCCACTCCAGTATTCTGGCCTGGAGAATACTATACAGTCCATGGGGTCACAAAGAGTCAGATACGACCAAGTGACTTTCACTTTCCCTTTTTAATCCAGGTGATAGAGGAAAGAGATCTCCAATTTTTTTTGGACCTGCTTAGGGGTTTCCATTACCTTTCATATTTTTTTAAGGAATTTCCCTGAGTTTTCTTCCATGGTTTCTCTTTCATCATCACAGCATCATTTGTTCATTCTTTGTCTTTCTCTTCAAGGGGTTGGCAGAGCTCACCAGCTCTTGTTTATCTGTTTCTTGTATTGGACTATTTGGTAAGCTTTCATCTGAAAAACAGTTTCACAGGTGAAAATTTGAAAAACACTAGTGTAACAGAAAGAGTTCTTGGTAGAACTTGTCTATGGCGGGATGACAGCTGTGAGGTTTTTCCTTCATCTTTGAGGCCTTTTATTTTTCCCATTGGTAAATTGAAGATACTGAAGTATGTAATTTCCAAGAATCCTTCCTGCTATCACATTTTGCTTTATTTTATTTTTAAAAAATTTTTTGACTTCTGGCTTTCACAGTGATTTGTTCTTGATTGCATATAGCCTCCTATTCTATCCTCAATGTTTCCAATTCTTTTTTTTTAACAATTGTTTTTATTAATTTAAATTTTTGACTACATCCTGCAGCATGTAGGATCTTAGTTCTCTGACCAGAGATTGAACCTGTGTCCCCTGCATTGGAAGGCAGAGTCTTAACCACTGGACTGTCAGGGAAGTCTCTCAAATTGTATTTTAAATAATGGATTATCTATAAGAAGAACAGAAAAGGGAGAAGTAGATGATTCTGTTTTGCTCCCTGTTTTGGGTATTCTGTGTTCTTTATCTTTTTAAATTTTCCTAACTTCTTAGATAGGGAAACTGGTGCTCAGAGAGCTTATTCCTTCCCTGAGATAACAGAGCAACTAGTGTTTGTGCTCCTTCCATCTTAACCATGATATTTCCCAGGAGACCAAGCCAGAATACAGTAAAGAAAACAAAAATATAAAATGGAAAAATATGAGAACCAGATGGCTAATACTTCATGGAGGCTTCGACCCAGATGTCATTTCTTCGAAGGGGTTCTCTCTGACTACCCTTTGAAAAACCGTACCCTCCATAATTAATTATTCTCTGTTCTCTGAAACTTGCTCTGTTTTTTTTCATACAACTTACCACTCTTTGACATTACATTTTATTTTTTTTGCCAGGAACCCAGACCAGAATGTCAGATCCATGGAAGCAATGTCTGGACCGTATACACTGCTTTATCCCTAGTGTTGAGAGTAGTGTGTAGTACAGAGTTATGCTCAATAAACAACTGTTGAATGAATGAACATAGATGGTTATTAAAATTCCCAAAAGATTTTAAAAGATGAATGTATTAACCAGAAACTCAATTTATATTTTGCAGTTTTCCTTTCGGTGCTCAAAAATACATCACCATTTGTTCACATCTCGTATGAGACTCTATCGTATTTGTCATTGTTACAGCAAAGCAGGGGCTTCCCTGATAGCTCAGTTGGTAAAGAATCTGCCTGCAATGCAGGAGACCCCGGTTTGATTCCTGGGTCGGGAAGATCCGCTGGAGAAGGGGTAAGCTACCCACTCAGTATTCTTGGGCTTCCCTTGTAGCTCAGCTGGTAAAGAATCCTCCCACAATGCAGGAGACCTGGGTTAGATCCCTGGGTTGGGGAGATCTGGCTACCCACTCCAGTATTCTGGCCTGGAGAATTCCACGGACTTGTATAGTCTATGGGGTCACAAAAAGTTGGACACAACTGAGCGACTTTCATTTCACTTCACTTCATAGCAAAGCAGCTTGTGCAGTTTCACTGGTGAACGTATATGGCCTACTTTCCCTTGTGGAGGTGGAGTGAGTGAGCATTTTGTTTGGAACTGAAAAGCAGTTTTCAACTTTTCAGGAAGTTAGGTCAATACTCTCTTCCCACTAACATATTCTCATTAATGCTTTTTCTTCCTGTCTTGTCTTTCTCGTTGATGCTTATGATCCTGATCTGTGTACCTGTTACAGTTTTACGAGGTAAAGCGGAAATGAATCTCAGACTACTTCTTTCAGAGTAGAACTGTTTCCTCTACTTCAGCAAGTATATTTTGTCTCCTCAATGAAAATTGCTTTTCTCTCCTCCCACTTTCAGCTTCTGTTTGGTTTTACATATATAAACAAGTTTTTGCAAGACTTGGGGGCTCACCTAAGGTATAATAATGTACTTTGTAATGCATTCACTGGCAGTAATTGCACTTACTCCACTGAAATTTCCTTTGTCCAGTTGCATGACGTGTCTTTGCACTCCATGTTATTCTACATTGGCAGAGAGCATTATGGGCAGCTCTGCATGCACACCCGTCACCCAAACATGCATATGTGGAAAAGAGGGCCAACGGAACAGTGATTTTTTTACCTCGTGTTCTCTGCTGCTGTTTAGTTCTGAGTCACATCATATACTTCCTTCATAAAGTGAGCTTAGCACAGTTATTTTTAATTCCTGTTGTAGAATTTCAGAGAGCTCAGTTGGCCCCACCTGTTTGCCATTTAGGTGAAGAGACTGAGACCCAGGGTGTGGCCTTGCTATAGGCTGCTGGCCTCCTTAGACAGGGAATATCTTGTTCACTGGTGTCCTCTATGTCTAATACAGTGTCTGCACATAATAGATGTTCAATAAAAATCTGCTTTTTTTTTCTTCCCCCCCCCAAGGTCACAAAACTAATGACTGCTGAGTTACACTTGAAACTGTGTTATCTGGTTATGTGTTCATTGTCACTGCCACAATTGTCTCATTGTAGTTTAAATCAGGGAGTCAGCTTCCAGTCTTTTAAAACACAATTACCTTTCACTTCATCTCCGGTAAACAAACAGCAGCTGTCCCTCATTGGCAGAGCTGCAGTCCCAGCACTGAGCAGTCCTAGAAACTGACACTGTTAACCGCTCCGCTCAAAGGAGGACTCTTCTGCTCACATGATATCCTGGCTGTGTGTCCAAAGTGTAATATTTAATTGCATTTTCTTAATCTTTACCACTGTATTGCTAAGCTTTCTAATACCTTCAAAATACCAAATCTCAGGCTTATCCTAATTAAAGAATCTCAATTTAATCCATATTGCATGACAATTCAATTTGTTGATTGCTTTTTCTCCCCCTCTTTGTGAAATTCCCGTCAAATGTATTAATTCAACATGATGAATCCTGTATTCAACCCACTGGAGTGAATAATTAAAATTAGCTGATAAAACTTTCAGCAGAATTACTTTGTGAAATTGCTGAACAGATGTGTCATTTTAATGAAAATCCACAGACAAGCTCCTTCTCCCCCTCGGCAGGATAAAAATATTATCCCCTCGGCACATACTTAATTTGGTGGTAAATACACTCGGAGCGATTGCTGGAAGGGAAGAAAAAGCAACTTGTCACACTTAGTAACTTGATTTTTCCCCAGCATGCAGTAACAGCTATCTACAGTAATTCATAGTGCTCTATTGTTGCTGCAAGTCCCAAAGAGAACTTATTAAAATGCAATAATCTCCTATTTAAACAGAAACAATAACCATTAAATTTCCTGTGGATCCAAAATTGAGCACAAGCCCCATCTGGTAAGAGTGATTAGAGGCCTGATGAGGGAATTTAATTTGCAACATTCAAAGACTAAATCTGAGCAGATCTTGTCACCTGGGACTCGAGTGCTGCTTGCTGTCTTCTTGAAAATCTCGACCTAAACCGAAAATGGAATGTGGGAGTGAAAATGTTACCCAGGGGCCACCCCCGACAGGGCTGTTTCATTAGATGTCTCCAGCAGGCCCAGTGAGCAGAGAGGAATTCAGTGCTGTCCACCCTGACAAGGCCTCTCGGAAGGGCTGACACTGATGCTGCCATTTTGTGGGGCACAAGGTACTTCCTTAATGGATCACCCCCTTGGACTGCCCGCCCGTCCTATTTCCCTTCCTCTCTGAGCCTATCAGGGTTCCCTGTGGCTCAGTGATAAAAAAAAAAAAAAATCTACCTACCAATGCAGGAGGTGCAGGTTCAATCCCTGAATCGGAAAGATCCCCTGGATCGAGAAGATTCCGTGAAGAAAGAAGTGGCAACCCACTCCAGTGTCTTGCTTGGAAAGTCTCATGGTCAGAGGAGCCTGGCGGGCTATATTCCATGGGGTCACAAAAGAGTGGGACACTACTTAGCGACTCAGCAAAAACTGAGCCTGTCAAGTTCTCTGCTAACTTAAGGTGATCTCACCAGCCTCTCTTTTCCATCCAGAGAGCCAGGATTTTTTTCCAGTCCACTTTTAGCTGCTCAGAATCTGTTACACATTACATTTTCTGTCTTCTCCTTGTTTTTGGTTTGTTGGTTGGTTGGTTTTGTGTTTAACTATCAGAAGGCTAAGATCCCTGCATGTCCCTAGTAAACACAAATTGTCATCTTATTCCTCTTCCCAGGCCTTATAGTCCTTCTTCCTTAGACCATTTTCTAAGCTGCAGTCATCATCAGAGAAAAATGAATTTCTGGCTCTGTGTGTGCTCCTGCAGACACACACACACACACACACGGCACATATGAACATGTGGTTATAGGCCTGACCAGGCAGTCACATGCCACAGCTGTCAGTTTAGTAATTAGTAAAACCCCTAACTAAGTGTTTGCTTTCATGAGTAGAGCTCTCGTTGGCAGACGTAATTTGGCAGGAAAAAGGCAGTTACTCATATAGATGGAGATTCCCCGTGTTTCTTTGTCCAGATACTATTTGGTGACCTTTATCTGAATTTCCAGAATCTCCTTCCTCACCTCCCTTCAGTTTTCCACAAGCATTCAACCTCTCTCCATCTCCAGCGCCTTCTCCAGCTTCGATGCCTGGGCAGGTGAACTAATCCACCTGGGCTCCCTGCTGCTGCTGCTGCTGCTAAGTCACTTTAGTCGTGTCCAACTCTGTGCAACCCCATAGATGGCAGCCCACCAGGCTCCCCCATCCCTGGGATTCTCCAGGCAAGAACACTGGAGTGGGTTGCCATTTCCTTCTCCAATGCATGAAAGTGAAAGTGAAGTCCCTCAGTCTTGTCCGACCCTCAGCGATCCCATGGACTGCAGCCTACCAGGCTCCTCCGTCCATGGGATTTTCCAGGCAAGAGTACTGGAGTGGGGTGCCGTTGCCTTCTCTGCCTGGGCTCCCTAACTCCTCTCTTTACCAGGCCCAAGTATCTACTGTGGGCTTCCCTGGTGGCTCAGTGGTAAAGAATCTGCCTGCAGTGTAGGAGACCTGGGTTTGATCCCTGGGTCAGGAAGATCCCCTGGATAAAGGAATGGCTACCCCACTCCAGTGTTCTTGCTTAGAGAATTCCATAAACTGAGGAGCCTAGTGGGCTACAGTCCATGGGGTTGCAAAGAGTCAGACACGACTGAAGTGACTAACACATACACACAGTACCTATTCTAGTTCTTAGTTTGTCTTTGAAGAAGATGATTTTTCAGTTATCTTCAATAGTTTGGAAAATTAAGAGGAATAATTTTTTTAAAACTTCCATCTCTTTCTTCCCTGTGTACAGAGTTTATGTAGAACCAACCCCATTATCTAAGTTTTGGAAATGGATGGAAAGAGTCGTTCCATGAACCATACTCCTCTGGGATTCTGGAAAAAAAATTGTGTTTACTGAGGACCTACTGTCTGTAATGCAGTGTACCCAAGAATGGAGGAAATACTGAACCCTGCCCCTGCTGTCTACGTACATTTAATTATGAAAATAGAGCATAAACAAATAATGTTAAGTGGTACCATGGAGTAAGTAGGGGCTTTCCAGGTGGCTCAGTGGTAAAGAATCCTCCTGCCAATGCAGGAGATGCAGGTTCGATCCCTGCGTTTGGAAGGCCCCCTGGAGAAGGAAATGGCAACCCACTCCAGTTTTCTTGCCTGAGAAATCCCATGGACAGTGGAGTCTAGCAGGCTACAGTCCTTGGGGTCACAAAGAATTGGACATGACTTAGTGACTAAAGAATGGCATGGGGTAAATAGTGGTGAGAAAGGGATTATGGGGCCGGATGGGATTAACGAGTCACTGAATAGTATAGTCAGAGCCATGAATGCAGAATAAGAGATGACACAGGACTGGTATAGTCCATAGAGGCTGAATGAGCTGTCTGGAGTGACTCTGCTCTTCCTAACAGCCAGAATTTCGTGACTGCAGTAGCCTAGGAGTACAGGTGCTCATCCAGAGAAAGAGATTTAAGACAACACAGCTGAGTTCACTAGAGTGGATCTTCTGGAGCCGACTATAGATGCAACCTGGTAAACTAGTAACATTGACTTTGATGTCAGACACGTTTGGTTGTGATTATTCCCTGAACCACCCTTTAACTCTTGGGGAAAGTTTCTTAACTCTTCAAGTCCTAGTTTTCCATGATTATAATAAAATAATAGTGTTTAATAATACTTGTGTCCCGTGGTTTTCATGAGACTGCTGTAACGTGCCTGGCATTTGGAAGGTGCTACATAAGTGACGGCAGTGCACGTGTCATCTTGGGAGCAGAAGGAGTGAGCTGAGTGCAGAACAAGGCCCAGGGGCTCCCACTGTGCTCCCTCCTCCGCTCATCAAGTATCGCTTACATCATTTTAGAAACCGTCCTTATTGATGTTAGTCTCTGCCCTCTGTCTCCCCATCTCGAGCCCATGTTTAGTTCATCTGTTTAGGACTTACTTTCATTTTTGGTATTGAGCATACTACCCTCTGGTTTTATATAGCATGCACAACATGGTAACTTAATTTGAAAAAATAACTGTATGCAAAGAAAGCTCTGGAAAGACATCAAAACATTTACAGTGACTATTTTTAATTCATACGATTATGAATGTTTAGTTTTCTTCTTCTTGCTTAAGCCTATGTAATGTTTATAAAAGCAAAAGTTTCAGTGAAATGGTTTCCTATTTAAATTATCTTTTCACTCAAGACTGTGAAATGAGAAGTCAGAGCTTATGCTTGAGAGAAAGAGGCTTGAGGACTTTGGGTGTCTGATTTGGGTTTTGAAGAGCAGTTAGGTGGTCTGAATCCAAGGTTAAGTCCTCTCTGTCTGGAAATATTTAACAGTGACCCCCCCAGCCCCATGGCATTGGATAATTTATAGTGTCAGTGGCCTTGTACACATAGGTTGCCTGCCTGGATAATTAGGGGAACGCTTCCCAGCCAGGTTTTTTGGCGTCCTCTAGATCCTGATTGGGCTTCCCAGGTGGCTCAGTGGTAAAGAACCCACCTGCCAATACAGGAGACGCAGGTTCTATCTCTGGGTCAGGAAGATCCCCTGGAGAAGGAAATGGGAAGCCACTCCAGAATTCTTGCCTGGGAAACCCCATAGACAGAGGAGCCTGGCAGTCTATAGTCCATGGAGTCACAGAAAAGTCAGACATGACTAAGCAACTGAAGACGACAAAGCAACAGCAGTTCTTGATTACAATGCAGATTTATGGCGCTGAAATCTGAATGGAGACCTAGATTCCTCTGTCCTAGATGATGTCTTTATCAGCATCAGTCCCCTCTGATGCACATTTGCCCTTATCCATTTTGGTTTATATGTAAGATTCTAGACCACAGTCATAGAAAAACAGTGTATAATGGGGAAAAAATTGCACATATCATTTTGATTTTTAGGACATTCAGTGCTTTATCACTACATACTTATCTTTGTTTTAAAGCTAATTCTATACCCTCAGAAGTTTGATATAAAAGATCTCATTTTTTAGCCATACACTGTAGCTATATATAATTTTGCTGTAAATATATCCCCTAGATAAAAGTGCTTATTACTTTTTTTGAAGTTTTTTTAAAAAAAACCTTTCTTTTGGTAAATAAAAGTCTTTTAGGCTTTGATGTAACTATTACATCCTTGGTTTGGGTTCTTTCTCCATTCCTTCATCCCAAACCCCTGTGGGACCCCTGTAAGAAAAATGGGAGGGGTTAGAAGCATGGATTCCTTAATAAGCCCCAAAGGTAATCAAAAGAAAGATATGCAATATGAACAAACTCACAAAATATTCTTGCGCTCCTTTGGGGAATACTTAATGCACATAAGGTCAGGCCTTTGTAATGTTAATTTCAGAATGATGGGGGGAAAAGCCATCATTTTAAAGACTAATGTTGCTGTCTCTGAAAAAAAGCTTTGAGTTACAGAGAGAGGCTGTTCTAACACACCTGGGTTAAAGTGGTACCCAGCGACCTCGAAATGGCAGGGCTGCAGGGAGGAGGAATGCTCCTTTCAGGATGCTTTCTGCATTCAGCTGAAGCTGCAGGAGCCCGAGTTATCCTATTCTCCTTTGGTCAGCACCTCTTGCTCAGTTCGGGTGCTGTACAGCCCTTAGTCTAGACCTGTTGGTCTGGAGCCTCAGGGTAGCTCAGCAAGGACAGCACCCTTCTTCTCTCCCGAGGCTGGCACTTAGGAGGGGAGTCGTGGCAGACACAGTGTAAGTGTAGGTGCTGCAGGTGTCTTTGGTTAAAGAGACCCGACACAGCCCCCACTGCCCCGATTTCCACCACAGATGGCGCCAGTGGTTCTCACCCACCCTGTAAACCTCCTCACTTCATAGACTAAGATTTTGCAGTTGGGAAGAGTGTGAAACTCGTACCCCATTCTTTCAGACAGGCTCCAAGGCAAGTAGTCATCCAGTCAGGACTAGAGCATTGCCAGGGTCTGCCAGTCTGTTGTCTTTGGAGGTCACCAATTCTGTCTTTGGTTCCCTTTCTCCTCTACTGCACTTCCATACCGACCTCCTTCTATCCGTACTTCCCCTTCTGTCTCATGTCTTTTCTGTTTGTCCCTCTTTTACTTTCTGGGGTTATAAAATCAGGCAACATTTTCACATTAAAGAAAATTAAATACGGATGCCCTTTGGAAGTGCCTGACATACCAGTATTCCCTCATGTAATACCTTTCTTCATTCCTTCCTTCTACTTTATAACTCCTCCAGTAATTGAGATAGTTATCATGTTCCTTCTGAGTTCATCTCATACATCCTGATTTCTTATCCCTAGTCTCTTTCCCCTCAGATTGTCTCACTCGTGTGTGTGTGTGTGTGTGTGTGTGTGTGTGTATGTGAAAGCATGATTCTCAAACTGGCTGTAGTTTTCTTTGTAAGGTCTGCCTTGCCAACTTCTTATTATTAAGGAATGAGGAAAAAGAGAAAGAGCAAGAGGGGAGGATTGCCAGGCTTTTTCTAGAGGAGCCAATATATGGAAATTACTCTTGTTTCTTCTCTAAAGTAGTAAAGGTCACAGCAGTAGTTGCAAAGCCTGTAGGCTGCCTGCCGCCCTCCACACATTCAGCATTACTATTCTTGCCTATTTTACCCTTAGGCATCCTTTATTTCTTGCACAGATGGTCTCACTCAGGCCTAACAAAATGTTTTAAGCTTTGCATAAATTAAAACAAGAGGTCTCTGAGTACAAAAGTGCAACTTTTTTTTAACTTGAAAACAACTATGCTGGCATCTTCTACAAAATTACAGCCTCGAGCCAGGCTTCCATAATTAGTTTCCCTTAAAAAAAAGAGAGAGAGAGAGAGAAGGGTGAGAATGTGTTAGTGTATATACATATATGTACCAAACACACAACTGATTTTAATCAATGGTTAGATGGCTTTTGTGCTGTTCTGTGTCCCTCTGAAGGTTCATCAGACAGTAGTCATGATTCAGCTCGAAAGAAATAGACTTGGAAATATTATTTTGGGAACTTCCGAGGTCTTTCATTATTTCAATACATGATAACTGTGGAGAGATCTAGGCTTGCAGGAACTCCACTCTAGACTTCTCTACACCATATCCAGGTCTTATCCAGGCTCAACCTGACTGTGGTTGAAAGAAAGTAGTGAGCCAGCTCTGAAAGAGAAATACATTGTCCCAGTACTGTTGTAACCTATCTCAAGGCAATGACAGGCAGCACAGTCCATTCTTGAGATAACTCAGAAGCAATTAGTATGACCTTCTAGAGACATTGCCTCCCTTTGATTCATCGACCAAAGGATGATGCCACAAATCATTTCTACCCAGTATGTGTACTCTTAATAGCGTTGACTCCTTTGATGGACTGAGACTTGTAATGAAGATTGTTATAAATTCATGACCTTTGGTTGACTTTTGAGTCATTAGACTGAACCTCCCCTTATATTTTGGGGCTTCTCAGGTGGCGCGATGGTAAAGAATCTGTCTGCCAATGCAGGAGATACAAGAACCCCTAGAGGAAGAAATGGCAACCTACTCCCCTATTCTTCCCTGGAGAATCCCATGGACAGAGGAGCCTGGTGGGCTGCAGTCCATGGGATCGCAAAGAGTTGAACATGACTGAGGCAACTGAGTACCTACAGAAGAAAAAATTATCTCATTCTCCATAGTTAACCCTTCCCATTTACCTCCTCATCTTTCTATGTTTCCTTAGAAAGATCTGAGTAGAGTATGAACATAGTAGGGTTCATACTTTACCCAGATCATATTATAAATATTACTTTAGATGTTATATTCTCCATTTTTCACTTACCCTAATAGCATAAGCCTACTTTTGTATTGTTAAGAAGTCTCTGTTAAAATCAAATTGTTTCAAAAGTTAAGCTACAGAGATTCTTACAGAATTGAGTAATGCCATCCAGAATGTTTAAACTACCTTTTAAAATGAATCCAACCCTTAAATAAAATCTAACAACCTGTCCATGTTCATGTTGTAGGAAAATTCTTTGTTCTCTGTTATAGCATCTCACAGGAGTCTATTCCTGAAGGATTTAGTGGTCAAAGTGCTCAGTTGTTTAGGGTCTTGAATTTCTCATTTATCTAAAATACCCACTTTTAACAATTTCATGAGTAACTGAGGGGCAGCAGAAGCTGATGTCATGTGAATGTTGTCACCACTTGATACAACTGATAGGTTTCTTACGGCTTTTTCATTCTAATATGATCTGCATGGGTGCTACCTATATTCATGGCCACTTAGATCTTATAAAAAAGTGGTGAATTTTCAGTATAAGGGACAGACATGCTGATCTTTGTCTCTGACCTTAAACTGTTTAGAAACCTTAAACTTGGTTGTTAAAAATAAGCACATAACAACCTAGGAGAATCACGTTTTTTTGTTGTTGTGTGTGTGTGTGTGTGTTTTGAAAACTTGACACAGTAACTTTATCCAGGTTGGTAAATCCTGACTCTTGAAGAATTTGGTAACAGGGCACTGCTAATAATGTAGTACTCTTAGACTAGATTATAGAGTCAAGATGGAAACTGGCAATAATACTGTATCCACCATTCCAATTCTTTGACAGTAAACAGTGATTTACCATATAAATACCTAAAATGAATCACTTCCAGTAGCTGTTTCCTTACAGTTTATGTGTGTATCACTAAACAACAATTCCTATCTTTAATTTTATGTGAATGTTATCAGTTCTGCAGTTTTTCTGCTCCTTAGTTGTTGAGAGTCAACAATGTTGTTCTGCGTAGCTGTGATGCATTCGTTTCCATTGCCATTGTGTTCCATTGTGTCACTATCTGTTGTTCAGTTGCTCAGTTGTGTCCCACTCTTGGCATCCCCATGGACTGTAGCACACCAGGCTTCCCTGTCCTTTACTGTCTCCCAGAGTTTGCTGAAGCTCATGCCCATTGAGTTGATGATGCCATCCAACTCATCCTCTGTCACCCCCTTCTCCTCATGCCCTCAGTCTTTCCCAGCATCAAGGTCTTTTCCAGCGAGTCGACTCTTTGCATCAGTTGGCCAAAGTACTGTTATAGTATGTGTCATTATAGCAGTGTACAAATTCTCTGTTGACCAACAGTGAACAAGAGAGGTTGTTTCCAGTTTTGAGCTGTAACAAATCGTGCTGTATGACTATTCTTTTGCATGTCTCCTTACATATTCTTGATTTTTACCTAGGATTAGAGTTGTTGCAATTTAGGGTATGTGACCAACCTTAGTGGATAATACCAAGTTGATTTCCAAATTAATTGTACCAATTTCCACTCTCACGGAGGAGCCTGGTAGGCTGCAGTCCATGGGGTCGCTAAGAGTTGGACACGACTGAGCGACTTTACTTTGACTTTTTCACTTTTTCATGCATTGGAGAAGGAAATGGCAATCCACTCCAGTATTCTTGCCTAGGGAATCCCAGGGATGGGGGAGCCTGGTGGGCTGCTGTCTATGGGGTTGCACAGGGTCAGACACGACTGAAGCAACTTAGCAGCAGCAGCCACTCTCACTAGCAGTGTAAATGTGTTGCAGTTATTTTCCATTTTTACAAACACTCTTTAACTGTCAGACCTTTAAGTTTTTGCTAGTGGGATGGGTATGGAATAGTATCTTGTGTGTGTTTAAGAACATTGTTGTGGTTTTTAATTTTAACTTTTTTGCCTGTTCTCATGTCCTCCTTTGAGAATGCTTTTTTGCATCTTTTCTCCATGTTTTTGTTTTGATGTTGGATTTTCTCTTACTCAGTTTTAAGAGTATTTTGCATATCTTGATCACTAATACTTTGTGAGTAATCTGTGTTACAAATCATTTCCTAGATTGTAACTTCTTTACTCATTCTGTTTATGGTGTCTTCTGATAAATAGAAATTCTTAATTTTAAATTAGTTGAATTTGTTACTTTTTCTGTATAGTTTGTATTTTCTGTATCTTGTTTTAAGAATTCTTCTCTATTCAGAGGCCCTAAAACCATTTTATACTATTATCTAAAGTGTTCTAGTTTTATCTCTCACATTTAATTAATCCATACAGAGTTAATTTTTGTGTATTGTGTGAGATAAAAGTTCAATTTCATTTCTCTCCATACGGTGAAGCATAAAAGTGAAAGTGAAGTCACTCAGTCATGTCTGACTCTTTGTGACCCCATGGACTATAGCCTATCAGGTCTGTGGGATTTTCCAGGCAAGAATACTGGAGTGAGTTGCCATTTCCTTCTCCAGGAGATCTTCCCAACCCGGGTCTCCTGCATTGTAGGCAGACGCTTAACCATCTGAGCCACCAGGGAAGTCCGATGGTAGTACCAAAATGTATTAACCTATTCATTTCTCAGTGATCTGAGGACCAACTCTGTTGTAAATTGAGTCTCCAAATTTACATAGGTTTGTTTTCCATTAGTCATTTTATTCATATACTAACACTATATTGCTTTAATTATTATTACTTTTAAGCAGTATTTTTTATCATTTAAGTCAAGGTCCCTCCTTACACCACATGCATATACATACATACTATTTTTCAGGGATGTCCTGGTGATTCTTGGCTCATTACTCTGCCATGTAAATTTTAGAATCAGCTTATCGAGTCCCAAATCTTGAAAATGTGTTGTATTTTCATTATAATTGCATTATCTGTTGAATGATTTAGAAGGAATTGCCATCTTTATAATATTGTTTCTTCCAACCCTAGAATATACTGTTTCTGTTCCTTTATTTAAAAGTTTTTGGCCTTCCATGAAATTTTATGATTTTCTCTATACGTTTCTTTATAGTATACTTGCACATTTCCATTACATTTATTCATAGGTACTTAGGTTTTTAATGCTACTACAAATAATATTTGAAAATATTACATTTATAACAGTTCCATACATGCGTGTGTGCATGCTTAGTCTCTTCACTTGTGTTCGACTCTTTGTGATCCTGGGGACTGTAATTTGCCAGGCTCCTCTGTCCATGGGATTCTCAAGGTAATAATACTGGAGTGGGTTGCCATGCCCTCCTCCAGAGGATCTTCCCGACCCAGAGACTGAACCTGTATCTCCTGCATTGCAGGTGGATTCTTTACTCACTGAGCCACCTGGAAAACCCCCTATAACAATTCCATTTCTGGGTATGTACACAAAAGAATTGAAAGCAAGAACTTGAATAGGTATTTGTATACCAGTGTTCATAGCAGCACTATTTACAGTCCACCAAAAGCCACAATAGCCAAATGTCCACTGACTAATGAATAAATAAACAAAATGTGGTACCTCTATATAATAGAATATTGTTCAACCTTAAAAAAGGAAATTCTGACATATCCTGTGACATGGATGAATCTTGAGGACATTGTACAAAGTGAAAGAAGCCAGTCACTAAAGGACAAATCCTGTATGATTTACCGTATAAGGTGGCTAGAGTAGTCAGATTCATGGAGACAGAAAGTTAGAATGCTAGTTCTTAGGGGCTGGGGAGGAAGGAATGGGAGATACTGTTTAATGGACTGGAGTTGGATGATTGTGATGGTTCCACCACACTATTAACAGATTTAAGGCCATAGAACTGTATGTTTAATGGTTGATTTTATAAATTTCATGCTATATATGTTATAGCACCAAAAATTTACATGTTGTAAAGTTAATTGCTGTTATGTAAAAATGCATTTGATTTTTGTGTATTGATTTTGAATCTAGTAGCCTTACAAAACTTACTAATAAGTTTCTTGCAGCTTCATCTGGATTTTCTATGTGCATAGTCATCTCATATGTATATACTGACAGTTTTGTTTCATCTCTAATCTTTTATTTTTTCTCTTTAGTTTATCTCTTTACTTAGGACATTAAGTAAAATGACAAATAGGAATCTTGATAGCAAGATTCCTTTCTTTAATCTTAAAGGAAGCACTTTCCATTTCCCATTAAATAGAGTGTACAGTTTTTGCTTTGTTTTCAGATAATCTTTATCAGATTAAGGAAGTTCCCTTCTATTTCTAGTTTGGTAGGATTTAATTTTTGTCATGAATGCTGTTGAATTTTATTATACAGTTTCTACATCTATTGAAATGATAAGATTTCCCTCCTAATTTGTTAGCTTCATAAAATGTAATAATTGATTTTCTAATGTTAAATCAATCTGTAATTCCTCAGTTAAACTGAAATTGATAATGATGTATTGTATTTTTTACACAGAGCTGGATTCAGTTTTCTGACATTTCATTTAGGACTTTTTCATCTATGAGTAAAATTGTTTTGTTATTTTTTTCCCTCAAATGATCTTTGTGAAGGTTATTATCAAGACTATATTCACTTAATAAAACTTGAGTTGCAGAATGGAATTTTTTCTGCCTTTGATGTTACAGAATTTACTTTTCAAACCTGAAGGTTGTCAGACTTTTTCTGTACAATACTAGATAGTAAATAATTTAGACTCTGTGAACCACATGGTCTCTGTTTCAGGTCCTCAGTTCTCACATTGTATCGTGAGAACAGCCATAGGCAATAAATAATGAATGAGTGTAGCTGGATTCCAATAAAACTTTATTTACAAAAATGATGACTGGCCACTTTCAGTTCAGGTGCTCAGTGTGTCTGACTCTTTGCAGCCCCATGGATGCAGCTCGCCAGGCTTCCCTAACCTTCATCATCTTCCAGAGCTTGCTCAAACTCATGTCCATTGAATCTGTGATTCAACCGTCTCATCCTGTCGTCCCCTTCTCCTCCTGCCTTCAGTCTTGCCCTGCATCAAGGTCTTTTCCAATCAGTCAGCTCTTTGTATCAGGTGGCCAAAGTACTGGAGCTTCAGCATCAATCCTTCCAATGAGTATTCATGACTGATTTCCTTTAGGATGAACTCGTTTGATCTCTGTGCTGTCCAAGGGACTCTCAAGAGTCTTTTCCAACACCACAGTTCAAAAGCATCAGTTCTTCAGTGTTCAGCCTTATTTATGGCCTAATTCTCACATGCGTACATGACTACTGGAAAAACCATAGCTTTGACT
This sequence comes from Bos taurus, assembly GCF_002263795.3. Taxonomy (NCBI): domain Eukaryota; kingdom Metazoa; phylum Chordata; class Mammalia; order Artiodactyla; family Bovidae; genus Bos; species Bos taurus. Next base: position 30,338,623 of record NC_037352.1, on the reverse strand, counting down.
ATACAGACCTTTGTCAGCAAAGTAGTGTCTCTGCTTTTTAATGCTGTCTAGGTTTGTCTTTGCTTTCCTTCCAAGGAGCGAGTGTCTTTTAATTTCATGGCTGCAGTCACCGTCCACAGTGATTTTGGAGCCCAAGAAAGTAGTCTGTCACTGTTTCCATTGTTTCCTCATCTATTTGCCATGAAGTGATGGGATCAGATGCCATGATCTTCGTTTGTTGAATGTTGAGTTTAAAGAGGAGAGTTTTTTACTCTCCTCTTTCACTTTTATCAAGAAGCTCTTTAGTTCTTCTTCGCTTTCTGCCATAAAGGTGGTATTATCTCCGTTTTCGAAGTTACTGCTATTTCTCCCAGCAATCTTGATTCCAGCTTGTGCTTCATCCAGCCTAACATTTCTCATGATGTACTCTGCATATAAGTTAAATAAGCTGGGTGATAATATGCAGTCTTGATGTACTCCTTTCCCAATTTTGAACCAGTCCATTATTCCATGTCCAGTTCTAACTTTTGCCTTTGGGCAACTCTTGGTTTAAACCTTCTGAGAGTAGAATTTCTTTAGAAAGCTTTTATTTAAAAAAATCTTTCTTTCTTTGTTAAAATTTCAATCAAATGTTTTATTCCTTCTTGCCTCAGTTTTATTGTCTTATAGTAATGTCTACATTTTCACTGAGGCTTTCAAATTTATTAAGTAATTTAAATACCTTCTTAATGTTTTAACAGTTACTGCTTTATAATTAATTCTCTTCATTAATTTCCTCTTATTTGTTTTTTTATTTCCTCTATTTACATTTTTTGGTTATTTGTCTTTCTTGATTGTTTTGCTAAGAATTTATTTTTTTTTTCTCTAATTTTATTTTATTTTTAAACTTTACATAATTGTATTAGTTTTGCCAAATATCAAAATGAATCCGCCACAGGTATACACGTGTTCCCCATCCCGAACAGCAAGAGCTTTTGTAGCCCATCAAAGAACCAACTCTAGAAGAACCTTGTGTATTTTCCTCTCTGTTTATATACTCTACTATATGTTTTTTTTTTTTAATTTTAGTTTTTGTCCCTGACTGTCTTTTTCTAATCTCTTTAGGTTTTGGGTTTTTTTCCCCTTAATTTTGAGATGAATGCATGGTTCATTCATTTTTAGCCTTTTAACATTTTTATGTTTTTTAATTAATTAATTTATTTTAATTGGAGACTAATTACTTTACAATATTGTAGTGGTTTTTGCCATACATTGACATGAATCAGCCATGGGTGTACATGTGTCCCCCATCTTGAACTCCCCTCGTACCTCCCTCCCCATCCCATCCCTCAGGGTCATCCCAGTGCACTGGCCCTGAGCACTGTCTCATGCGTCCAACCTGGACTGGCAGTGTGTTTCACATATGGTAATATACATGTTTTAATGCTATTATCTCAAATCATCCTGCCCCCGCCTTCTCCCACAGCATCCAAAAGTTTGTTCTTTACATCTGTGTCTCTTTTGCTGTCTCGCATATAGGGTCATCGTTACCATCTTTCTAAATTCCATATATATGCATTAATATACTGTATTGGTATTTTTATTTCTGACTTACTTCACTGTATATAATAGGCTCCGGTTTCATCCACCTCATTAGAACTGATTCAAATGCATTCTTTTTAATAGCTGAATAATACTCCATTGTGTATATGTACCACAGCTTTCTTATCCATTCATCTGCGGATGGACATCTAGGTTGCTTCCATGTCCTAGCTATTGTAAACAGTGCCGTGATGAACTTTGGAGTACACGTTTCTCTTTGAATTCTAATTTTGTCGGTGTGTATGCCCAGCAGTGGGATTGCGGGGTTGTATAGCAGTTCTTTGGAAGGAATGATGCTAAAGCTGAAACTCCAGTACTTTGGCCACCTCATGTGAAGAGTTGACTCACTGGAAAAAACTCTGATGCTGGGAGGGATTGGGGGCAGGAGGAGAAAGGCACGACAGGATGAGATGGCTGGATGGCATCACTGACTGGATGGATGTGAGTCTGAGTGAACTCCGGGAGTTGGTGATGGACAGGGAGGCCTGGCGTGCTGCGATTCATGGGGTCACAAAGAGTCGGACATGACTGAGTGACATGTCTAACTGATGGCAGTTCTATTTCTAGTTTTTTAAGGAATCTCCACACTGTTCTCCATACTTAAAGCTCTAAATATTTCTGAGTACTGCTTTAGCTTCATTTCACAAATTTTTATATGTCACATTTTGTTATTCAATTAAAACCCTATTTTCCCTATGATTCCTTCTTTCATGTACATTTAAAGTATATTCTTGATTTCAGATATATGGCTGTTTTCTAGATTTTCTTTTCTATTACTAGGAACTAGTTAATGTAAATGCTAATCCTTTGTAATTTGTTGAGACTCAGTGGTTCAGTATATTGTTCATTTTCCTAAGTAATCTCTGAGAATTTGAAAAAATACACATACATATCCTGAAATTACTGAATTTAGTGTTATTTATATGTACAGTAAGTCAAGCATGGGCTTCCCAGATGGCTCATGTAAAGAATCTTCTTTTCAGTGTAGGAGTTGCAGGTTCGATCCCTGGGTTGGGAAGATGCCCTGGAGAAGGAAATGGCAACCCACTTCAGTATTCCTGCCTGGGGAATCCCATGAACAGAGGCACCTGGCGGGCTACAGTTCATGGGGTCGCAGAAGAGTCGGACACGACTTAGCAAGTAAACAACAACAACAAAATCAAGCGTGTCAATTTTGTTACTGAAATTATATTTATATTAGTACTTACTATTCTAATATATCAACTACTAAGAAGAGGTGTATTAAAATCTCCCAGCTGTATTGTGGATTGTGGTTCTGCCAAATTTTGCTGTATAGTATATTTCTTTTCTTGAGGTTATGTAACATTGCATATATTTTTAGAAATCTTAGGTCCTAATTAGGTATTGAACACTTTATTATTCTGATGGCTTTTTTTAATCTATAGAATTTTATTTTACTTTAAAATCTTTTTAGCCTGATTGTATTATAGGTACAACAGCATACTTCTAGTTGCTATTTCTCTGATGTAAAAAAAAAAAAGAGAAACCTTTTTACTCATGACTCTTTTGTCTTCTTAGGAAGACTCTTTAAAGCACTGAATACTTTGATTTTTTTATGCCAATCTGTTCTGATAATCTATTTTTTTACTGAAATTTTTTGTCCATTTACATTCATTGTAATTACTGATAAATTTGTAATTTATTTTTTACTTTCTTTTACTGGCTTTTCTGTATTTCTTTTTCCTCTAATTCCTTGCTTTGCTCTGAGTTGATTATTTTTTTCTCATTTCATTGTCCTCTCAGTTATTTTAGAAATTACATGCACTATTTCAATCCTTTTGGTGGTAACTCTACAAATTTTATAGGAACTTTCCAAAGTCTGAAGTCATTTAGAAGTAGAAGAAAGATATTTATTAATGCAGGAAACTTTGAATGCTTAATCTCATCATCCTCATTCTTCTTTCTTACATTATATCTTAATTCTATTGTTTGGCCCCAGCAATTATTACCACCATCATCATCATTACTATTTAGTATTTATTATTTAAAAAAATTATTCCATAGCTACTGCTTGTTTACATTTGACCTTGCATTTCGCCATTTTATACCCTTCATTTTCCCTTGCATCTCATACTCTCTATCTTGGATCATTTTCGTTCTGCCCAATCCTGTGTACTTGGTACAGAGTCCCTCACTTGGAAAGGTATCTTGTATTATATTCAATGTTAGGTTGACAGTTTTCATTTGGCGTATTGAGGACGTAATTCTGGTGTCTTCACAGTTCTGTGCTTGTGGTTGAAATACCTGTTACTTCCTTCACTGGATGCAGTGTGTTTCTTCTCTTCCTTCTTTTAAGACTTTATATTGGTTTTTGTGTTCTGAAGCTTAACTGTGCTGCATCTAGGTTTAAATTTCCTTTTGCATGTCTTACTCAGATATACCAGTTGTCATTTTATCCTGCGTTATTATTTGCTTTTTCTCTCTCATACATTCTTTTTCCTGAACCATTGAGGGTAAATTGCTTAGATTACAACATTTTGCCTTAAGTAGTTCAGTTTATATTTTTTAAGAATAGGACTGTTCCCCTACATTATCTCAGTACAATTATCAATTTCAGTAAATAAAACATTTGTACAATACTTTTATCTAATTACTGTCTGTATTCCAGTTTTATAGTTAACCTAATCATATTCTTTTTTTAAAAAATTGTATCTATTTAATTAATTAATTTGCTGTGCCACACGTCATGTGGAATCTTAGTTCCCCAACCAGGGATAGAACCCACACCCCCTGCATTGAAATCATGGAGTCTTAACCACTGGATCACCAGGGAAGTCCCTAATATTATTCTTTATTGCATTTTTTTCCCCTCTATACAAGATACATCATGGGGTCAAGTATTACATCTGGTTGTCTCTCTTTAACTTTCTTTAATCTGGAAACTTTCTATGATCTTGTCTTTTAACACTGGCATTTTTTAAAGAATACAGTCTTCTCTCCTTTCCCACCTCTTTTTCTAACGTAGACTGTTTCCCCTTTGGGGCTTGCCTAATCTGATGTTCATAGTTATACTGAAGTTATGCTTTCTTGGCTAGGATGCTACGTAAGTGACGCTCCTTTCTCGGAGTATTATATCCGGAGACCTATAATATCCATCTGGCCCTCATTGGTGATAGTTTTTATTACCCAGTCAAGGTGTTTTCCAGTTTTTCCACTGTATAATTACTGTGTTTTTCATCCCTGGTACTAATAAGCACTGTCTGGGAAACACTCTGAGATCATTTAAATAGCTTGTTCAACATCAAAATTTCTCCCATTATTTAACATTTATTAATAATTCTTGCCTTATCCAGTCTTTACCAGGATGGTTATAAAATGATTTTTTTTGAAAGATTGTATCACTCCTTCCAAGCTTCCAGTCTTTAGTATTTTAATATAAATAAGAGCTGTTTTTTACCCTTTTAAAATTTAGTCAGTAATTTATAAATTCCCATTTTTTCCAACAGTCTTATACTTTGTTTTAGTAGAGTTGTCCCAGATTTGACCAAGTGGTACATGCATTTAAACCAACCTGTGTCCTTGTGTTCATATTATTGTTTTAAGCACTCTTCTACTTCCTGGCATTATAAGAGATCATTTTATATCCACCTTACCTTTGTCCTGGGAACCACAAAAGAAATTCTCTTTTTCAAAACTATTCTCTTTTTAAATTTTTTTTTTTTTGAAAATTTAAACATACTTATTTTAAAATAATTCTGTTTGAAATTCCAATATCTGAAGTATTAATCTTGATTCGTGTATCTGTTCATTGTATCATGAGCTTTCACTTCATGGCATTTTATTTGGTTTCCTGACATGTTTGATGATTGATTGTGAGTTGCTTACGTTTCCTGGAGTTTATTTATAAGAATTCTTTGATACTTGGAATAAAGGTGGCTTTAGCAGGCATTTGATTCTTTCACTCCTTTGTCAGAACTGCCAGTGTGGGACCTCTTTATAATCTTGGATTGAGGTTTTTCAGACCACTACATGTAAATTAAGACTTTAAATCTCTATGAGGGTTAACTTGTCATTATGAATTATCAAATGAGTATTTTTTTCTTCACAGTAATACTTGAGATGGTAAATTTTCATTGAATTTACTCAAAGGGGAAAATAGCTCATTTCTAGTTCACCTGGCACTGAATGTGTGGGTCTTTCATGGCCAGCTCTGACGGGAAGTCTCTGGTTAGATTTCTTGCTGCAGGTCGGCCCTGTGCCTTGCTCTTAATCCCTAGATTTATGAGGACCTGAAACCAAGGCTAAATTTCAACTCAGGTTGGTAAAATATTTCTAAGGCAAAAACTAGAATCTTTTTTGTTTTCCTCTCTTTGCTTTACTTTTGGCTTGAATATTGCTTATTATCTGGCCATGGATATCGATTAGAAGGGTATTTTAAATTTCATTTTATTTAGTTTTGTCATTGCATTCAATGGAAGATTAAGTTTGGTAACATAATCTCCCATGGCACCAAGCTGGAAATAGATGTGTTCCTGCTCATCAGTGCTCTGCCACCAGAACCAAAATACTTCTCTATAAAAGTCAAGTAATTGTGTTCTTTGCCCAGTAAAATAGAAAGTGTAAACGTTAACATAATTTAAATTATTTCTTCCATTCTAGTCTTTGTGCATATGCTTTTAAACATAGATTAGATTGTTCTTCCTTCTTAAGAGGGATTAATATTTCATTATTCTATAAAGCTCTACAAATAGCTTCTTGTTTTGCAGAGAGCATCATGAATTCCAGGTGCTTTGTAACCTGATCGAGTTTGAGAACTGCTGATGCAACTGAATTTAATCATCCGCTGTTCTTCCTGAGCGCCCAGTGCTTTCCTGTTTCTGTGACTTGCTCTCTGCTCCACTCTGTGTCAGATACCTTCCATTTCTACTTGTCCCATTGTCACCCTTTTTTTTTTTTTGGCAGATGCTTCAAAAGCTGTTGCTTCTGTAAAGCTTTGCTTTATTCTTCTCTTCTGACTTTATGTACTACTTTACTAGTTTGTAAGCTCCTTGAGAACAAGTTCCACAAACATATTATCTTTATTATATCTTCCCCAGCAGAGTATTCTCACAGATAAATGGTTCTTCTCTATCCGTTGAATTAAATGGGCAGATAGCAACATAATGGGGTAATTATACTGTTGCCTCCTGTACTATCTCAACCTGCGTGTGCTTTCAATCCTAAAGCTGGTTTGTGGTGTTTTAGTTGAAAGGGTCTTGACCCTCTCCCTCTTAGCATACAGTCCTCCTAACTCAGAAAAGAGTGCGGCTGAGCTGCACTCCGTGGAGCCTGGCCCTCTCCACCTATCTTTGGGAATCCCACAAGTGAATATAGTGGGTATTCTGAACTGGAAACCATTTTGTAGGCCTTTAAAAAGAAATGAAAGAATTTAAATGACAAAACAAATAATCTTTCCTTTCCCATTTCTCCTCTTCCTGTGATGTTCTTTCTGACATTTGCATTCCAAACCAAAGCCCTGCAAATAAATAAGTTCAATGCCTACCCACTTTGGCAGGCAAGACTTTCCCTCAGATGTGTTTTATAACTTTGGCTGATGTGGGAAGAACTTTTCTTTCCAGAAGTGGTTTCATGATAATATCCTTCAAAAGCTCACTTTGTACAGTTTAACTTCTTCCTCTTTATTGTTTTATTAGCTTTACTTTGGGAGGTTTTATTCTTCATTTCAGCTGGCTTATGGAAAGAGACAGAACTTTTATACAGCTAATTTGATTGTTTTCGTGCATATTAAATCATTCTTATCAAAAGCACCGTTTAACTTGTGTTGTCGGAACTAAAGAGGTTAGCATAAACCATTGTCCAAGAGTTTTTGAGACTTTCAGTTTATAGTAAGAAAGAGTAACGCTCAGTTTTATTAATTATTAGGTTATGGTTTTATGCAGAAAGAACCAGCCTGCACCTTCCCCCAGGTTCAACAACATTTTTGCTGAAAACTTGAATAGACTTAAGTGTTCTGGAACTGGGGACTGAAACCTTATCTTTCCCTGAACACCAGGGTTGCTTTGTTATGGTGTTTCCATTTGTGGCATAATGAATGTGTAGGGCGCTAATGATGTGGTCTCTAGGTGTTCCCCTACTACACAGAGCACTGATAATGAGCTGCAAGTAATTGGTACGAGTCCCTGAAGATGAATTCTGATTACCTTCGTGGGGCCATTCAGCTCTGCTCCCTTCCTCCTTGATGTTTCTGTAAAGAACATTTGGATTTTGAAGAGAGTATTGTGTATTTGACTTTTAATTAGATTTGCAGTATGTTGGGTTAATAAACTAGGGCTGTCTCATCTTCAGCTTTTCTGAAGGGATGTGTGTGGATGTGGCAGGGTGGGCTGAGGGGAGACGTGAGGGTCATGCAGACAACGATGTGCTCCTCGCTCTGTGCCTCAGTGCTGAAGGCAGGTTTATAGTTGGTTGAGGGCTGGTCTTATTCCATGGCCCATCATCAGATTGCTCTAACCATTCAAGGACCTGCCAAACTTGTGTTCGCTCTGTACCAGGAGGTAGCCTCCGAATGAAATATGAGAGTTGTCCACCTTCCTGTGTGCTGGCACTCGGAAAACAGATTGCCTTGGTTGACCACCCTTTTTTCCTGAGATATTCAGGGACAACTTAGATTTTATTTGCCTCCTTCCCACCTCCTGCTGTTTCCCTCCCAGTTGGGTCTGTTTAGCTCCTTTTCTGTGTGTTGAGCCTTTGCCTTCTCTGTCACAGCTTTCAGATTCATCAGGTGTAGCAAGAGGGGGTCCGTGAGCATCTTTAGTCTACCCTGACTTCTCATCTGGAGGAGAGAGAAGGAAGGGACATCAGCCTTGCCATTAGCCCACAGCATGGTCTCTGAGCTTTTACTTTGTTCAGTGAGTCACATCGCGTCTCATGTCATGTCCCTGCCATGACAGGCAGTCCTCTCCCCTCCTTGTAAGAAAGGTGGATATCTGGTTTCTGCTTTGGTCCTTATTGGTTTTTTTTTTTTTTTAGTAACCTTTCAACTTCAGTCTTCTTTTTAGCCCTGGCTCTGTTAGCCCACAGCCTCGTAATTTGGGTCTTCCAGATGAGATGTATGCTCTACTTCTGAGAAATTGTGTTGTTCTGTGTTCCTGTCAATGTTCTTCACCTTATTTGATGCCTGCTCCTTTCTTCCCCCTTCATTCTGACTCACTTTACTTACTTGTATTTATTTTTGGTTGCACTGGGTCTTCGTTGCTGCACGTGGGCTCTCTCTAGTTGCGTTGAGCAGGGGCTACTCTTTAGTCGTGGTGCACGGGCTTCTCGTTGCAGTGGCTTCTCCTGTTGGGGAGCATGGCTCTAGAGCGCAGACTTAGTATTTTTGGTGCACAGGCTTAGTTGCCCTGTGGCATGTGGGATCTTCTCAGACCGGGAGTCAAACCCGCATTCCTCGCATGGGCGGGCAGATTCTTAGCCATTGGACTACCAGGGAAGTCTCCATCTGACTCACTTTAGAGATTATTCTTTATTTTTTTAAAATCAGTGTACTTACATAATGCGCCAGGCTCTCCTCCCTGCTTTAAGGGCGTGGCTGGACCCTCCTTCTGCCCACCTGTCCTACTGTATTCTGAGTACACCGCTGCTCTTCATCTGTGAATCCAAAGATCTGACTCCATTGTCCTGCATCCTCGTCAGAGTGAGAGCATAGCAGTTGGGGTAGGCGGACAGGGGTGAGGGGGCAGAGGTTTCCTACTCACCCCACCCTCCCCGCCAGGGATTCTTTCTGGGCAGAGGTAGGCTCCGGTCCAGCTCCAGGGCAGCATGAGCTGGGACAATGTGGCACAGTTGCCCTGAGTCTCGTGTGTGGCTGCTGCCCTGATTTGTTTAGCAAGCTGCTGTGCCAGTTTACTATGCATGTTGTTACATAGTCGGCTCTAATGTGACTGCCATTTTGCTTCAGTGAGACGATGATTGTTTATGGCAGGGCTGTAATGTGTTGTCAGCACAGGTTACTCGCTACTTGTTGGCAATGGCCTAACATTGCCTGAGACGTAGTGTCACTGTGAAATGGTTTGACAATGTTGAGGCTGTAGTTATGTTGAGCAGTAACAACTGCAGAGGTCGAGAAAGGGCACCAAGGAGGAACTGTGTTCATAAGGCAACGACAGAAAGGGAATACTAAGTAGGACAGCAGCAAATGTCACCAAAGAGCTTCATTTTCACACAATTTTCATAATTCAGTTTGTTTTCTGTGAACGATGTTGATTCAGCTGCTGCTGGGGAGTAGAAACACATTTCTGAGTTGGAGATGAATTTTGTTGAGCATGACCCTGATTACAGTTTTCTTCTTTGAATACTTTCAGGAAATTCGCAAGACTGCTGAGGAACACACGGATTCTTCATGCATGTGGGAGGCAAGGAATTCATGGGGGCACGTTCACAGTGTTTCATTTTGGGGACATTTATCTAATGAGTATCTTACTAACATGATGGACCAGCCTGTGGTCCACCTTAAGTTGTGTGAGAATGCTGTCAAAATGGCATTCGTATTCTTGGCTCTAAGACATTTTTCAGGACCTGTCATGCACAATAGCACAAATATGTAATTATAACAGATAAGGTAAACTCTAAAGTGACTAGAAATCCCTGAAAGTGTCGAGGACAGAGTAACCCTCTGTCAATAAGATCGATGGCTCCTTTAGGACTTTTGAGTATTTTATATTGGTTGGAAGGCATCACTGACTCAATGGACATGAGTTTGAGCAAACTCCAGGAGATGGTGAAGGACAGGGAAGCTTGGAGCGCTGCAGTCCACGGAGTCACAAAGAGTTGGACATAACTGAGCAACTGAACAACAGCAGCAGTATTGGTTGCTGGTTCTTTTTCCAGGAATCTGTGAAGCAGGCTTTCTGGTTTGGGGTGGCGTCTCCATGAGGAGACATATCTCCACGTGTGGGTGGTGCGTGGCAGCATCCATCCTGGGCTCCTCTGTGGTTCAGGGTGGCTCAGTTGTCTCATATACTGCACGTTGCCTTCAGGAACTCACTCTGCCCTGATTCTTTTCATCTGTAATCTTACAAGCAGTGTGGAAAAGTCTTATAACTTTTAGTAATGACATTTCCCAAGTGTGAACTTCTCTCAATGGACAAAAATGGCAAAATATACATTCTATTTGTGATAGAAGAAGCCAGAACAATTTTCCTCTCAATGTACATCCTATAGTTGCAGAAGAGACTTCTGCTACTAAATACCTTTCTTCCTGAAAGTTATGACCTCCAGACCCTCCCTACCTCTTTCCATTTATGTCATGCACAAGTCCTGAGTCTGGACCACAGCAGGCCTTTTCCCTGTTCATCTTTCTTTTTATTGAAGTATGATTGGCATACGTGTGCTCGGTCATGTCTGATTCTTTGCGACACCAGATTGTAGCCTGACAGGCTTCTCTGTCCATAGAATTTTCCAGGCAAAAATCCTGGAGTGGGTTGCCATTTCCTTCTCCAGGGGATCTTCCCGACCTAGGGATCGAACCTGTGCCTCTCATGTCTCCTGCATTAGCAGGCAGGTTCTTTACCACTAGTTCCACCTGGGAAGCCTGTCTATACTCCTATATGTAAACTCTCATCAAAGCATTTCTGTCACCATATTGGAACCGTTGACTTAAATATCAGTTCCTCCAGTGAACTAAGCTAGATCCAGTGGACCCAGTAAAATTTTGGATCCAACTCATTCCTTACTGTTCTTATTATTTACTGTTACCTGAAGGGCTTGAAGGCAATGGCACCCCACTCCAGTACTTTTGCCTGGAAAATCCCATGGACAGAGGAGCCTGGTAGGCTGCAGTCCATGGGGTCGCTAATAGTCAGACACGACTGAGCGACTTCACTTTCACTTTTCACTTTCATGCATTGGAGAAGGAAATGGCAACCCACTCCAGTGTTCTTGCCTGGAGAATCCCAGGGATGGGGGAGCCTGGTGGGCTGCCGTCTATGGGGTCACACAGAGTCGGACACGACTGAAGCGACTTAGCAGCAGCAGCAGCAGAAGGGCTTGAATAGATGACTTTTGGAGTCAGAGAATACATTACGACTAGCTTAGTAGGAAATCAGAATCCTGGCTTAGGGAGCAACACTTTGTTCATGAGTGGTCTTAATAGCCATTTTGTTCTCTAAATAATGTTTGATAGGATTCATTTCTTCATGTCATCTGTCTGGCTGATAGTTTTTTTCTGTTAACATTTTGATTTTCAAGTCTTTTTCTAGTAAAAGGTACAATTTGATTCTCAGGCTTTTAATTTTGTATTAGTGAGAGTACAGAAGACAGCACATAAGATATAGTGCACTTAATTAAAAATATTTCACTAAGTAATATATTTTGAAAAATTGTTTTTTAAATAATCCACACCCTTCAAAAAGCAAGTGTTAGAATTCTGTGGTTAGTGTCTTTAATAATCAGTTTCTTATTTGTTGGTTTACACTTCTTTTTTTTTACAGGTTTCGTTTAAAGATTTGATGTCTTAGTTGATTTTACGAACTCCAGTTTCTTTTTTTTTTTTTCTCATATCAACTTTGTTTTATATATCAAAGAAAAGGAAAGGTTTAAAATTTGCTTGAAGTAAACTCCAATACTTTGGCCACCTGATGCAAAGAGCTGACTCATTTGAAAAGACTCTTACGCTGGGAAAGATTAAGGGCAGGAGGAGAAGGTGACGACAGAGGATAAGATGGTTGGATGGCATCACTGACTCAATGGACATGGGTTTGGGTAGACTTAGGAAGTTGGTGATGGACAGGGAGGCCTGGTGTGCTGCGATTCATAGGGTCGCAAAGAGTCGGACATGACTGAGTGACTAAACTGAACTGATAGCTTTTGAAAAAGGTATGATAGGTAAAACTAATTTTGCAATGTATGTTTTATGAATGAAGCAATAAAATTGATAGTTGTCATATCTGAAATCTCTTCATAAGATATGAGTTGTAAAAAAGATTTTGACAAGTGATCTGTTGAATTAAAATTTTTTTCATGCTGCCATCTATGTTAAAATGATTCCAAACAGCCCCTCTTTTATAACTGGCCACAGTAGAGTTATAGTGTTCAGTTCAGTTCAGTCTCTCAGTAGTGTCCAACTCTTTTCAACCCCATGGACTGCAGCATGCCAGGCTTCCCTGTCCATCACCAACTCCTGGAGCTTATTCAAACTCATCTCCATTGAGTCAGTGATGCCATCCAACTATCTCATCCTCTGTTGTCCCCTTGTCCCACCTTCAGTCTTTCCCGGCATTAGGGTCTTTTCAAATGAGTCAGTTCTTCGCATCAGGTGGCCAAAGTATCGGAGTTGCAGCTTTGGCGTCAGTCCTTCCAATGAATATTCAGGGTTGATTTTATTTAGGATGGACTGGTTGGATTTCCTTGCATTCCAAGGGACTCTCAAGAGTCTTCTCCAACACCACAGTTCAAAAGCATCAATTTTTCGGAGTTCAGCTTTCTTTATGGTCCAGCTCTCACATCCATATGTGACTACTGGAAAAACCATAGCTTTGAATAGGTGGACCTTTATCAGTGAGGTAATGTCTCTGCTTTTTAATAAGCTGTCTACGTTGGTCATAGCTTTTCTTCTAAGTATCAAGTGTCTTTTAATTTCATGGCTGCAGTCACCATCTCAGTGATTTGGGAGACCAAGAAAATAGTATGTCACTGTTTCCATTCTTTCCCCATCTACAGTGTTACAGTGTTAGCCCCTGCATTTATAATGAGGACAATTCTTGGTCACTGAGGGTCAGATGTGGGGTCCATGTACCCTACTGTGATATTTATGTCTGTGGACATGTATCATAAGGATAGATGATTTATTAAATTTATCAAGTTTGGAATCTTCCATATAAATTAACTTGACAAATATACATAAACTGCATTAAAAAAGATTAGTTCCATATTTAATAAAAATACATCATAAAGATTTTATCATGACATATGCAGCCGTTTACTCTTCAGCAGTGGTAGCCACCTTAAAATGGTTGTCCATCAGTTAGAGTTTAACAAGTGAGTATTTTGGGCCACATAGCATGTTGGAGTTCTTCTCGTTTGATCTCTGTCTTATATTGGACTGTTTATTGTAACATCCTTGGGTCACTACAGTACATCTTGTTAAGTTTTTTTCTGTAATGAATATTTATATTACACAAATGGAAAAATTGGTGGGTCCTCTTGGTAGAAACATGATACTGGTATTTTTAAAGTAAACTTAAATAAGGTCAGAATTTTTATCCTCTAGAGAAAATTTCACGTCTGATTAAATAGTTTACATAAACTTAATCTTTTTCTGCTAGATGCATTATAATCGCAGATATTATTCATGTAGCTATTCCTCTGTGAACCATAAAATGTTCATTTCTTCAAAATGAATATGAAGCTCAAAGCATTAGTGGTCTTAAGAGCATAAAAACTTTATTGCTTTGTGCTTAACATTTTTCAAGTAACTTTGGAAAGCCGAAACAAATTTTGCATTTAGATTAATGGAAGATGTTTTCCATTTGAAGGAACTGGCAAGGGAGCAACAATAACAAAAATCCCCCAAGGTTAAAAATGTAGTGCTTTTGATTCTTACCAGAACTGTGTTAGCAGAACAATCATTTCTCAGCATGGAAAGGTATCATAATTGGTCTATATAGTGGCAATACTGAAAACGAGTATGCTTCAGAGAAAGCTAATATGACTCTACTTAATAATTTCCTTCAAGAGCCTGAATTTGAATGTATATTCCACCCAGCTTGAGGCAAACAATTTGTTCCTATAAGTTCTAGTGGAAGTTACCAGGGGGTCATGCAATTTATTCTTGTCTTGAAGTTTTCAAAACTGTGTAGAACCAAAGACACATCTACTTGCCTTTTTCCACTAGTAATTTGATGCAGTTGGCAATGGTGCTGTCTCTTGTCCCAAATTCTATTATGTTGGAAGGGGAGAAGCATTCATAAGATATTGTGACAAAAAACTCTTCCTGGAGATGTTCCCTCTTTGTGTTTGAACCTCTGGTTCACTTGTGAATGTTTGCATTCTTGCTGCTGATCAGAATAGACTTACTTTTTGTTGTTGTTTTCGTTGTTCTCATGGGTGTTTTTTGTTTTTTTTTTAATGCCATCTTATTTGTGCTTTTTACTAAGATTGGCCAGTTTTCCAAAATGTTTCTTTATACAAAAGTTTTTGGCTGTGGGACTTATTTAAAGCCCCACCACAGAAGAGAAGGATCTATACATGAAAATGTGAGCAATGTGAGAGAATATTTTCTTTTCCTTGAGCAGTTGACCATTTTAGGAGGAATGTGTCTACATGTTAGAGGATAAGGATACAGAGATGGAACAGGTGTCAGAGGAATGGCTTACTATCTACATTGCAAGTACCAGTACCAGGGGTAAGGAAAAGCCAGAAGGTATTTCTGGGAGAGGATAAGGGATAGTTACAGGCTTCTGTTTCTGTTCTTTGATCTTAATTTTTTTTCCCTCTTATGTTTCTAAGAATTAACAAGATGTTGACGGTTATGTTGTCTTAATATCAAACAGAGTATAGACTCTGGAATCACACCCAACCTTAAATTTGGGGACATTGCCCTTCAGTTTAATTCACATTCCCCAAATACTTCTATTTCTTAGTATTAATGGTTTTATTTTTCAAAAATAGTATTTGTTGCCTTAATCTGAAAATAATTATGGCTTCCAGTCCTCTCATGTTTTAAACACTCAAGGATTAAAAATAAACTTTATAATCAGCTTTGCTGCTGATTCTTATAGTTCAAGCAAGTAAGAAGAAGAATGGGGAAAGGTATGTGGCAGGTTTGCAGATAGCCATGTTAGCGAAACGTGTTTTGTGAGGGTGTTCATATTGTACATCTAGTACCTGCATGAGAACAGCCATGTCTGGCTAGTTTCTTGTGATTTAAGTATATACTTTTGTCTTTTTTTTAATGTAGTAAACTAGTATGTTTTCCGTAAGTGAATTTTAAGAAAATTTAATTTATTTGCTTAAGAAAAGAGACTAGGATAGTAAGGGATTGAGGACTAGATTAGAAAAATAATCTCTAAAGAGAATAAAAATTGTGATATCTTTTCTTCATTCCCTTCTTCCCCTGAACTTTTAAGATCAGTTCTCCTAATGAGAAGCCAAGTGACATGCCATTCTTTTTTTGTTAATTTTCCTTTTTAGTTCTTTGCAGTCTCTTTAGTTTCTTTCTAGTTTCTTTTCTGTATGACTACTAATGAGGACAGTGTGAAAGATGCAGGGTGAGGGAAGGGAATGAAGGCTGCTGGTCTGTAAGCAGAAACATTAATCCCTGGATGATAGGAATATTGAATATTAACTGTGACTGAAAATACTATGTTGGTCTTATTTAAGCTTAACCACTGACAGCCACTTGAAAAGTTAGTTTGTCTTCAGTCAGTCAGTTCAGTCTCTCAGTCGTGTACAACTTTTTGTGACCCCATGAATTGCAGTACGCCAGGTCTCCCTGTCCATCACCAACTCCCAGAGTTCACTCAGACTCACGTCCATTGAGTCGGTGATGCCATCCAGCCATCTCATCCTCTGCCATCCCCTTCTCCTCTTGCCCCCAATCCCTCCCAGCATCAGAGTCTTTTCCAATGAGTCAACTCTTCGCATGAGGTGGCCAAAGTATTGGAGTTTCAGCTTCAACATCAGTCCTTCCAAAGAAATCCCAGGGCTGATCTCCTTTAGGATGGACTGGTTGGACCTCCTTGCAGTCCAAGGGACTCTCAAGAGTCTTCTCCAACACCACAGTTCAAAAGCAT
Organism: Bos taurus; assembly: GCF_002263795.3. Classification (NCBI taxonomy): domain Eukaryota; kingdom Metazoa; phylum Chordata; class Mammalia; order Artiodactyla; family Bovidae; genus Bos; species Bos taurus. Next base: position 30,322,313 of record NC_037352.1, on the reverse strand, counting down.
CAATTCTTCGGCGCTCAGCTTTCTTCACAGTCCAACTCTCACATCCATACATGACCACTGAAAAAACCATAGCCTTGACTAGACAGACCTTTGTTGGCAAAGCAATGTCTCTGCTTTTGAATATGCTATCTAGGTTGGTGATAACTTTCCTTCCAAGGAGTAAGCGTCTTTTAATTTCATGGCTGCAATAACCATCTACAGTGATTTTGGAGCCCCCAAAAATAAAGTCTGACACTGTTTCCACTGTTTCCCCATCTATTTCCCATGAAGTGATGGGATCAGATGCCATGATCTTAGTTTTCTCAATGTTCAGCTTTAAGCCAACTTTTTTATTCTCCTCTTTCACTTTCATCAAGAGGCTTTTTAGTTCCTCTTTACTTTCTACCATAGTTTGTCTTGCTGCTAAGCTGCTAAGTCACTTCAGTCGTGTCCGACTCTGTACGACCCCATAGACGGCAGCCCACCAGGCTCCCCCGCCCCTGGGATTCTCCAGGCAAGAACACTGGAGTGGGTTGCCATTTCCTTCTCCAATGCATGAAAGTGAAAAGTGAAAGTGAAGTCGCTCAGTCGTGTCTGACTCTTAGCCACCCCATGGACTGCAGCTTACTAGGCTCCTCCATCCATGGGATTTTCCAGGCAAGAGTACTGGAGTGGGGTGCCATTGCCTTCTCCAAGTTTGTCTTAAATGTGGTTTATTTAGGGAAATACCATCAGAGGCCATTCAAATCTTATTATGACAACTTTAACTTCTTAAGTAAGTAGAATAAATCAGTTTCCTTCTCAGGTCCACATCAAATAAGGCTGCTTTTGTAAGTTATGCAGTTTGCAACTGCAGCATCAGTGGTGTCCTCTGCAGGACACTATTGGGTTGTGCAGCATACAACGTACAGAACTCTATAAGGCGACCCAGTAATTCCATTTGTAGATATATACTGAAGAGAATTGAAAAAATTACATAGCTATAAAAACCCGTTTAGAATGCTCATGCAGCATTATTCATAATAACCAAAAGGTGGAAACAAACCAAATGTTCATCAACTGTTAAATGGATAAACAAAATGTGGTATATCCATATAATGGAATATTTCTCAGCCATAAAAAGAAAAATACTGAACCTTGAAAACAGTATACTAAGTGAAAGAAGACAGACACAAAGGGCACATATTCTATGATTCCATTTATATAAAATGTCCAGAATGGATAAGTCCCTAGAGTCTGAAAGTAGATTCATGTTTGCCAGTAGCTGACAGAGAAGGGCATGCAGAGTGATTGCTTGATGGATATGAATTTCATTTTGGGGATGGTGAAAATGTTCTGAAATTAGTGGTGATAGTTGCACAGCCTTGGAATATACTAAAAAACCTAGTGAAATGTACAATTTAAAATGGTTAAAATGATGAATTTTGTGCTATGTGAATTTTATCTCTATTAAAAACTGGTACTAGAAGAAGTAAAATAAATGTATCCGATGGGGGCTGACTGTAAATGAGTCTGTGGGAACTTTTTGGGGTGATGGAAATGTTATAAAACTAGATTAAGGTGATGGTTGCTTAATAGTATAAATTTATTAAAACTCATAAAATTGTACATTTAAAGTGTGGGTGAGTTTTAGGGAATGCATTTATACCTCAATAAAACTTAAAAAAAAAGTATAAGGCAGTAGTGAAATCAGAGCCATTGTCTGAATTTTAGAAATATTGAAGAAGAGCTTTCCAAATATGAATTTATCACAGTAACTCTGGATGTTGTTGTGTTTCCTGTGGTTTCCCAGGACCCTGTGATGCAAAAACGCATTGTCATTTCCATGCTGAATTACTTGCCTTGGAACATAGCCGTTTGCAGATGTCCTGTTTGTCTGAGATTGGGCATGTTTTGTCATACCAACTCTGATTTCTATTGTTGGTGACACATTAATAACTGTAGTACTTTCTTCTCTGCAGAAAAGCTGCTTCAGTGTTAATATTTGCAAATCAAATTGTATCTTCTTTTTGTGCTAGGTTGTCCTCAAAAATCGCTGATTGGTTTGTTACAGACATCCCTGTCTCAGCTTCTCTGTCCTCTTTTAGTTTAAATATCTGAATGCTGTGGCAAATTGCATTATGAAATCCTGTGTACTTATTTGCTGTCTAGTGTGTGGAAATGGCATTTCCTCATTACCAAAGATAAGCTCTAAATATTGTCATTTTCACCGCCTCCCCCCCCCGAGTTATGCAATAATATATTCAAAAACCTTTTTTCCATAGCTTTGTGTCTCTGAGCCATTTTTTTCCTGAACGCTGACACCAGATGCAGGCTGCATGGACATTAGTCCCAGGGACATCTTGTCTTCTCCCTCTGACAGGGAGATTACAGGAAGCAGTGCTGACTCCTCTTGAAGATTCACAATGTGCTGACACGATAATAGGGCATGAATGGGCTCTGGAAGGCCTTTTTCCTTGAGCTCGGTTGAAAGAGGAACAGAGGCAGACAACTCCATGGTCTGAATTTCGTTAGCTGTGTGACAATGAGGGAGATAAGTAGATGTGACAGTTATGAATGATCCTCTGTCATGCACTTACGCGTTCAGACTCAGATAAACTGACACTGCTGTCAGACACCAGCTATGGAGAGCTGAGACCTCTGATGAACCTTCTAATATGGTAAATGGGAGTCTTAATTCTTCATTAACTGGAAAAAGGAGATTTGGCCATGTAATTTTCTCCTTGCTGCCTATTTTAAAGATTCCAATAACCCAGCATTTACAGTTGACTAGGCAGGGATTGCTTCCCCCCACCCTACACTTGCAACGTGCAGACTGTGAAATCTGAGGAAACGCCGCTTAAACCTAGACTTATTGCCTTGGTTATCTTTAATGACTTTGAAATGTATTGGCCTCATTATGGAACAGTGCAGTTATCAATTCCTCTAATTAGGTGATGTGCTCCCATAAGAAATTTAACATTAAAGCACAAAACTGAACTAGTTAGAGGCATGCAATGCAGGCAACCTCAGTATCAGTGATAAATTTAAGATACTGTTTCTTTATCAACTCTTTTACACCTTCACTCTGACTCCTCCTTGAAGACTAGAGCTTGGGGCAGTTTCCTTAAGGGTCGTACCTTATTTCGCACCTCTGATACCTGTTGTGACATTTGAGTGCTTCTTGATAGTAAACTGTGATCTCACCTTGCACTAAATTGACTAGGAGCCTGGGGAAGGGAGGGAGTGAATGGATTATATTTAGCTGCTCTAAGTATCAGCACATCTCTATTTCTCAGTGTTTATCTCATGGCTTGTTACTCTTTCTTATAGAGTTAAAATAGCATATTATTCTTTCCTATCTAATTCCAAAAAATTTCCTTTCTGTAAGTAGCTTGGCACAGACTTTTTTTTTTTAAAATAAAGATTGGGACCATTATTTGTTGATTAAACAGTGATGCTATTTCAATTAGATGTGTTTCATCAGTTGCATTTCTAGAAGACTGAGATGAGGCTTCTGGGTTTAGGCTGCAGTGAAGGGATGCTAGTTATCTTTTTAAAAACAAAATATTTATATATTTGTCCGCATGGGATCTTTAGTTGCGGCATGTGGAATCTAGTTCCATGACCAGGGTTGGAACCCGAGCCCCAGGCATTGGGAGCTCGGAATCTTAGCCACTGGACCACCAGTAAAGTCCCGATTCTAGGTGTTGTAACTCTTCTTTACCTCAGTCATACATCCGAACAACAAAAATAATTGTGGCTTCCCCTTTGGGGAAACTATATAGTTTAATTAGTGTTTTCTAGTAATGTGCAAATCCTTAGAGAAAAGTTAACAAAATAAACCTAAGAAATTACCTTTGGGGTTTATTATCATTATTATTGCTAATTGTGATCATTATTACTACATGGGACTAGTTATTCTTTTAAGTTGGCTACTTGAAGATGTATTTCAGATCTCATGGAGTGAAATTTACCTTTAATGTGACAGTGCTCAAATCAGAGTAGCTCAGCTGGTAAAGAGTCTGCCTACAATGCGGGAGACCCCAGTTTGGTTCCTGGGTTGGGAAGTTCCCAACCAGGAATTTCCCAGAAGGGATAGGCTACCCATTCCAGTATTCTTGGGCTTCCTTGGTATCTCAGACAGTAAAGAATCCACCTGCAGTGAGGGAGACCTGGGTTCGATCCCTTGGTTGGCAATATCCCGTGGAGGAGGGTATGGCAATCCACTCCAGTATTCTTGCCTGGAGAATCCCCATGGACAGAAGAGCCTGGTGGGCTACAGTCCATGGGGTTGCAAAGAATTGGGCATGACTGATTCAGCACAGCACAGTACTAAATATAAACATATAGAACAGTAATTTTTTTTTTTTTTTTACCAAATGGCTCTTGATTTTTTTAATTAATTAATTAAAAAAAATTGAGGTACACTGGGTCTTCGTAGCTGCACACCAGCCTTCTCTAGTTATGGCAAATAGGAGCTACTCTCTAGTTGTGGTTCACGGGCTTCTTATTGCAGTGAGCACGTCTGTAAATGTGTTCAGTGATAATATTATACCTCTTTCTGAACCAGTTTTTATCCTTAACATAGATTTGCTTTGAACCTCTGCAGTGTCTTGACTGCTGCCTATAACAGCAGTTGTAGCCAGGACCTTCCTAGTGTGAGGGTTTTTATAAACCCTTTTCTCACAGCAGGGAAGGTCTTGTTGGGGCTCCACCTGTCACCCATGCTCAGACTCAGAGAACAGTCCTGCCCCTTGCTGTGGCACCTTCCTGGAGTCTGGCCCTTCCCTGGTGCTTCTGTTCTTCGTGTTATGCAGGTTTCTTAGTGTCTTAGTTTCTGCCTTGATCACTCCCTATTATCTTGTTCAGTATCTCTCTGTCAGGAATTGGGGCCCTGATCTTGCTACAAGTGGGTGGCAGAAGGACCCACTGGCTCCTTATAGAATTTGAGAGTCTGGAGTTTAATTGCCTAGATCGAAATTCTCATTCTGTCACCTGCTGTCTAAATGACCTTAAGCACGTTATTTAACTTCTCTGTGCCTCAGTTTCCTGACTATAAAATGGAGTTGATAATAGTGCCTATGTCATCAAGGTTCTTAAAGATAGTTACCTGAGTTAATACATGTGAAACACTTAGACCAGTGCTAGTCACATCAGTAAGCATTAATAAATGCCATTTGTTACTGCTTTTGCTTCTGCTGCTATCATTTTACCATTTCTCCTCTCTCACAATCCATAACAATAAACCAAGCCCTCTTAACTCTTGATGCATCTATTATTCTTAGCATTTGAGCCCTACTACTTGCTGTTTCCTTTTTCAGCTCCTGTACTCACGTTACTGTGTGTGAAATTGTAAATCAAAACAGAATTGATCACCATGATATAAAAGAGCCCTGGAATATACCAGCATATCCTTTCTCTCCTTCTCTCCTTTATCCTAACCATCCTGTCTAGTCTTGAGGAAAATCTTTTGTAAGGTAAGCCATTCATTTTGAATCTAATAAATATATTCATTGGGTTGAATGTAGCAAGTCATATTCGTTGGAATAGAAAGGTATGTAGAGAAGGTCCCTCCTGTCAAATAGCAATAATAAAACAGTAGTATTAACAACTTCTCAGAGAGTGTGGTATTGGAGTTGGATTTTTAGAGAGGAGTAAATGTTTCCCAGATGAGTAGAATTAGAATATTCCAGGCAGGACTAGCTGCACGTGGGTAAGGAGGTGAGGCAGTGGATGCCAGTTCTGACTGGTACAAGTTGAGCATTTAGGAGGGTGAGGTTCAGGTTTCAGGGGGCGGGAGTGAGAACAGAGAGGGATGCACTGGCTTGGCACGAAGACCCTTGTGTACCACGCTCAGGAGTCTGGACCTAATCCCGTGGACAGTTGGAAGCCTTTGAAAGATTTGCAGCCAGCAAGGGATCTGATCTGATTTGCCGGCTCACTCTAATGGCTCTGTGGAAGGACGTCTTGGAGAGGAGTTCAAGACCAGAGCCGAGGGACATGTCAAGTAGTGTTTCAAGTGCTAACTATCCCCTCCTGCTTCTCATGTTGCTAAATAGAGTGGAGCAGAATGATACGCGTTTCTGAGAGACGGGTGTTTGAGCCGACTTCCCAGCAGTCTCTTGAGTACATGGAGAGGGTGCGTGGAGGGAAGACACATAATCCTTACCCTGCCCTCTTCTCTCTTAATCTTTTAAAAGAGACAGGAGAAAAGCTCCTATCACATTGGACTTGACTGAAGACAGAAGTCCTTGAGCATCCTTCCCCTAAGTGCTGGCAGGCCTGGGGCTCGCAAAGGAGAGATTAGAATAACACCCTCCCTGTTCAGTGAGAGGGCAGACGGACCCTCGCACTGGATGGTTCCGTTCCCAAGTCTCTCCTGACAAGTGCTGCGAGCATCCGATGTCCTTGGCTTCTCTTTTGTGATGCTTACCCTGCAGCAGTTAAGTGTTCAGGGCGTTCTGTGTCTTTCTTTCCCCTCAGTTGCTTCAAGAAGATGAGAGTTTGCTTTAAAAAAAAAAAAAAAAAAACTGTCAAAAAAGCTCTGTGAAATGGCATTAAGAAAAGGAAATCCCACACTCTCTTCAGCATGCTTCTCTCTCCAACTGCCATTGTCCCTTTTTGCCCCTCCCAAAGCCTTGCAAATTCTTATTTATGTATATCAGTGTAATTATTTGTAGGAAATTAGTAGGATTTCGTGTCCTGATTGGCAGTGATACCTTTCTGCCTCTCCCTTTTCATCCTCTCTTCATCCCTAGCAAATTGTTATTTCTCAGAGTATTATTATTGTAATTACTTTAAAGAAATTGACAAAAATACCACAACAATTTCATGCCTCAGAATCATTACACAGGTTTGGTGGAGGGAGAGATTTCTATATGTCAGTGAGGTATGTGGTATTCCTAAATGATTATTCCAGAAATACTAATCAAAAATGTCTCCCTCCAGAGTAGCATGATGGCTTTAATATCAGCTGCTGTTTCTTTGAATGGGGTTGCCCAATCTTTCATCAAAGAAACACATCACCCATATCCCTGTCTTTAAAAACAGCAATTATGTGTAAATGCCTCCTGATTTATTTGAGCCAGGGCCACTGGCCAGTATGAGTCACCACAATTTATTGCTAACCGTCACTTTTACATGATAGGTCTGTAACAAATATCTACCGCATATTGTTAAATTAATCTTCCATTTAAAATTAATGGAGTTAGACTCCCCAGGTTCAATGTAATTTCGTGTTCACGGGCAGGGAGGGATGTGTGCTGCATACAGAATGAGACAAGGCCCAACGCCCTAATCTTTCATCACCTTGAACCTGGAGACTAGGACACGTCTCAGCACCAACTAATGAGATTGAGCCGGCGTCTCTCCTGAGGATGCCGGCTCAAAGAGGCTTTTCTGCTCAGAAATAGCAGGCTCCGTCTTATTTTAATAATTCCTCAGATATGACAAGTCTGATGTTATGTATGAAAGAGCCAGGCTTGAAAAAGAGATAAAATGAATTTTATATCATTACTTCAAACCCAAAGCCAAGGGAAGTGTGTTGCAGTTAAATTAGAAAAAAAAAAAAAAAAGGCAGGAAGCATTTTAGCCATGAAATATAGTGACTGTAAACCAGGAGCCATCCTTTCATTTATTTTAATGCACAATCACCTTAGATTTCTATAATTCTTGTACCTTTTCATGCATGAATCAAAATAATGTAGATGAAAGCAGGAGCTTGTTCAATAAACATTTAGATGAAAATATCAGCAGGAACATGTAATTCCTGATGGGATATGTCACATGAAAGCTCTGAAGTCCCCTCACTTCTTTTCTCTGACATCTTTTCAAAATGCACTTTTCTTCTATGTGCTGCTTACCTACTATTTAGTCTTTTAAAGTTTAAAAATTATTAAGCCAGATTACACAGTAGTATTGGGTTCTCTGGTTTTCTATTTCTTAATCCTTCTTACAAACTCGGTGACTTTTTTTGCATGCATGAAAAGTAGGGCCCCACAGAATAGTTTTCAGTTCTCAGGCATTGGCTACTGTAGTTCTGGCAAATGGTTGCTGCTGTTCTTAAATTCTTAGAGTTTAAGCTCCAGGAACAATGGGACCCTTCTCATAGGTAAAGATAATGTGTCTAAAAGGACAGTGAGGTGGAGCTTCCCTGGTGGTCCAGTGGGTGCAAATTTCATTGTAAGAATTTGCCTTGCAATGCAAGGGGGGACATGGGTTCCATCCCTGGTCATGGAACTAAGCTCAGGAACTAAGATCCTATATGCCGTAGAGCAGCTAGCCTGTGTGCTGCAACCAAGACCCTAAAACTGAAACCTGATGTAGCCAAATAAAGTAAAAATAAAACAGTGAGTTGTAATGGGCAAGAAAGGCACAGATGAGGTAAACATCCTGTTTTATTTTTTCATTCTATGAGTTGAACTCTAACTTTAATTACTTCTGATTATTTCAGAAAGGAATTCTAAGGGCATTTATACTTTGTGTCTATAATAATGCAATATATAAGTGAGTCCAAAACTCTTGTCTTTCTGATTTAATTTGGGTCCAAAGTAAAATTTCCAAAGAAGTAGGGTTAGTATTTTTCTATCTGTAGATGATGATAATACTATAATTATAATTATTATACTTAGTTAATTCTGTAACTTAGAATTCTGTTATGTCATAAACTCTATATCTCAGTGAACATAGGGTTAAAGAAAAAAATGAAAATTCCAGTACAAGAATCAAGTATATTCACTAGTGACTTAGTGACATATGGCAGTTTTAAAAATTACATCATTTTGGTAGGCTATTTGTAAGGAAAGATTTTTAAAATGTTATTCAGTGTCTCTACTTGAATAAGATTTAGAAAATCTTAAGGGGATTTTACAACTAGGTAAATGGGTAAAAATGATGAAATTACCTTACAAATTGGAAAATAAAGAAATGAATAATAGTAGGGGCCTCTGTCTATGAAACTGAATTGCTTTGCTCCTTAATAGCCTCTCTTTTGACGTCTTTATTTGTTGCATTTTCTACAGCCAGGGTGGTGGTGAGTGCCATCCAACAGATCCCCTTTTCAGGGTTCCACTCAAGACCTCCCTGCCTTAGGTTCTATATGTTGTGATCCTCTGCCTTCTTCTGTATATCCTCACCTTCTTTCTTCTTTCTTTTTCTCCTTCCTTCCCTCCCTTGAAAAGTCTGCTTATTCTGTGCTTTAGAAGCTTCATCTTTTTGAATTTTCCCTTTTTGTTGTGGGGGCAGAGGGCAGGTTGATATGCTCAGGCTTCAGGTCCAGTGTACTTCTGGATGTAAGCTCAAAAGAATTGAAACTAGGGATTCAAATGGATACTTGTGAGCCAGTGTTGGTAGCAGCATTATCATAATAGTCAAAAGGTGGAAGCAGCCCAGATGCCCCATCACCAGATGAGTAGATAAACAAAATGTGGGATATCCATGTAATGAAATACTGTTCAACCTCAAAAAGCAAGAAAATTCTGACATTTACTACCACAGGGATGAACCTTGAAGATATTTTTGGCTGCACTGTGTCTTTGTGGCTGCACGTAGGCCTTCTGTAGTTCTGGCAAGCAGAGGGTATTCTCAAGTTGCAATGCACAGGCTTCTCATGCAGTGGCCTCTCTTGCTGTGGAACACGGGCTTAATTGCCCACCACATATGAGTTCCTAGTTCCTGGACCACGGAACGAATCCTGGTCCCCTGCATTGGCAGGTGGATTCTTAACCACGGGGCCACAAGCGAAGCCCCAGAAGGAAGATTCTTACGTGCTCTGTTCTGTAACAGTTCAGGTAAAATTTGTTAAAACTCAGCTTTATTTCATTGGATTTACTTTATTTCTGTCTAGTGAATTATATTTACAATAAAGCCTTTTATTTTAGATATTGGGATTTTTCACACCTTTGAAAAGTCTTCCTCCTCCTGTCCCCCTGCCTCTCTAATAAGCCCCAGAGATCAAATCAAGACCATAAGATTCAGAAATCGGAAAGTTTCTGCCTTTTGCAGCTTATTTGATAGGAATAAAAATGACTGATAGCTCTCTCTCCCAGACCCTTTTGTTCGATTCAACTATGATTATGGAGCCTATTAGCTGGAGTTACAACCTATTTAAGAGCAGTGCTTACGAGTAATGGGGGCCAAATGATTTTGGAAAGTTCAGACGTACTGGACTCCCTGCAGAAATGAATTCAGCCCTGAACATATTGATGCAGAACCTGAATGAGGCTGCTCCGGTGGGACTAAGAGAATTGTGATCTCTGCAAGAAATGAGTGGGTAGTAGAATTAAAGATCAGATAGATGTTCGGCTCAAGGGCAGTCTCAACTCTGAAGTTCATCACAGCAATTTAATCAGGCTCCAATGAGTGTTGCCCAGAAAAGAATCAGCCTTGTGTGTGACAGGAAATAGAGTGTATTTAAGAGTCTTTTATTTCTGCTAATTCTGTGTGCAGAGGCTTCCCAGATATATACGAAGATGAGGGAATGGCTACATTTGATTGGTGATGGCACTTTGGTTTACCTTGGTTCAGAAAATGAAATCTGGAGAAGATTTACACAAGGTCATGGTCTTGTCCAGAAGGAGCATGCCACATCAAAAGTTTCAGTTTTAAAATTTTCACAGATTAAACTGGCCAAGGACCATCTTTGGCTGGAGCCATCTGTTGCCTGCTCTCCTGTTTTGAAACTGTTTTTATGTAAAATATTTGTGTATCTTCAGAGAGAGCTGTATAGCATAGTGGTAAAGAACTTGAGCTTTGGAGGAAGGCACACCTGGCCTTGAATACCATCTCTTCCACTTGCTAGCTGTGTGACCTTGAGCAAGTTACATCAACTGTCAGACCGGAGTTTCTTTCCCTGTGAAATGAGAATGATAACTCCCACTTCACAAAATTATGGTGAGACATAAATTAAATGAAGCAATATATATTAATTGCTTTATCATAGTGCTGCACATAATACGTGCTCGATAAATGGTAGTTCCTTGAAGCTGAAGGATTCTCATCATCTTCTTCCTCCTTCATTTCCCTCTTAGGTACCCTCTTTGTGAGCCAGAGAGATCACTGTTTTAGGCACCATCAAGAAAACCTTTTATGGGATGTGTGGATTCAGAAATGGGGAAAGAGAGCAGAGTATAAAGCCTCTGGAGGCTTGGGCAGCTGATTGATTGTCAAGAGCCCAAAGGAAAACTCACCCTCCCCCTAACTCCTGGAAGTGCGTTATATTGACACATAATTAGCCAAGAAACATTTGGGGAGTCATGTTATGGTTTTATACATATGACAAGAAGAATCTGTTTTTCTTCTGTGTTACTCACCAGCTCTTAACTTTGTTTACTCGGTAATGCATACGTATTTTTGTCTGACTGATAAAATTTGAAAATAATATATTAAATATATTAGGACTTTTCTTCTCCACTTTAGGGGTCTGTCAGAGTGTGTCTCTGTGTCTTAATATTCCTATCTGTATTCTTATATTTATATATCTGTGTATATATGTGTGTGCGTGTAAAGAGAGAAAGAGGCAGAGAGAATGAATGAGTGAATGAATGAGAACTGAGAGCCAGATTATCAGCTTTATTGATGTCTGAGTAAACACCCAATAATTTATAAAAGGCAGGGCACTCAGGTGAAAACTGGATTGGAGAAGGCTACCAAGTATCCTCTTAAAGTGAAGCCTCCTAAGCTTCTATCTTGGGACCCACAGGGACGTGCCTGCACCTGCAGTCCATTTACTAGCCAGCTGCATGGATCCAGGAGCACACACCAGCCTCAACTGTGCCGCACCTGCAGTCCAGAGACATCTAGAGAAGGGACTGCTTACCCTTGAGGGATCTCACCCACTCTACAGTTGGCCCAGTCACGTGCCCCCTTCTGACTATCAAAGGGTGCTGGAGAAAGTTTTCTTCTCTGGGGTTAAGGTGAGCAGGTGAAGGGAGGTCCATAGAAAAAACATACCGTAGAATAGAAAGTGGCCAACACTTTGAAAACATGAAAGATACAAGTAACAGAATAATTGTGAACGCCTGGCTTCAAACATTTGTTAACATACACAGTTCAGTTAGTTCAGTTCAGTCACTCAGTTGTGTCCAGCTCTTAGCGACCCTAGGGACCACAGCATGCCAGGCCTCCCTGTCCATCATCAACTCCCTGAGTTTACTCAAACTCATGTCCATTGAATCAGTGATGCCATAAAACCATCTCATCCTCTGTCATCCCCTTCTCCTCCTGCTTTGAATCTTTCCCAGCATTAAGGACTTTTCAAATGAGTCAGCTCTTTGAATCAGGTGGCCAAAGTATTGGAGTTTCAGCTTCAACATCAGTCCTTCCAGTGAACACCCAGGACTGATCTCCTTTCAGATGGACTGGTTGGATCTCCTTGCAGTCCAAGGGACTCTCAAGAGTCTTCTCCAACACCACAGTTCAAAAGCATCAATTCTTCAGCCCTCAGCTTACTTTATGGTCCAACTATCACATCCATACATGACTACTGGAAAAACCATAGCCTTGACTAGATGGACCTTTGTTAGCAAAGTAATGTCTCTGCTTTTTAATATGCTGTCTAGGTTGGTTGTAACTTTCCTTCCAAAGAGTAAGCGTCTTTTAATTTCACCATCTGCAGTAATTTTGGAGCCCCCAAAAATAAAGTCTGCCACTGTTTGCACTGTTTCCCCATCTATTTCCCATGAAGTGATGGGACCAGATGCCATGATCTTAGTTTTCTGAATGTTGAGTTTTAAGCCAACTTTTTGACTCTCCTCTTTCAATTGCATCAAGAGGCTCTTTAGTTCTTCATTTTCTGCCATAAGGGTGGTGTCATCTGCATATCTGAGGTTATTGATATTTCCTCCTAAATTCTTGATTCCAGCTTGTCCTTCATCCAGCCCAGCGTTTCTCATGATGTACTTTGCACATAAGTTAAATAAGCAGGGTGACAATATACAACATTGATGTACTCTTTTTCTTATTTGGAACCAGTCTGTTGTTCCATGTCCAGTTCTAACTGTTGCTTCCTGACCTGCATACAGATTTCTCAAGAGGCAGGTCATGTGGTCCCATATTCCCTTCTCTTTGAGAATTTTCCACAGTTTATTGTGATCCACACAGTCAAAGGGTCTGGCATGGTCAATCAAACAGAAATAGATGTTTTTCTGGAATTCTCTTGCTTTTTTGATGATGCAGCTGATGTTGGCAATTTGATGTCTGGTTTCTCTGCCTTTTCTAAAACCAGCTTGAACATCTGGAAGTTCACGGTTCATGTATTGCTGAAGCCTGGCTTGGAGTATTTTGAGCATTACTTGACTAGCGTGTGAGATGAGTGCAATTGTGCGGTAGTTTGAGCATTCTTTGGCATTGCCTTTCTTTGGGATTGGAATGAAAACTGACCTTTTCCAGTCCTGTGGCCACTGCTGAGTTTTTCAAATTTGCTGGCATATTGAGTGCAGCACTTTCACAGCATCGTCTTTTAGGATTTGAAATAGCTCAACTGGAATTCCATCACCTCCACTAGCTTTGTTCATAGTGATGCTTCCTAAGGCCCACTTGACTTCCTATTTCAGGATGTCTGGCTCTAGGTGAGTGATCACATCATCATTATTATCTGGGTCATGAAGATGTTTTTTTGTATAGTTCTTCTGTGTATTCTTGCCATCTCTTCTTAATATCTTCTGCTTCTGTTAGGTCCATACCATTTCTGTCCTTTATTGTGCACATCTTTGCATGAAATGTTCCCTTGGTATATCTAATTTTCTTGAAGAGATCTCTAGTCTTTCCCATTCTATTGTTTTCCTCTATTTCTTTGCATTGATCACTGAGGAAGGCTTTCTTATCTCTCCTTGCTATTCTTAGGAACTCTTCATTCAAATGGGTATATCTTTCCTTTTCTCCTTTGCTTTTCACATCTCTTCTTTTCACAGCTACTTGTAAGACCTCCTCAGACAGCCATTTTGCTTTTTTTGCATTTCTTTTTCTCGGGGATTGTCTTGATCCCTGTCTCCTGTACAGTGTCACGAACCTCCATCCATAGTTCATCAGGCACTCTGTCTATCAGATCTAGCCCCTTGAATCTATTTCTCACTTCCACTGTATAATTAATTGTAAGGGATTTTGTTTAGGTCATACCTGAATTGTCTAGTGGTTTTCCCCACTTTCTTCAATTGAAGTCTGTTTTTGGCAATAAGGAGTTCATGATCTGAGCCACAGTCAGCTCCTGGTCTTGTTTTTGCTGACTATATAGAGCTTCTCCATCTTTGGCTGCAAAGAATATAATCAATCTGATTTTGGTGTTGGCCATCTGGTGATGTCCATGTGTAGGGTCTTCTCTTGTGTTGTTGGAAGAGGGTGTTTGCTATGACCAGTGCTTTCTCTTGGCAAAACTCTATTAAGCCCTTGCCCTGCTTCATTCTGTACTCCAAGGCCAAATTTACCTGTTACTCCTGGCGTTTCTTGACTTCCTACTTTTGCATTCCAGTCCCCTATGATGAAAAGGACATCTTTCTTGGATGTTAGTTCTAAAAGATCTTGTAGGCCTTCATAGAACCATTCAAGTTCAGCTTCAGCATTATTGGTCAAGGCATAGACTTGGATTACTATGATATTGAATGGTTTGCCTTGGAAACGAACAGAGATCATTCTGTCGTTTTTGAGATTGCATCCAAGTACTGCATTTTGGACTATTTTGTTGACTATGATTGCTACTCCATTTCTTCTAAGAGATTCTTGCCCACAGTAGTAGATATAATAATCACGCTGACCACAGCCTTGTCTAACTCAGTGAAACTAAGCCATGCCATGTACGGCCACCCAAGACGAATGGGTCATGGTGGAGAGTTCTGACAAAATGTGGTCTACTGGAGAAGGGAACGGAGAAGGCAATGGCAAGCCACTCCAGTACTCTTGCCTAGAAAATCCCATGGATGGAGGAGCCTGGTAGGCTGCAGTCCATGGGGTCGCTACAAGTCGGACACGACTGAGCGACTTCACTTTCACTTCTCACTTTCACACAATGGAGAAGGCAATGGCAACCCACTCCAGTGTTCTTGCCTGGAGAATCCCAGGGACGGCAGAGCCTGGTTGGCTGCCGTTATAGGGTCGCACAGAGTCGGACACGACTGAAGCGACTTAGCAGCAGCAGTAGCAGGAGGAGGGAATGACATACAGCTTCAGTATTCTTGCCTTGAAAATCCCATGAACATAACACAGCATACCATGCCTTTTCTATCAGTGATACTTAGTGATTTGGTTATTTTGATTAAGTAAATTATTATCTGTTTAGTGCCTTAAAGATTCAGAGAAACCTATCAGAAGATGTACAGATCATATTAATAAAGAAATAATATGAATCGAGTGTTTAAATGATATTGTTGTTTTCTGCCACTAACACAGAGGAACTATTAAAAGGTGAAGACTGTGTAACTTAGGGTTTTGGGTTTCACTGAGGATCTATCCATTTAATGCTCTCTCACACCCACCCCTCCTCCAAAACATCAACAAACAGAACAAACAAGGTAGTTACCTCGAAGAGGATAGCAAATTGTTGACATACCAAATACACAGGTAGAAAATTAAAAAGCTTAAATGGTCATTTTGAGTTGATAGAACAGTATTCTTTGATGACTGTGTGTGTGCGTGAGAGTGAGAGAGAGAAGGGACAGGGAGAGAGACTGATTGATTGACACGGGGTGCCCATGGCCCCTTGGGGGGCTTGCCTTGTTTCAGAAAGTGAGCCCCAATACCAAAAGAGGATTTTGGAATCATAGAATTTTAGACCTAAGGGGAGGGGGAAAAATTCTTAGACATCACCCAGTTTCACAGAAGGTATTCAATTTCCTCATAGACTTAGGACTGTGACTTTGTGTTTATGAATCTGTGAAGAAGGCGCAGCAGTAAATACTGTTCTGAGGATGTGGGAGCCGGGCTGCCACACTTGCCGTATTTAGCTTGCTGATGTAACGAACTGTTACGAGGAAAGATTTGTGCAAAAGGAAAGGAAGACAGAGGGATAAAATATGAACCATTACTTCCTCTTCACGAAACAACTCCATCCTGTTGTGTATCAGCTTTCAGTATTCCTTAGGTATTTTACTGGAATCACTGCCTCTTTAAACATTTATGCTATTAAAAAATCAGACCAATTGTTGACATAAACCTAACATAGCAGCTGCTATATAGACAGAATATGAATTTTTTATGCTATTGATGAGAAGTTTATGTCATTTATATGCTGTAGTAAGGATAGAAGATGGGTTTTTGAATCCTGTAAAAGCTACTGTCGGTACCATTCATATTAGCTGTGATTTGAATCAAAATATTAAGATGGCTGTTTTTTCAGTGTGTGTGTGTGTTTCTGTGCAAAATGGCTTGTCTATGACTAGGATGGGTGAAATTACCTGGAGAAAAATAGTAATGGTTTTCTTTTGTTTATGTTTTGCTGTGTGAAAGGAAGGATTGATAGCATTTAATATTTGATTTATCTACCCTTTCCTTTACCATCAAAGGAATTAACTGTTGTGATGATAAAACCATATTTCATGTAATTGATGGTGCCATCAGTGGCAAGATGCAACATTATTTTATGTACCACTAAAAATATGCACTAACAATTAAACTGAGATGCCATCGATTTTAAGATGCATTTCAATTTCAGAGATGTTTGAAATGTGTAAATACGTTATCTTAGAGTCAATGAAATGGCATGTGTAGTTCTCTTATGTATATCTGTGTATACAAAATATACTTGTATTTGGTTATGTTTTGTTTCATTTTTACTGATTCTGCTTAGTTGCTCACTTGTGTCCAACATTTTGGGACCCTTTGGACTGTCTCCTGCCAGGCTTCCCTGCCCATGGGATTTTCAAGCAAGAATGCTCAAGTGGGTTGCCATTTTCCTCCTCCAGGGTATCTTCCTGATCCAGGGATTGAATTCACATCTGTATCTCCTGCATTGCAGGTGGATTCTTTACGAGCTAAGCTATCCGGGAAGCCATCATTGTTACTGATTAGATTTTGTTGTTGTTCAGTTGCTCAGTTGTGTTCAACTTTTTGAGACTCCATGGACTGCAGCAAGGACAGGTTTTCCTGTCCTTCATCATCTCCCAGAGGTTGCTAAAACTTATGTCCATTGAGTTGGTGATGCCATCCAACTATCTCGTCCTCTGTCATCCCCTTCTCCTCCTGCCTTCAGTCTTTCCCAGCATCAGGATCTTTTCCTGATCAGGTTTTAAATTTGCTATTTACATGTGTTTGATACAGTTAATTTAATATGACATGAATATGGAATCTTTACTTAAAAGGATCATTTGGACACTTTCTCAAGCTTTCAAAAGGAAAAGAAAAGGGTCAGGTGTAAGGAGGCCAATTGGCATAAAGTAAGAGTATTTCTTTTCAGAAAAAAATTTGAAAGAACAACAAAGTAAAAAAGGAAGGTAGAGGTGAGTGGTCTTAAGTAGGAGCCAGCAAACTGCTATGTTAATTTTCTAAGAGAAAGAAGATCTTTGCTAGTTTATCAAAATCTAGTAGTTTATCTGATTGCATAGTTATACTTCTCAGATGGTGTCTCTGAAGAGTGAATACTCCAAAAACCATATGACTGTAGTTAATAATAATGTATGCTGCTGCTGCTGCTAAGTCGCTTCAGTCGTGTCCGAATCTGTGCGGCCCCAGAGACAGCAGCCCACCAGGCTCCCCCATCCCTGGGATTCTCCAGGCAAGAACACTGGAGTGGGTTGCCATTTCCTTCTCCAATGCATGAAAGTGAAAAGTGAAAGTGAAGTCGCTCAGTCGTGTCCGACTCTTCGCAACCCCATGGACTGCAGCCTACCAGGCTCCTCCGTCCATGGGATTTTCCAGGCAAGAGTACTGGAGTGGGGTGCCATCAAATTTCAGGTGTGCTCACCAGGCACACAGATACATGCACATAATGGTAACTATGTGCAGAGAAGGATACATTAATGAACTTAACTGTAGCAGTGATCATTTCACCATATATGTATATGTTGTTAAAAAGAGTCAAACAGGACTGAGTGACTGACTGAGTGAGCACACACTGAGCCCATCAAAGCGTGTTGTAAAACTGAAATACATGCCATTTTATTAAAAAATAAAAATTTCTATATATGCATTACAAGACAAAATACTAACAATAGATATAACAATAATGCAGGTCATATATTAAGTGCTCAATAAATCATGGACATTTTTCCATAGTAATTTTTGGATACTGTTTAGTGTACCATTGTATGATAAAGCATAATTTTTTAACCATTTCCTTGTTTTTGAACATTTAGATTATTGGTAGTTTTTCAGTTTAATATTATGGCTGCCGTGAATATCCTTGAACTTTCTTATTGTCACATGTACTTAGTGATTATTTTAGGATCAACTGCTAGGAGCTCAAATGCTGGAGCAAAGGCTATACATGTTATGGTAGCATTACATGTGTTGTGTGTTTAGTTGCTCAGTCATGTCCAACTCTTTGCAACCGTTTGGACTGTAGCCCACCAGGCTGCTCTGTCCATGGGATTTTTCAGGCAACAATACTGAAAGGGGTTGCCATTTCTTCCTCCAAGGGAATCTTCCTGATCCAAGGATCAAACCCACATCTCCTGTGTCTCCTGTATTACAGGAAGATTCTTCACCCACTGAGCTGTTGGGGAAGTCCATATGTTGGGAAGGGGACCATTTCCTCACATACTCACCAATACAGGATATCAACAGTCCTTCCTTACCCCATCTTTTCCAACTTGATTGATTGGGGGGGAGCTCTTTTTTGCTTTTATTAGCATTTTAAAAATTATAGTTGAGGTTGACAAACATCTTTTCACATGTTTTAGCCTCTTCAGAGTGGTTTTTTGGTAAGATAAATCATGGAAGCTCAGGAAAAGAGCAAAATGTCTTCAAGGACTTTGTTTTGCAGAATCATCCCAATTTTTGAGGAAACTTCCCAAGTTCTTAGAGTAGATGAAACTGATAAACAATAATGGGGCTCCCTGGTGGCTCAAATGGTAAAGAATCTGCCCACAATGCAGGAAACACCGAAGATGCGAATTTGATCCCTCTGTTAGGAAGATCCTGTGGAGAACGTAATGACTGCCCACTCCAATATTCTTGCCTGGAGAATTCCATGGACAGGGGAGCCTGGTGGGCTACAGTCCAGGGATCTCAAGGAATCAGACACCACTGAGCGACTTTGAGTTTCACTTTTTACTTTCAGTGGTGATGTGTAGGTTAGATATAGCTCACTCACCGTGGAAAACTCACTGCATCAGAAAGCCCTGGGGGGTTCAACAAGTTCAGACTTGCCAGGGAAACCTGGAGAATCTACTTTCTATGATTCAAGTCTCTGAAGGAGAGGAGAAAAGCAGGTTCCTTTCCTCTGAGTGTGATACATTTCTTTCTTTCTTTTTTTTTTTTTAATACATTGCTTTAATATTGTTTTCTTTTGGTTGAATTGAAATGTTGTCTTCATTGCTTGCCTTTATGGGTACAAATAACCAGATACTATGATTTGGCAGGAGTTAACAATAAAATTGCATAGTATGAGCCAAGCTGATTTTTTCAAGTGGTCAAGTAGGGTGATTTCTCTATAAACCTCTCTGCCGTTAGAAGCTCTTACATTTCAGTCAACATGAGAATTATATTTGGAATAAATTAGTAAATCCCCATCCAAATCACCTATACCTATAATCTTCAGCAACCATAATGACTATGTAGTTACAGAGTATTTCTCCCACTTAGTAATTACAAAACACATTGGCTCTGAGAACCCCTCAGTAACTGTCCTTCCAGGCCCAGCCCCAGTGCCACCTTCTCTGTCCGTCAGTGTTTATTTTATTGCTCAGTAGAAACCCCTTTGTTTTTGGAGTCAGACCAGATGTAAAGTGTACTCTGAAGTTTGTCATTTACCACAGTATTCTCATCTTTGGAAGTCATGAGCAATGTAATTGATAAGCATCAGACTGGCACATTTTTGTCTTGCCTTTCTCATTTATCTTTGAGATCTTTTTCAACTGCCTCCATGTAGTGATCCCTTCTTCAGAATTCCTTGAGTCTTGCTTGATCTGGATCACACATTGTTTATTTGATATCTAATATTGATAAGTTATCTCTTGACATTTGTATACTTCGTGTATTCAGATGGTCTTCCATTAACACACACATTCATCCATCAACGATTTCATTAGCCCCTTTTGTGTGTTAGACCAAGAATAAGATGCTGGCGTAAGTTGGTGAACAAGTGATGTGGTTACTATGCTCATAGAGCTTATATCCTAGTGGGGGAGACCTATATGAAACAACTTTGAATTACTAAATGGAAACTGTGGTGATTACTGTGAATGATGCTATAAAGAACTTTAAGTGTTGGACCAGCTCAGGGATGACATTTGAGCTGATGTCTTTTGGAAGAGTGGGAATTAACCAGAAAAAGGTGGGAATGGTCAGTTTTGGGGTAGAACAACAACATATTTGACGACTCTGAAACAGCAGAGAACCTGGTTGAGTCATGTGGTGGAGGATGAGCAGGAAGTCCTGGGAGACTGGAGCGAAGGAAGCCACCTTCTCAGAGGGCATTGCAGAGTGTAAGGGGTTAAGGCTGGAACCAGGTTAGGATTCTGGCCTTTGGCCCCAAAGCAGTAGAAAGCTATTGGAGGATTGAAGGCTTACCTGTGAAAGACATCAGTAAAATAGATAAGTGGATACATTTGAAGTGGATCTAGCTTAATTTAGAGTTTTGAGTGTTAAGTTCTGCCCTTTCAGACTCTTTATGAGAAACAGCAATGAGAACACTGCCAAATATTTTCAAGTATCTCTTCAGCTCAAACACTATGATGATGGATATAGAACGAGGAATTTTATTTTCCAAACAACTTAAAGATATGTTTCTGAGAAAAATAAAAAGGAATCTGAAGCTTTTAGGACTTTTAAGATACTATGTTTTAAGAGAAAATGATACTTGTCTTTAAAATGTGTTAAAATGCTTAAAATATGCTACTGAACATAAATGAAAAGTACTAGGTCCAAAGGTAATATTCTTTAGGAGAATAGAGAAAATTGTTTCCAAAACCCTTTGTTAGTCCTATAATTCTGTGAGCCTGGGGTCAAATCAGGTCATCTTCTGAGTGATGGAGTAAAGGCTAGAACCCTGATCTTTCAGCTCTGGGTCCACATGCATAGTGTTTATATACTTAGTTCATTCATTTTTTTCCGTAGGTATACCTGTTTATTTAGGCAGAATCCAACTTCTCTTAGAGTTTTAGTGGAGGATTCCACAGGCCCAGCCTCAGCATCTTACAGGAGGGTGAAATCCACAGTTGGATGCGTTCATGCTCAGTCACAGTCGTGTCCAACTCTCTGCAACCCCATAGACTGTAGCCTTCCAGGCTCCTCTATCCATGGGATTCTCCAGGCAAGAATACTGGACTCAGTTGCCATGCCGTCTGCCAGGGGATCTTCCCAACCCAGGAATCGAACCCATGTCTCCTGCATTGAAGGTGATTTTTTTTTTTTTTTTTTTTTACTATCTGAGCCACCCACATTTGGATCCAGGAGCTGCCAAATTATTTCTTTCTCTGAACAGAGCTTTGGACATGGGGATCTCTCTCTTAGGCAGTATGGTGTAAACCTCCAACATCACTTTATTCCTTGGTAAGAATCAAGATCTTTACATTAATCTTCAGAATCAAAAACCAGGATAATTAAGTATTCCTTTTACCAGGTGGAAACTTCTGTTGATTTACTATTAATCGTGTCCTTCTCGATTTTTTGTTTTTGGTCCCAGCTTTGCATATTGCTGCCTTTCTGTTTTTGCTCCTCACGAGTCTCACTGACCCTCTGTACCTCTTCAGCGGAGGTGGGTTCCATGGCTAGGTTCAGAGCTTAGGGAAATATTGGGCACAGAGAGTTGCCCTGTGATGGGGCCTGTCCACTGCATTTGCCTGTGGGTACTTGGACTTACAGAGAAGAGTGACCTGTGGCCATTGGCCACAGAGGCTCTTAATAGGATAAATTATTTATTTGCAATGTACTTCCATATCTGTACATGCTTTAGGGATGTCAGAAATACAGTGTTTCCTATTAAAGTGCCAACTAAGACAATTCCAGGAAAGTTGGATATGATTGAATTGATTAGCAAATTACTGGGACTGTTGAAATTCAATAAGGATGTAGTTCTTCCCTCCAGTTGAGTGTTCTGGTGCCCACATTTTTCTTTTTATTTACCTGGATATTCACATTAAAAATCCTAAAGTAAAATTAACATCTAATCCCATCAAGGTGGGGAGAAGGATAGAAACATATATGATTAGTGTTATTTCCTAATGTTCATTTGTTGTGTATATTTTTGCATAAAATCATTGCTCGTTTTGGTTTGGACAAGTATATCAAGTGAGACTGATACAGAGCATGGAGAAGGATTCGAAACCCACAAGCAATGACTTTTATGTGTCATCTCCAAAAACAAATAAAAGACTTTTTTTGGTCTGATCAAAAATTTTTGTGTAATCAGGATTTAAAAACTCTCGCTACAGAAATCACAGTGATAATGGTCATATTTCAGCTCTTAGATATTCCCAGTGGCATTCTTGATCTGAGATACTCCCGAAGGTGTTGATGGGATTCTGGCTACAGCTGAGGGAGGGGAGAGTTCCTGCTTGTCATCTGGAAAGTAAAATAAGCCTCTAAAGATGAGATACAGAGGGAAAAAATTCAGCTAAAAGCTTCTTCAAAGTGGCAGAAGGGCACAGTTCTTGCCATCTTTATTATAAGATCCTTAGCAAAGGTGTCTTCTTTGTTAACAATTTAATACTTGAAATCCTCAGATTAGATTTCAGACTGCATTCATGCATTTTTTTTTTTCTTCCTGATTTTTATCTAGTGCTGTCGGCCGCCTGTGTTTCTTAGCCTTCAGGGTTCTTTTCTCTGGGTTGCTCACCTCTGATTGGAGATTTATTAGGTGCTCTTCAGTAAGAGGGGAGGAAGGCCAAAGGAGAAGGAACACGGTGAAGCAGGAAGAAACTGAAAGAAGACCGCGGAGGGAGGAACGGGGGAGGGTGGAGATAAAGAGGGATAAATGAAGACGAATGAAGAGCGATGAGACAGGGAGGCCGGAAGGGGAGTCATGTACTAAAACCAAGCTGGTGCGAATACATGTAAAATAAGGTCTTGTGGAAGATTTCCAGCAAAAATGGTGTAAATCAGTGATGAGTAAATTAATAGGGCAATTGTGCAAATGGGACTCACTCACTTAAACTAAGCTAATACATCTTGGATGACTTAGAAATAATGCAACCCGCAGGGCATACCTTTTAATCTACTCAAGACCCAGTAAAAAATGTTGTCACTTCAAGGGTAAAAAGGCAGAAAGGATCAGAACATTGGGTGTGTCTCTCTATTTTAAAAGTGTTAATAAGACAGATTCTGAGCAATGTGCAAATTAACCAGATTCAGAAGCTTCTTTGTGATATATAAATTCAAATGGAGCCTTATGTATTCCAAGCTTCTTTCCACCGACCCAAAATATTTCTTTCAGTAGTGTTTTAAAGTCCTCATTTGAATAGGTTAACATGTTCAATTGCCTTAAATTGAACTGAAAGTAAAATGAGTCACTGCACGTGTGATCAGAGGAACAGCTAAAGTGCTGAGTGGGTGTAATCACACAAGAATCCAGTGCAGTAGATGAAAGTGTTCTGGGACCAGAGAAGAAAATTCTGATGCATGTGCCCCCTCTTCTTCATTCATGCCTGCATTCAGTCACTCACTCAATAGATGTTTCATGACAAGCTACTTCACAGAAGGTACCAATGGGCTGCTGCTTCTCCCCAAAAGAGAAACATTGGAATTTCTTGCCCTATTCTTGGTTGGTTTCACTGACTCAATGGGCACAAGCTGAAGAAAACTCTGGGAGGTGGTGAAGGACAGGGAATCCTGGCATGCTGCAGTCCATGGGGTCTCAAAGAGTCGGACACGACTTACTGGCTGAACAACAAATTCTTGGTGGTAGGTATTGAGGAAGAGAAAAGAAAATGAACACTGGGAATGATAAAAGTCTTAGAAGCTTTAGGATTCAAAGTGTGTTGTACTTTTTAAAAAATAATTAATTTATGACTGCGCTGGGTCTTTGTTGCTTTGCACGGGCTTTCTCTAGCTGTGCAGGCAGGGTCTGCTCTCTAGTTCTCGTTGCAGTGGCCTCTTGCTGTGGAGCATGGGCGCTAGGGCACACAGGCTTTGGTAGTTGCAGCACACGGGCTCAGTAGTTTCGACTCTCAGGCTGTAGAGCACAGGTTCAGTATTTTTGGTGCATGGGTTTAGTTGCTCCAAGGCATGTGGAAATCCTCCCATGTCCCCTGCATTGGAAGGTGGATTCTTAACCACCACATCAAGGAAGTTCTACTGTTCTTTTTTTATTCAGAAAATGGTAGCTTAGAAATGTCAAGTGTCTTGGCCAAAGTCCAGAGCTAGCTGAAATGTTGAGGATTATGTGATTGTGAACTGGAGAAGGAAATGGCAATCCACTCTAGCACTCTTGCCTGGAAAATCCAATGGACGGAGGAGCCTGATAGGCTACAGTCCATGGGGTCGCAAAGAGTCAGACACGACTGAGCAACTTCACTTTCACTTACTTTCAGATTACTACTAGAATTTCTTCCCCGGTTTTTATCTTCATGAAAGGGATTAGAGATACAATTTTTAACTGATAGGGGTTAGAAGTGGGACTAATGGCAATTAGATAGCAGTACATATGTAAATCACTGCAGATGGTGACTGCAGCCCTGAAATTAAAAGATGCTTACTCCTTGGAAGGAAAGTTATAACCAACCTAGATAGCATATTCAAAAGCAAAGACATTGCTTTGCCAACAAAGGTCCATCTAGTCAAAGCTATGGTTTTTCCAGTAGTCATGTATGGATGTGAGAGTTGGACTGGGAAGAAAGTTGAGCGCCGAAGAATTGATGCTTTTGAACTGTGATGTTGGAGAAGACTCTTGAGAGTCCCTTGGACTGCAAGGAGATCCAACCAGTCCATTCTAAAGGAGATCAGTCCTGGGTGTTCTTTGGAAGGAATGATGCTAAAGCTGAAACTCCAGTACTTTGGCCACCTCATGCGAAGAATTGACTCATTGGAAAAGCCTCTGATGCTGGGAGGGATTGGGGGCAAGAGGAGAAGGGGACGACAGAGGATGAGATGGCTGGATGGCATCACTGACTCGATGGATGTGAGTCTGAGTGAACTCTAGGGGTTGGTGATGGACAGGGAGGCCTGGCGTGCTGCAATTCATGAGGTCACAAAGAGTCAGACACGACTGAGCAACCGAACTGAACTGAACATACGTAAATTCTTCTATTATTGGGAAAGCAAATGAATAAATATTTTCCAGTAAATGCTGGGCCTGAATATAGGAAAACAGAGTTAATTTAATAAAAGAAGATGAATTTTTGTATGTGATATCACAGTATGCTCATAAATTTCTGTCACTGATGAGGAAAATGACATTAGTCTTGCACCATCTAACAAAGGAGCTAAACAAAGCCAAAATTCCAGGGAGTTGTGGAAAACAGTAATTTGCAAAAAGTCTTACACATAATGAGTTATGGTATAGAACATCCAGACAAGTTGATCACAAGAGGTTTCTCATTTAAGAATTCTGTTATGTTAAGTTTATGTTTTCCTGTGTGAAAGAGAAGTTTTCCAAAGTCATTAAAAAAACAAATTACCAATGATGTTAAAATTTTTTCCACAGATAGTTTTATATGAGAGGCACTCTGCAAGCTTTGGAAGCAGCTTGAATTTTCATATTTCCATTGTAGAGATCAAGGAAGATATACCTTTAGAAGGTTTGTCTTAAAAGACAGAAAGAGACTCACAGACTTAGAGAACGAACTTATGGTTGCCAGGGGGTGGGTGAGGGGAGGATGGGGGGAAAGGATAATTAGGGAGTTGAGGATGCACTTGGACACACTGCTATAATTAAAACGGATAACCGACATGGAACGACTGTATAGCACAGGGAGCTCTGCTTAGTGTTGTGGCAACCTGGATGGGAGGGGAGTTTGGAGGAGAATGGATGCATGTATATGTATGGCTGAGTCCCTTGCTGTTCACTTGAAACTATCACAACATTGTTAATTGGCTATATCACAATACAAAATAAAAAGTTTTTAAAAAAATCTAGAGATGATACATACAGGGTGTCAGCAAGCTTATTACTTGTGTCAATAATATGCAGAATTTCTTTGTTTTCAAATTGCTTAGAAGATTCTAATTCTTTTTCTTTCTACATCCAGTTTGGTTTGGCCATTCATATTTGACTTCTAATGCTTTGTTTGGTATAGATTCTACTGACCACAGTTTCCCTCCAATGAGAAATTAAATAACCCCCCTCCTCATTTATAGTATGATTTAGTTTAACCTTCCTTTGTCCCTTTTTTCTCTACTCCTCCCATCCCAATTCGGGTATCAGATCCTTTGACAATTGTTAACCTGTCCTTCTGGGATTGTTTGGCATTAAGCTATGACTGCTGCATTTCTTCTAATAAATTAGATTCTTAAAAGAATGCTGCCTGCCAAGAAGCAAAGTCATTATATAGTGTATATTTTCAATGCACTGCTATAAAAATCTCCTTAACCAAACATAATAGGCAGTTAAAATAAATTTGAAATAACTGTGTCACTTCTAAATTTAAAAATCATTAAGCTGAAGACAAGTAGTCTAATTTTGCTCATTTCCATTTTCCTTATTCATATACTATGATACTTGCTCTATGAGATCACATATATATCGTATATCTGTAGCTCATATATTTATATGCCTAAATGCACATTTTCTCCAATAGAATATTACTCAAAATTGAATTTTCTTTCACAATTGGAAATTAGTTTTACAGCAATTGAACGTCCATCGGTTTTGTCAATCAGCATTCTTGTCATAAAGAAGAAAAATGTACTTGGCATGACCCTTTGTAATTCCTGTTTAGACTGAACAGTTATGTGAACAACCTGGAGAATTGTATGAAGGTGTAAATATATTTCTGTTTACTGTTGACATTATAGTTATTTTTACCTCATCAATTTCAAAAAGGCATTTGAAGAGATTGATAGGTTTAATGAAATAGAAATAAAAGTTAAGTACTAGATAAGTGAGAAAACAACTTTGAAAATTATGTATGTTCATATAGTTGCTGAGGTTGTTTATAGGTTTGAATCTGCAGTTCCTAGCAGCCAAGACAATGAAAGAATGTGATAATTCCTGTTTTTCAAAAAAGGCAACTAGCTCCTTACTTTGATGTTGGGAGTAGAATGAGAGGAAGCAATATATTTTGCCTAGTTCTAAATTCTTAGAAAAATGTGACACATGGGTTTTTTTGGAGGGAGAGTGATGGAAGGATATATGTGACAGTGTCCTCAGTTACAGATTCCTGGGAAATTCAGACATGAAAATTCATTATTTTAGTTCTGATGTTTGATGGAAGTTCGGTGCATTGCATTGAAACTCAAGGAGGTAAAGGCATTCTTCAGGTGACTATGGTTCATTGTAATCAGTAACCTTCTAAGGGTGTTCCTATTTCATTCCAGTGATAAGAATGGATTAGTAAGCTTGAAAAATAAGGTGAACTGGTAGGAGAGATTCTTTTAATAAATATTAAAGAGCTTGGGGAACTTTCTGGTCTAGATGGAAACCAGTCTACTCTCCCAGGTCAGGAAGTATAAACAAAACTGTCATTCACACCTTGAAAGTATTACTGCAGAGGGATGCGATTATTTGTGATGTCAGGTTTTACAACCTCATCAGGACTTTTCACTGATTATTTATTTGTTTTTTACCAATTTAAATTGTCTGTATTTCTGTTTATCTCCTGACCCATTGAATTGATTTTGTGGCCCTACTGGTAGTCTTTGGATACCTCCAAAGTTAGTTATTTACTCCTGTAACAAAATTTATTGACGTTTCCCCTTACGCCAGGCATTGTGTTAGATTTGGGGAATGTAGCAGTTAGGTCATCCTTGCCTTCCGTGAGTCGCTAGTCGCTCGAGTTCAGGTTCCCCTGCTATCTGAGCGTAGAGCATTCCTATGAACACTCTCGTTAAGTCCAAATGGCATAAAGAAGTAGTTACCTTAGGACACATCTTCCTAACACAGGGATGACATAGTCGAGATGAAGCACACATGCTCAGAGACATGGCTGAAATCTCTGAAAGCTGGATGCTGAGGCACTGACTGTGGTTCCCCGGGAAGGAGCCGGGCAGGGCCCTTCTTGCCGCACAACAAACCCTGAAGGCTATTTTTGCTTTCCAACTTTGTTTGTAAAAGGGAAAAATCCTCTTTGGATTTCATTCTGTTAGCAAATATAGGTAGTGACATGAGTCTTTCCTAAAAGTGAAGGTGGTATCAAGCAAACTTTAGAAAAGGAGAGGATAAGTGTACTCCGGTTCTTTTATGTTATAAAACCTTTTATTTTGTATTGGGGTGTAGCCGATTAACAATGAATGTTGTGATAGTTGCAGATGGATAGCAAAGGAACTCAGCCATACATGTATCCATTGTCCCTCAAACTCCCTTTACACCCAGGCTGCCGCTTAACACTGAGCAGAGTTCCACGTGCTATGCAGTAGGTCCTTGTTGATTATCCATTTTAAATATAGCAGTGTTGTCCTTCGGTTCTTAAATCTCTTGTTCATGTCATGGGACATATACGGTCATTTTATCTGCACAGAGTTTCCTTACTGTAAGTCTTCACCACCTGCTCTGTGTTCCCACCAAAATGTGTGTGTGAAAGTATGGTCTTACTCAGTATCACTCTGGGACTTTCGATCTTAGAGTTTCTTAACGATTGTGTAAAAAGTGTGTGTATATTTCAGGAGTCAGAAATGATTAAAATGTTTCAGGAAGCACCCCTCAGCCCCAATATCTTAGACATGTCACCAACTCAGCAAGTACAGTATGTTTCTTTCTTTTAAAAAAAATGCATTTCATAAAGTAGAATAGAGTGCTAGTTTGAACTTCGAAATGAAGGATGAAATACATGATTTGGATGGAGATTATCGTGGACTTTGTGAAGAGCAGTAGCAAATAAAACATTAATTCTTCTTTCAATTACTTCCTTTTTCTTTAGTTCTGGTTGTGAGATGGTTACCTTCTAGTCAGAGAAGGAATTTAAAAATGCTCTGTGAGTAGGTGGTCTTAAATTGTTCACTTTATGTTATGCCACCTAAACCAAAGTGAAGTGAAGTGAAAATCACTCAGTCGTGTCTGACTCTTTGCGACCCCATGGACCACAGCCTGCCAGGCTCCTCTGTCCATGGAATTCTCCAGGCAAGAATATAAACCCAAGTGGTGCCCCTCTAAATGAGGAGAACTCTTATTAACCCGCATGCTGCGTTCTGTTATGGCTTCCGCAACAGCTCAGCCGTTAAGAATCTACCTGCAGTGCAGGAAACATAGGAGACGTGGGTTTGATCCCTGGGTTAGGAAGATCCCCTGAAGGAGGAAATGGCAACCTACTCCAGAATTCTTGTCTGGGAAATCCCATGAACAGAGGAGCCTGGCAGGCTACAGTCCATGCGGTCACAAAGAGACACGACTGAGTGACTGAGCATGCAGGGTGTTACTCACAGTAAAAATACACCACCGTTGTCAAGCACTTTATGGGTAACAAAACTCCATCACAGACATATTATCTTCATTTTGCAGACACCATTGTACATGTTATTCTGTCTTCTGATCAGCAAGCACCTTCATATCCTTCCAGAATTCACATCAGTAGTGCAAAGGCCTCTTGAGAGCCCTTTCTGAGCAGATAGATGGTCTCTTCCCTGTTCTTGCACAATCTTCTCTGCTTACCTTATAGCACTGAACTCATCCATTTGGTTGTTCATATTAGTATCTCCCCCTTAGACTGTGAACGGAGAAGGCAATGGCACCCCACTCCAGTACTCATGCCTGGAAAATCCCATGGACAGAGGAGCCTGGTGGGCTGCAGTCCATGGGGTTGCTAAGAGTCAGACACAACTGAGCAACTTCACTTTCACTTTTCACTTACATGCATTGGAGAAAGAAATGGCAACCCACTCCAGTATTCTTGCCTGGAGAATCCCAGGGACGGGGGAGCCTGGTGGGCTGCCGTCTATGGGATCGCACAGAGTCAGACACAACTGAAGCGACTTAGCAGCAGCAGCAGACTGTGAAAGGGAAAAAAGGGAAAGAAAGCTGTGTGTTCTTTCTTTCATTTCTCGGTGATTCCTAAGTGAATATTCGGGAGGCTCTGCAAATGGTGGTGGAATAAATACTGAGTGGTGTGGTGGTTAGGAGAGCTCAGCCACTGCTCTTAGGGCAGTGTTCAGTCAGTAGTAACTCGGAGTAAAACTTCCTTGGTGGCTCAGACCAAAAAGAATCTGCCTGCAATGCGGGAGACCCCAGGTTCAATCACTGGGTCGGAAAGATCCCCTGGAGAAGGGAATGGCAACCTATACTCCAATATTCTTGCTTGGTGAATCCCATGGACAGAGGAGCCTGGCAGGCTACAGTCCATGGAGTCACAAACAGTTGAACTCGACTTAGTGACTAACACTGACTGACTGACAGAGTGAAACTTCGATCTCCTAACTCCCCATTTTTATCACTTTATTTGGTTTTTCAGTTAGTTGGGGAAAGCTTACTCATCTGAAGACCAGCCATCCACCATCTTATTCATATTATTCTACAGAAATGTCCCATGATAAATGTCAAAGATGAAGGACAGTTCTTTGTGAGTCAGATTGAGGACATTTCAGTTCCATCCCCATGCCTGAACTCTTCTGCCATGTGAAATGAAAAGTTGGTGTAAGATACATGAATGTTAGAGCATCTCTTTCACCCTGAATATCTTTTCTCCCAGCCCCACTTGGCACGTTACCTGCCGTCCTGTGAAAGTAGGTACTGTTGTGTCCATCTCAGGGTCATCCTTCCTTCCACATCCTTTTTGCCATCAGAGCATCTGGATGGTTCCCTATCCCCACCACACCCCACCCCACTTCGCCCTCAGTACACTGTCCTGCTGAAAATCAGGTGCGTTCATTATAATATGCTCTAATGACAGTGTTGCATGTGTAACATTCTGTTCATCTCCCTTGGAGCACTGGAATTTGAATGACCAGTGAATTGAAGCTCTACGTGGTGGAGTGTTAGATGTTGGATGCAGACCATAAAAGAAGATGCTTGCAGGCCAGAAGACGTTCCTGGCATTCCTAAAACTACCCTGCTGGGGACTATTCCAACCTGTGATTAACAAACCTTAGTTATTTGCTAGTTAGTCTCCACATGCTGCAGTAGGGTATATATATGAGGCACAATACAGTGTTTATGTGAGAATAATGTAGATTATTTGAATCCAGGCTGCAGAACCTACCTGAAAATGGGTTTTATAGTTCTGTGTGATTGCCTTTTCTTTGTGTTTGCATAGAAGGCATTACGTAGCTGGAAGATGATGGCAATTATAATTTATTATGCTGTAATTGTTACCTAAATGTTTTTGAATAAGCAAAAATCACATCTGTTTAGGAGTAAGTTGCACAGCAAGAGAATTCCCTTTGAAATGAATGCAGTGTTCTCATATTCTGTAACTGTACACATAAAACAACATATTTATTTCCCCACTGAGTCCATTACATTCCCAAGTCAAACTGCATCCTCTCTTCCCTTCCCATATTAAACCCTTTGATTTAATGGAGGTTTTAACTACTGGTTCTTTAGGGAATTTTCAGTAGGCTTTGCACAGATTAGGTTATTGGAAAGTATAGTTATTTGCTTGTAAAGTGGCAGTTCTGTGTCAAAATTGATTTTCTCTGGAGCTGCAACAGTAAAAAAGATAAGCTTCTGCTTTGCATCCAAAATGCCCTGATGTTCCTACCATGATAGTTTTCCCCTTTTGCTTCTTGCTCAGCACCATTTGGTTGCAGGCTGGTTTGGACAGGCGCATATGAGCACATGTAGCCCAGAGGATTCTGATATCCAGTGGTGATAATAGACAAGGCCTCTTTTCCATTCTGGTTGCCACTGGTCTGTGACAGCTAGTGTTCTGGGCATGGTGAACATAGTGTTTCTTCCCTTCTCCATTAAATAGGAATTGCATAAGCCCGGAATGGCTTTGTTTGTTCCACAGAAATGGAGCATTTGAAATAATCGCCTTGCCATGCCCAAGCTAACAGGATTTACCTTCCATTATGGATCTGGAAGACATCTGAAAGAATAAGTTTACTCCTCTAAATTTACTAGACTACTCACTTAGAAATGACTTCACTGTATGAAAGAAAACAGTCATATCTGGTGGCATAACCTACCTAGAAAAGCTTTGATAGCTAGAAAGATGAAGGGTGAAGTATATTCTCCCTGCTCATAAAGTAGAATTTGAATATATGAAAATGATAGGCAACGTTATTTTATTTTTTGTGTCCTTGCTGCAAGTTTGGGGTCAAGATGGGCTTTAATCTACTGATCTTATGTCCTTTCATACAGTGTATATCCATCTATCCGTTGGCCGCCAAGAAAGTATCTTACTCTGGTCAGAGTCAGGCTGGTGACTCAGGTTTATCCGTCCATTCTTCCTTAGCCCTGGTGGAGGCCACATACTTGATTATCACTTGGGTATATTGTGCTCTCCATGTTGTTCTAGGATGCTGACTTCTACAACTCACTTTTTAAAGTTTTTAAATGTTTCATGCTTGTCGCATCGGGTCTTCATTGCTGCCCATGGGCTTTCTGTAGTCGTGGCAGACGGGGACTACTCTTCGGTGCAGTGCCCGGGCTTCTCACTGCGGTGGCTTCTCTTGTTGTGGAGCACACGCTCTAGGCACGTGGACTTCAGGAGTCGCAGCACACAGGCATGTAGCTGTGGCGTGCGGGTTTAGTTGTTCCAAGCTGCGTGGAATCTTCTCGGAGCAGGGATTGAACCTGTGTCCCTTGCATTGGCAGGTGGATTCCTAGCTACTGTACAATTAAAGAAGTCCTACTCTTCACTTTTTAAAAGAATCTCAGTTCTGTCTCAGGTCAGATGCCCTTGATTGAATTTTGCTTTTTTTGTTGTTGTGTTCTGGGCTTGGAGCTTCAATTTGCAACCAGAATACCTCTGCAAGCTGCATGTTTCATGCAGTTAAGTCTTGGTCTCTTGACTTTGATCATCAAAATGTTACTGGATTGCTTTTGTCTCCAACTCAGCTGTTCCAGCTTCTGAGTCTGGCTTTCACTGCCTGCTCGTAGGCAGTGACCCCAGTTCATCTTCACAAGATCTGAGCTTTCCTTAAGGTGCTAGTCTCAGGTGTGGATGGGTCTGTGAAGGTATAAGACTTTAGGCTTGGAAGGATCAGGAAGAACACCAACCAGGTTTCACTATTTATTTTTCAAGTTTTATTTGGTGGCCTGATAGCTCACAATATAGATTTTAAAAAATTATTAGAGTATAGTTCATTGACAGTGTTGTGTTTCTTTTGTACAGCGAAGTGAATCAGTCATACATATATGTTTATCCACTCTTTTTAAGATTATCTTCCCATATAGATCCATATACAGATTTGAAGTATTGAATCAAGACTCCTAGAATTTTAGTTTATCTTTGTTCTAGCTCTTTCATTATAGTTCATTCACACCATCCCTCTATTCATTCTTATATCCAGCAATCCACATGATAGTTAACATACACTCTTGATAACTTCTAGTGTTTTAAACACTGGGGATAGGAAAAAAAAGAGTAAGACATGCACCTTTCCTTTGCAAATGACAAAACTAAAGCCCTAAGACCATCTGCTGTTTGCTGAGTGAGCCATACAGCTAAGATGTGGCAGAGTGAAGACCAGAACTCATTTCTAGAGTGATCTTCCCCACATTATGTAAGTCAGCTCTCCTTGGCTCTTTAGGACTCCTGTTTTCAAACTGCTCATAGTAATAGATTTCAATTTACCAAACATTTGTGTTTTGGGAGTATCATGTGGGTGAAGAATTAGAGAAAGCTGATGGAAACAGAATAGCTTTCACATTTAAGTTCCTTAGATAACCTGTCTGTTGCTTTGCCAAACATTCAGGTATTCTTATTTATTACAGTAAAAGTGAAAAGTATCTAATTAAAAAATTTGAAAGACACATGATGTATAATGAAGAAAATTAATGTAAATAATCATTCTACTACTCTTTTATATTTCCTTTGAGTAAACAAAATGAAGAACAACTTCATCAGCATATTCTATATATAGTTTTGTGTCCTGCCTTCTTTAACATTATGTAATCAGCGTTTTCCCACATCATGAGATATTTTTCCAAAACATAGTAATTAATAAATATATGTTCTTTCAAAGTACAAGGTTTACTTAACTATTTTTGTGTATGTATTTAACTTTATTTTACATTTAGGTTTTTAAATAATTTTTTGCCCTACCACTATTACAAATCATGCCGAGATGAATCTCCTTGCAATAAGTCATTATAGATATCGTCAGTATTTCCTTAGGACAAATTCCTGTGAGTGCTATTGCTGCATCAAAGG
This sequence comes from Bos taurus, assembly GCF_002263795.3. NCBI lineage: Eukaryota > Metazoa > Chordata > Mammalia > Artiodactyla > Bovidae > Bos > Bos taurus. The sequence goes on along the minus strand of NC_037352.1, from coordinate 30,287,865 downwards.
AAAAGAATGTATTAATGCTGTTGATGTGTATTGCCCTGGGTTTACATTTAACCCTTCCTTATGTCATTTAGAATCCAAAGCATTGAATCCGTATCTGAATTGCACCAAAGTATCTAGTATCTTGAGCTTAGGGAAGAGTACTCTTTGGCCAAATATTAGGCACAAAACTGCTTTCCGGGAACAAAGAGTCTGCCTGCAATGCAGGAGACCCAGGTTCAATCCCTGAGTCAGGAAGATCCCCTGAAGAAGGGAATGGCTACCCAGTACAGTATTCTTGCCTGGAGAATGCCATGGACAGAGAAGCCTGGAGAGCTACAGTCCATGTGGTTGCCTAGAGTTGGACACAATTGAGTAACTAACACTTTGGTTTTCCAGTGGTCACAACTCCAGGCTCCCGATGTAGGGCCCCAGGTTTGCTCCCTGGCCTGGGAACTAGATCCCACTTGCCAGTACTAAAGATCTCACGTGCCGCAGCTAAGACCTGGCACAGCCAAATAAACAAATTTAAAAAACAAAAAGAAAACTGCTTTACAGCAAAGAGGTCCCCTTCACAGCTCAGCTTCCTGTTGAGGGAGGTTTCAGAGAAAAGATAACATTTGAGCTAAGTCTAGCAGTAGTTGAAGCTCAAGAAGTTGGAGTTGTGAAAAGGAAGTTGAATTTTCCTAGCAGAACAAACAGGGTGTTAAGAGAGAAGATTTTATTAAAACTATACAGAATTTGGAGTGCCTCTATTCCAGTGGTTAGAATATTTTGAACCTAAGAAATATTTTTTCAACCCAGATCTTCTCTAGCACATCAGTATTTCAAACTGATCAGTGGGCAGTCTCCAGTTAAATCAGACGGGGATGAGGGAGCTCAGAATTGGGTGTAGAATCTCCTTTTCTCAGCTTCTCTTGAACTTCCCTGTGCAGATCCTGAGACACACCTGTGAAACCCACGGTCTCTTTAAATGTCAAATTTAAAACCAGTTAGTCCAGTTTGAAGTTGAGAACACAGAGACAGAACATGACTTCCTCCAAGTCAGAACTGGTTCCAGAATAGTAGCCCAGTGTTTTTTCTCTGCCCTAAAGGAAATATTCCAGTAATTTTATCCATACATACTCCTGTGCAGGTTGAAAGCTTATTTTTACTTTGTCAGGTTATGTGTTGTTGGAAGGCCTCAAGAGATTAATGTATGTATTAACTTATCTATAAGATGTTTCCTCAATCCATATGAACCATGTCTGACTGAGACTCAAAGGATCTATTAAATTATATCCAGATTCCTATTAAATCGCAGCACTAGCAGGAATACCTGGGCTCACCTTCTCCTTAACCCAAATTAACACCTGCTCTTAGTGGTCTCAAATGTAAGGCAGGTTCCTAAGGTGAACAAGTGACTGGGAAGACAAGAGAAAAGAAATTAAAATAAATGATAGAGTGACCTTCTCACACCACTCATGGTTTCTCAATTAACCAGGAGCCAGCCAGCTCCACGTTGCCATTCTTTCAGTAATAGGTTTCACCCTCCCTCTTAATGCCAGCCCACACGGGTGCACATGCAGACACACACTTTGCTAATCAGATTGGCAGCAAATAGAATTAAAGCATTAAGGCAATTAAGCAATTCTTAGATAACATTTGATCAGTTCAAGGAAAATGCAAATCATGCTTCTTTTAGAGAAATAAGTTGATGAAAAGTCATTTTGCGTTCCATAATCTTCATTAACTTTTCTTCCAAATAAAGATTGCCATGTTTTAGGCTTTGAGCTGCACAGATGGAATGGAATTTTTTCCCTTTTTTGCTCTGCTGTGTTCATCCTTTTGTCACACATCACGTTTTTCTGCCTCCACACTCTTTTGGCACCTTTAGGTGACTTACCTCCAGCGTCTTCTTCGTGCCTGAAGGCAAACTTTGTTAATTTCCTCTGACAGGTGATGATGACTCATGTGTCAAACACCTCCTCAGACCTTCCGTTCAGACTGCATCCTGGCAGCATTCTGAAATGATCACGGTGGGCTACTCTGCTGTATATGGCTGCGGCTCCTTCCTCTCAGATCCCTGAGTTCAAGGTCTCTACTCTCTGACAAACCTGTGGGAAACACAGTGCTGCTCCCCAGAATAGGTGCTTGAAAGTGAGTGTGCGGGCTTTGCATTTCCACTGCTGGGTTTGTACGAGGCATCACCGAGGGTGCAGTCTGCACTTGCTGCTGGGTTCCACACCCTCATCGAGAAAATGAGGAGCCAGCCACCGCCCCTGTGTCCTTCACCCCAGCCCCTTTTCTGCTTTATCTCCAGTTGCCAAACCCGGTGGGCGGTCATCAGTTAAGGAGTCTTAAACATATTTGTATTTAAATCAGTATCTCCAGTGTTTGGCTTAAGGAGTTTTTGTTTTTGTTTTTCTGGTTTGATTTGTTTTTCAGTCTTTCTATTGATTATAATGAGCAGCCAGTCTTTATAAGACTTGAGTCTGGGGCCATATTGGTGCCCCCTCCCACCCCATAAATTAAAGACTGTAACAGAGATAACATATAATCTGTCAATGATATAAAAATCACTCGGGTCCAAAAGATGTTATGATTTCCTTCCTTATAAAGAAAAGTAGGACTCTTACATGTCAGGTGATTTTTTTTCGATCCCATGGACTGTATAGCCCACCAGGCTCCTCTGTCCATGGGATTTTTTTTTTTTTTTCAGGCAAGAATAGTGGAGTGGGTTGCCATTTCTTTTCCGGGGGATCTTCCTGACCCAGGGATCAAACCTGAGTGTCCTGCATTGCAGGCTGATTCTTTAACACTGAGCCATGGGAGAAGCCCTCTGTCAGGTCATTTTACACATAGACACATACACACAGGTATAGCATGTTGTATCATGCACGTGTATTCATGTCTGTATGTTTTTTGTGCGTTTTAATGTTTTAGAGGCAGATCAAATATGAGAGGCAGTTGTTGAATAACATTGTAGCCTAGGACATTATATTAATACATCTCCTTTTCCATGATAAATAAAGTATTGTAACAAACTCTCATCCAGCAGGACACCTGCCTTCACTGAGCCTGTCTGCAAACTTTTATGAGTGTTAATGTATACACTAAGGAAGGACTTCCCTGATGGCCCAGTGGTTAACAATCCACCTTCCAATGCAGAGGACGTAGGTTTAATTTCTGATCAGGGAACTAAGATCCCACATGCCACAGGGCAGCTAGAGCCGCTCGCTGCAACGAAGAGCCAATGCAGCCGAAATAAATTAAAAAAAAAAAAAAAACCAGGAAAAAATGTAAATTCTTTTCAGGAATGTCACCAGTGTCTTTTCAGTACAATGCAGCCTTGCATGCGTGCTGATGTGGACTGTAGTGTGCCAGACTCCTCTGTCCAAGGGATTCTTCAGGCAAGAATACTGTAGCCATGCCCTCCTCCATGGAATCTTCTCAACCCAGGGATCAAACCCACATCTCTTACATCCCCTGCATTGGCAGACGGGTTCTTTACCACTGGTGCCACTTGGGAAACCCACGAAATAGCCTTGAAGTTTACTAATTCACTCGCCATTACATGGGAGTGGAGAACACATCTTTTTAACATTTTTTGGGTTCTAATGAGCTACTTTTGAAGCCATCAAGCCAAAGTGCCACCAGTGTCTTAGGGAAGAGTGGTATTTTGGGAAGCAGTTGAGCTCAGTGTTCCAGGAAATATTTGTCATCTATTTGTTGCTGTACACATGGGCTAAGTCTTTAGAAAGACTTCTAGGGTGCACTCGTGGAAAGTAGACACAATGTCCTCAGCAATATCATAAAACCGTATTTATTTGGTAAAGAAATAAGTGAGATTATAAAGGATCTTGGAAAGATCGAAAGAGGAGGTTTAATTGTTTTGTGTTTAACTGGCTCTAAGAGAAGCAACTTTTTAAGTTCTTAAAATTCTGATGGTTGGTCTTCTTTCATTAAATTTGTCCTCAAAGATCTTTTAGCTGTTAGTTAGAATTACATTTTGGACTTTAGGATAATTCTGTATTCCTTTTTTAAAAAATTATGTATATGAGCATTTAGACTATAATTCAAACTGACGTTTTCCATAGATTGGTCTAAATTGCATTTTATTTGTGTGTGTAGTTGTATTCATACTAATTTACTGGAGTATGAAGAAGGGAGGGAAAGTCAGCCAGTGTATTACATTTCTCTTCACAATGATTTCCTGATGAGTGTTTGCTTAAATGAGAGAATCATAGATGTCAAAGACTATTATTGGTTATGAGTATATAAAAAGTTTATCTTTCATTTTATAATTTGGTATCAAATTTCAGACTCGGTACTTTTAACAAATTTTCACACGTCTTAGTGGCATGAAGTCTTTCAGTATGTATTGTTCTTTCTTACTGAGTTTCCATGGATCAAGAGTTTTTTGTTTTAAAATAAGGTAGAAAAAGAAACTTAAAATAGTCATCTTCCTGAACTTGTAAAGCTGAGCCTTTGAGAACATGAGGCATTTGTGAGCTTCTAAAGAAGAGACGCTGTGTTTTCTTTACTTCTGCCTCCATCCTACCTACCTCTCCACGATGCTATAATTTTATAATTAATTCTGTCAATATAGGTAATATTAGGCTTCCATTTTTTAAAAAAATTCTTAATGGATGATGACATTCAGATACCAACATACATTGTAAACTATCTGCCATACCAGTTCCCAAAAGGAGAGATTGACAGACACTTCTAATATTTATTTATGGAGCTCCAGTGTTTGAATGACACCCTGGAAACCAAAGGCATCGATTAAGTTTATAGACCCCACAATAAGTCAGTTATGCTAAACTGCACTGAATTCTGTAACTTGTTTTGGTGTTTTAGTCACTAAAGAACACCATTACCTTCAAATGTATATAATTACAACCGCCTGTATTCTTGAGTTAATTTAATACATCCTTTCCCTGTCCTTTCTGTCTTCTTAGACTTGATTTCTTCCTGCCCCTCGCCGATGTCCTCCCCACCATTCATTCATCCACCACTGTGCAGTGCACTCTCAGTAATAAAACCACCAGATTGTGTTAGGTGTTTGTTACTTCAGAGAGAGCTGAACCGGGGTCCTTGGTTAAGAACACAGATGATGTTGGTCAGTCCAGTCATTCTTGGCTCATCCTTTTTGTGTCCACAGCCTGACTTTCACTCCCCAGGAGGCTCCAGGAGAGAGGTGGGGGGGGGGGCGGGGGGCAGGGCTGTGAACGAAGGAGTTAGCTGTGTGTCTGCCCACACACTCATGGTGACTCGACCCAGTTCTCAAGAAGATGTTTCTTTTAGCCATCATTTCCATCCTGTGCTAATATATCCTTTCTCTTCACAAACTGTCTATGAGCCCAGACCTTGATGAACAATTTTCTGTGAGCTCCCCTGTAGCTGTGGGTTTATCAGTGAAGCTGCTTTCATGTAGGGGTGGATTCTTTGGGGACAAAATGCTTCTTTCCTTGAGTTCAAGGAAACCTGTGTAACACTCACTCTACATGGTAAAGGTGAAGGTGAAGTCACTCAGTCGTGTCCTACTCTTTGTGACCCCGTGGACCGTAGCCCATCAGGCTTCTCCGTCCATGGGATTCTCCAGGCAAGAATAGTGGAGTGGGTTAACATTTCCTTCTCCAGGGGATCTTCCCGACCCAGGGATCGAACCCAGGTCTCCCACATTGGAGGCAGACGCTTTAACCTCTTAGCCACCAGGGAAGAAATCATGGTAAAGGACCATGCAATGCTTAGTCACGCTGCCAAGTGCCCTGCTGTGCAGGAGCAGGCAGGCTAAGAGCCGTCCATCCACAGGCCTCCCCTCTTGCTCCCCCTCTACACACTCTGTGCATTAGTAGAGGGTGACAGAGTTAGTACTGCCTTCCCCTCCATCTTATCAGGCTGGTGACTCTCCTGTCCTCGTGAGGCTTCTAACGTTCCTGTGATGCCTTTTCCTCCTCTGCCCTCCTCCCACCACCAGAGGCCCCAGGGATCTGTCATGGGCTCACCGTAATTGCTTGTTCAAGGACAGATGCAGTTCCTGCAAGGCAGATTGGAGATCCCTGAGTGAGTCCCACTGGGCAGAAGGGAGCTAAGGTTGATTTAGCAACTGGCAGATGCTGCAGTGGTACACACAGACACACACAGACATGCACACACGCAGACACACACACACAGTCCTGTTGCATCTCCCAGGGCATCCCATAATCACCGCTCTAACTTCAGGGGTTTTCCTTCGGCCACTCTGCTCTTGTTTGATTTGCTTGCACAATAACTCAGAGGAAAGACACAGACTCTATCCATTCTAAGCCCCTTGTGGTGTACAGTAGTCTTAAATGGAACACACCCCAGAGAAGGCTATATAATTCAGAGATTTATAAAGGTCGCCTTATGGCCCCCATTTCCTCTCTAAGAAACGAGCCTTTCCATCTGCATTGCATATGGGTCCTTATTGCCAGAAGGACTTTATTGATATCCTATCCTGGACCCTTCTTTTCTTCCCTCTTCTCAAAGGAAAAAATACAAAACTGTCTTTTTCGTCCTCATCTCTTCTTTTTGACATACATACTGCCATTTGCTTTTTCTCTGGGGATGTGTGACACAGGAAGGGGAGGCATCGAGGGCTTCTTCCTGCTCTAACCATACTCTGTGACTGGGCCCCGTCTCTCATCTCTCGCTGCCCTAGAGGATACGTTTCCCAGCCCAGCATGGCACCCTCCTTAGAGCTGAGGGCACGGCGTTTTGGTTCCTCCCTGCAGTTCTGTGCCCATCACTACCACCGCAGACATCTGCTACCACTTCCTGCCTAAAGCAAGGGAATCCCAGCAAGTCACCCTGTGAGCAGCAGCAGGGGTTCCTGTTCTCACTCGGCATTATCCCACTATGTCTCCTTTCCTAGACTGTTATCATAAATCCCTGGAACTTTATAGCAGAATGGAAGCTTGAAGTGTTAGTCACCCCAATTAACAAGTGAAGAAACTGAGGCCTAGGAGCCATGGCTAATAGTGCTTCCTTGGCTGCCAGTTCCGATTTCACCAGCTCTGAACTATACCTCAGCACACCTCAGTGGGTAGTCTTCTAAGGGGATTGTCCCACAGCAGGCAGAGTTGCCCTGGGTTTTTCGCTGGTGGCCAGGGCAGTATTGGCGGCCTGTAGAAATCACCCATGAACTTTTATTTGGGGTGTGGTGCCGTGTCTGAAGTTGGAAAAGTCTGAAGATGCTCGGTTCTGAGTTGAGTGTCTTTTGAACATACCCTCCAGACTTCTGACAGAGCACAGAGGAAAGAAAGCTGCTGTGGTGAGAGCAAGGCTGATTCCTTTAAAAAAGGTAATATGGAAAGGCTGTCTTTTAATAGAAATTTTGGGTTTGCTGATTTAAAGCAGCAACATAGTTGCATTCTAGAGATTTTAGAAAATGTCAAAGAAAAAATTGCACTTATAATAAAACTGAGAGGTGATCACTCTTACCATTTTAGGATATAAGCACTTTAGTCTTCCTTCTCTCTGCATCTCACATAAACTTTCAAGGTCATTAAAAATTTTCCATAGCTTGATTTTTAATGACTGCACAGTATCCTGTTATATTGATAATGTCATTATTTGTCTAACTTGTTTTTAAGTATTTGAGTTATTTATTATTATGAAAAATGTTGTAGTGATTATGTTTTTGAATACATATCTCCTTGTGAAATTGTTCAGTAAAAGACGAGGCACTCTTTTCAAACGGTGCTCCTGGTTGTCACGTTTCACTTCAGTGTCCCAGTTTATGTTGCCATCAGTGACAAAGGAAGGTGCCCACTGAAGAGTCAGTGCTTTCCCTGTGTTTAAAAGACATCTCACCATATAACAGTCAGTCCTTATGTATGACTTATAACAATGTTCATCCACATCTTTGCATTCATAAAAATAATGAATTTGGATTCTCTCCAATTTTCATCTTAGTAAAAAGGCACAGGTTCCATAAGAAAGTCTGCTTGGAATTGTATTGAGTAGAGAAATATTCTTTAATTTCTTCAGTTTGTGACACACAAACATTAAAAATTGGTTAAAATTTTTAATAATGCAGAGATTTGGGTAGTATAACTTAAAAATCAAGCCACCTATGCTCATCTTCTTAGAGATGACCCTCTGCAAGAAAGACAGACTTTAACCTATACTGTGCAAACATAGAGCAAGTTTCTAGTTTTCTACCTTTTCATACTGCTAAAACCTCAGAAAATATGTGTAAGTCCACTGGACATATTGTCAGATTTTGGGATATTCGTAATAAAAGAGTCACAGTGTAAGTGTAAAACCAGTAAGCAGAAGAGCACTGACTACATAATGAAGGATTCAGGATGGAGAAAATAATTCTATCAGACAACCTAGGCCCAAAGAAGCAAATGAGCACGAAACTTAGGCTAAGTTTCTTACAGCTTGTACAAAACATGGGAATTCATGTTTATTTTTCCCCTTTATAGCTTGCATTGTATCATGTACTGAAAGAAGATACTAAAGTTTATCAGAACCAAGAAATGTTTCTTTGTCACTAAACATTGAGAAGAAGTTGTAAGGAGACTTAAAACAACAGACAACAGATAGTATAATTCACAGGACTTGCAGAGAGAAAGAGAGCTAGGGAAGGAAGAAAGAAAGGAAGGAGGCGGAGAGAGAGATGGGTGATCCTTGTTCACTATTTTGTCTGTCAATGTGAGCTCAAGGCATAAAGTTAGACACTAGGTTGTGGGTATTTGAAGACATTGCTCAGAGTAGCTGGACCTACCAGGTGTGTATGTCTGTGGAGGTTTGATTAGATATGAGATAGAGCCTGGAAAAATCTACTGCATGATCCTGAGACTGGTGATGCTCAAACCTACGTCCATCAGGGACTTCCTTGGTGGTCCAGTGGCTGACTCTGTGCTCCCAGTAAAAGGGGTCCAGGTTCAATCCCTGGTCAGGGAACTAGATCCCAGGCTCTGCTAGTAAGAGTTTGCTTGCCACCACTAAAGATCTCGCATGCCTCAACTAAGACCCAGCACAGCCAAATAAATAAGTAGAAAATATATATGTGTGTATATATATATATAAACACTTACCTCTATCAAAACATGTACCTCCATCAAAACACACTTTTCCTATGAGCTAAGACTGAGCTATTTCACCATCAAATGACTGCTGCCATTTTTCCACTGAAAGATTGGGGAAAAAAAGAACAAGTAAATGAGTAAAATTATTTTAGGTATGTGTTTTTCTAATACATATTTATGGTAAGCCATGACTTCTTACGTAATCAGGTAACAAATACCAAACGAAACAACTGTTAACTCTGGATTAAAAAAAAAAAAGAAGAAGCACTTGTTTTGAGGAAGACACTATCTTTCATTTGCTTTTTAAAATATGTAATATAATCATGTATTTTCTGAGTAAAATTGTTCCAATTTAAATAACAAACATATTAGGTGTTAATGAATATTCCATAACCATAAACGCAGAGGAGCACAGGATTTCCGGGTGCTCTGCCACATGAATCAGTCTGAAAGCCTTGCTGAGCATCACTGCCGGGTCTGGATGTACAAATATCCCTGACGGTGACTGGAAAGCTCTCCGTAGACTCCTGACCTTATAAGCAGGATCAACAAATCTGCCACATTACTTATAAAAAAGAAAGACCTCAAAGGCATTCTTGTCCTCACGAAGGGCTTACACCAATGCTTGCAGGTAGTTATTAAAAAGTATAAGCTTGTGTGTCCACTAGACCCTTTCTTACGTGCCAGACATATGCTCTGAGGTTTACAGCCGGTATTTGTAAACCTCACCACAGTCTTGCAAGATAGAGGGCATATCCTCCATCCTTCCTCAGTGGGGAAACTGAGGCATAGAGAGGTTAAGTGACTTGACCAAGACCACAGGGTTAAGAATAACAGCAGAGCAGCTTAAGTCTCTTCTCTTCACCTGCCTTAATTCCTCTCTGAGTACTGCCTTGCAGTAATCAAGATTTCCAAAAGCAGTTTTGGGTCTGCACAAGTCCTTAAACAGTAACTTCATTGAAGTACCATAAAATAAAGGATATAACCTTGGCCTTGACATTCTTAAGGAGTTAACAACTTAAAAACAGCAACAACAACTGTGTTTACCTTTGAACATAACCACATTCTAAAGAGTCAATGAGTTACTCACAATAAGTCCCCTGGACAAGTAAATAAAGAAATCCAAATTAAGTAGTTTAGTCTTCTCTGTCTGCATGCTGCTAAAAATAATGTTTTGCTTTGACATAGAATTTTTGAGAGTTTTAGATGAGATATTATATCTAAAGCCTTTAGTTTAGCAACATAAATGCTTCATGTTTTGATGTCCGTAACCCATGGGCTGAAAGTCACGTCTGTCAATTGAGGGAGTAATAATTACAACAGATGAGAGGTTTTTACTTTCGGAATCTCCTACTTTTAATCTTTGAGGAACTATGTTTCAGTATCTTTGTTGATTTGTGTCCCCAGTATAGTTATTTCAAAAATAATTTTTTGAAAAGGACCTAAAATACATTTATTTGGGTAAAATTCAGTGAATATTCATTGACAGTGATTGAAACTTAGATCAGATTTATCTCAGGCTGATTTTTGCCAAGCTTTAAGAATTGTGTCTGACTAGACCCCCTGTGCATCAGATAGGGAGCAGCACTTGGGCTTCCATTCTGAAGAAAGAGGAAAGAGATTAGGGAGTTGTGTAAAGCCCATGCGTTTTACAAAGTGTTCCCTAGGGCATGCCCTGTTTTGTCCATCTTAGTTCTCTGGCATGTTAGCATTTCTGCGGATGTGCTAGGAGGGCGGTGTCTTCCCAGGTGGCTGAGTGATAAAGGACCCGCCTGCCAATGCAGGAGATGCAGGGGACGCCATTCAGTACCTGAGATGGGAGGATCCCTGGAGAAGGAAATGACAACCCACTCCAGTATTCTTGCGTGGAGAATTCCATGGACAGAGGAGCCCAGAGGGCTATAGTCCATGGGGTTGCAGAGAGTAGGAGATGACTGAGCAACTGAGCATACACACACACACACACACACACACTAGGAGTATAGAGAGAATATATCCAGCCTCAGGGGTAAAGTTTAGAATATTTTAAGAGCAAACTTATCACTTTGACTCCTGCGTTATCCATTTCTCAGATGGAGACAAGCTGAGAAAGACTTATTTTTAAATACTGTAATAACACTAGTTGATTAAAAGTACGATTAAAATTCTTCTTAGAATTAGCCCATGGATTTCCCTTGAAGTATTGAGCTGTGATTATCAATAAATTTTGCCAAATATTGTCACTACAGCTCTTATGTAGTGAAGAGAAGAATTTGGTCTAAAATGAGGCAAGCCATTTAGCACGTGCTTTACATAGATCAAGTGCTCCGTAAATATGATCTATTCTTTAGAACGGTAGTTCTCAAATAGTGTGTTGAGGCACAAGTATACACTTTCTCAGACATTCCCTGAAGTATCTGACTTTATATTTTTAAAAAAATAATGTTCTGTATAGCTAAGCATATAGATGAAACACACTCTGATGTTTCAGTTGGCTAAAATAAGAGGTGAGAAGCAAAGTGTATTGTCAAGTCCTTGCTTGCCAAGTGGGGAGACTGCCTCTTGGGTCAGTAGGAGGAGGGCCCTGAACACTGATCAGAAAGGCGTATGTTCAAAGAAACACTCCAGGTGGGCAGTGTGTTAATTAGCACTGCTTCTTATAGACCTTCTGAAGACACATGGCTTTGTTACTGTAACGTCTTGAGAACTTTTGCAGCACAAGGATTCAAAAGTGCTTCTGAACCATCATTTAAGAACTAGTGGGATAAATTCCTGTCTGTGGGGGAAAGTGGTTTATTTCATATCTTATACCTCTATACTGTATTAGTAAACATACAGGCTCAGAAAAACCCTTTGTGAGACCTTTAGACTAGAGTCTAAATGTGTTGGTGACATTTTCTGAGGACCAGGTTTTGTTTTGTTTTAAATTTATTTGCACTGAGTCTTAGTTGTGGGCATGGGATCTTAGATCTCTGTTGTGGCATGTGGGATCTTTAGTTTTGGGATCTAGTTACCTGACCAGAGATCGAACCTGGGTCCCCTGCATAGGGAGCAAGGAATCTTAGCCTCTGGACCACGAGGGAAGTCCCTACAACCAAGTTTTGATAGTATGAAAATTAGAGTGTCTCCAAGAATGCCAGACTTCTCTAATACAGTTAAGTCAAGAGCGGCTTCACTTTCACTTTTCACTTTCATGCGTTGGAGAAAGAAACGGCAACCCACTCCAGTATTCTTGCCTGGAGAATCCCAGGGACGGGGGAGCCTGGTGGGCTGCTGTCTATGGGATAGCACAGAGTCGGACACGACTAAAGCGACTTAGCAGCAGCAGCAGCATGAAGGCATAGAGGGGAAAAAGCAGGGCATTTGAGACAAGATTCTATACCTTACATTTTGGCCCAAATCCTATAAATTTACTCACACAGAAAACATGCCTTTTTATTTCCATTTGCTATGACTTGTGTCTTTAATATCATCTTGTTTGAAACAACACACATCACATATCTGAATATTGTTCAGATACTCTGCACTGAAGACTCAGATCACTTGAGGTGATGGCAAATACCATAATGAACACAGTAGGAAATCCTTATTCTATTGTATGGCAATTGGTTGGAACCCATGAATTACATCTAAAATATTACTATTTCTACACAGTCTTAAAAATAAGGGACTATGAAGGTTTATAATTAGAGTAAAACCTGTTAAAGTAGGTGCATCAATAGAGAAAGAAACCATTATTCTTTCAACCCAGTCCTGTTTCATAAACAGCATATTGACTGTTTAGTAATTAAGAAACATGGCTCATCTTTACAGTGTTGCCTCTGTTCCGTTTTGCCCATAGATCTGAGAAGGGAGAGGTAAAGTGATGGAGGAATTCAAGCTCTGAGGCAAACTAAGTTTACATTTGCATTTAAGGATTCTAGGAACTCAAAGAGTCAAAGCTATGGTTTTTTCCAGTAGTCATGTATGGATGTGAGAGCTGGACCATAAAAAAGGCTGAGTGCTGAATTGTCGCTTTCGAATTGTGGTACTGGAGAAGACTCTTGAGAGTCCCCTGGACTGCAAGGAGATAAATCCAGTCAATCCTAAAGGAATATTCATTGGAAGGACTGATGCTAAAGCTGAAGCTCCAGTACTTTGGCCACTTGATTCAAAGAGCCAACTCTTTGGAAAAGACCCTGATGCTGGGAAGGACTGAAGGCAGGAGAAGGGGACGACAGAGGATGAGATGGTTGGATAGCTTGTGGGATCTCATTCCCTGACCACAAGTTGAATCCCGGCCCCCTGCATTGGGATCAGAGAGTCTTAGCCACCGGACCACCAGGGAAGTCCCTTGTTTTTTATTAAAAATGGAGGGTCAGTGAGCCTAGATTTTGCCTTACCATTAAAAAAAAAAAATAAATTCAAAACACAGTTCCTATAGCTCTCCCTCTCCAAATTCATGTTGTAAGCTGCATAGTATGTTTATATACATTTCGCTTCAACTCACCAGCTTTTCTAAAACTTAGGTTGGTAGCTTAGTGCATGATGATTTTCAGCCTGTTGATCCTTTTGGCATCCCACACACGGGAAGGGCACAGGTCCCTGTCTCGTAAATGTGATGATGTAGTGAGATGATGCGAGGCAGAGTAAGTGCTCGGGTATTGGCTGTCGTCATTGATATAACTTCATCATCATTATTGACTTATTTCTCAATTCTTTGTCCCCTTTCTGCACTTCCAGCGATATCCTGCTCCTTATTGAAGGAAATGGCAAGCCACTCCAGGGTTCTTGCTCCAAAAGTCCCGTGGACAGAGGAGCCTGGTGGGCTACAGTCCATGGGGACACACAGAGTTGGACATGACTTGAGTACACAGCATACAGCACACTAGAGCCTTTAGGAGAACTCCTAAGAGAATCAGAATAAGAAAGTTCCTGTATTTCTTCAGATCTTCCCCCTTTTCTGTTTGTGGTTTATAGTGGTCCTATTTGGGAGATACTCAATCACCTTTGAAGTACCCGCTGCAGCTTTCCTAAAGTCGGGGGTTTGGGCATCATGATGGCGGGTAGAAGAGAATGGGGTATAAACAAACGGAGTATCACACGTCAAGTGGAGGTTTGGGTGGGCCTGTAAATCCCACACTGGGTAGGAGGACCCTGAATTAGAACTCAAAGACTAGGTTCCGGACCAAGATGAGCGACATCTTCTGAGCTTCTGTTTCCTTGTCAAGTAGGTGCTTTGGACTAGATCGTCTCAGAGGTCCCTTTGTGCCTTTCCAACTGCCTCATCTGTACTGTCCACGTTTTCCAGTTTGTATACGTTTAAAAAGCAACCAGGTCAGATGCCAAAGTAAATCTTCGTCAGGGTCAGTCAAACTGTTGCAGAATTTCTAAGTCTCAGGATGTTCTTTTTTCTTCCTTCTCTGTGGAAGGAAGCCTTCACTTCCAGGCTCCCTAGGAGTGAAAGACAAGAAGTCCATCTTCTGTGTTTTGTCAGTTTAAGTAAAAAGAACTTTTACTTCCATTTTAATAATAGAATCTTTGTGTATTTAATATAGGCAGTGATTTCGCCTCCAGCTGAGTTTAGATTTGAAAAGATGAGAATATTAAAGCTTGTCAGACAGCCTACAAACCAATTAAGTATTTCTAAGCTGACAGAATGTAAGATAGAGTTCTTTTTCTTTTCTCCACCAATACCCCGCCCAAGTATAAAAAATAAATTAGATAGACCTGATACTCTCTTTGAAAAGGTGGTACTGAAAGTAGGTAATAAGAAAGACGACTCCACAACGAGATGAATATGTAGGCCAGAAATTCAGACAAAAGCACTTCAAGGGTCTTAGAACACAGCTGTCCAGGAGAACTTTTGTTAGGATAGGAATGTGCTCCTCCGTCCAGTCTGGTGGCCACAGTCATATATGTACCAGTCACAGTCAGCCGTTTAAAATTTTCATTGTAATTATTTTTCATTTTAATAACCACCAGTGGCTAATGGCTTGGACAGCACAGGACAAGAAAACAATAGATTTTGACCCATTTTCATGTGTCAGAAAAAAAAAAAAAAAAAAAACAGCCAAAGATCACGAGATGTTGTGGATGGCTGATTTGGAACTAAGAGAATGTCTGAAGAGCTCTTTTGTGGAATACAATCAGATTTATACCTTGTTGTTCCAAAGGAAAAAAATAAGACCACTTGAGAGTAATTGCAGGGCAATGCATTTAGGCACAGCATAAAATACTTCCTTACAGTTAGTTATATGAAATTATAATCAGATGTCTTAAAATGTAAGGACATCCCCCAGCTCTGAGAGTACTCAAGGTCAGGTTTGGTGACAGTGTGACAGGGACCTACAGTTTCCTTGTCAATAAAATGAAGATGATAATACTTGTCCCACCCTCCTCCCCACAGGCCAGTAGGTGCACTAAGAATTAGATGAAATACTGTTTTTATAAGTGCTCTGAAACTACCAAGACATTTTATTAAGCATGACTAATACTAGGTTAAAGACAGCGATTAAAGGATTTTATGTACTTGGAGTCACCTTAAGGCTGCTTGTTCGGAAACAAGCAAGAAGATTCTCTTTAGGATCCTGTACCAAAACCTCACAGTTTTGACAGTAAATGTGCCTCCCCCGTGATTATGGTAAATGGCATCTATCATTCAGTTGTTGATCTTAAATTCTTCAGTGATTATTTCACCCAGAAAGGATGCTGAATTTGGCACTGCTGCCTTTCCAAAGACCCAGAAAATTCCTGAAAATAAGCAAATGGATGCCCTCACAGTACTTTTTTCATGGTAAATGCCCTCATCACAGAAACACCTGGTTCAGGCTTGTAGCATCCATCAGCGTTATACCCTGCTGGTTCCTCCTATTGGATGTAACAGATTCATGGAAAAAGGAGCCTTGTACCTAGGTAATGTCACAGCAGTGGCCTGAAATTGCAAAGAATTTCTACCAGCCTTGTGAACCAGGGCCTGGCCTGGAATGCATTGGCCCTGCTTATCCTTCCACGGAGACGTGGGAGGGGCAGAACCGGGATGTGGAGCTCAGCCGCCCAGTGGTGGGGATCAGCCTCCCATAAAGAATTCCCACGAAATTCATTAGCCGCATTTTAGCACCAGAGCTGGCACCTCTTGCATCACAGGAGTGATGGTTCAGAAAGATAATGATGGCCCTCAGGTCATTATTGATAGACCCTGCTTTCTTTTTTAAGCAGGAGGACATTTCCTTGTCCTTTTCTCTTGTTAAAATGGTAAGAGCACGTCACTCTCATTAGGATGTAGCCCCCCCCAGCCTTCAAGGACATGAGGGGTTTTCCTTCCTTTTCTGCTCTCATTTTCCAGGTCATCTCATTCCTACATCTTGAGCAGACAATTATGTACTAATAAAAGCTACGAATAAGGAAAGCTAGACAACTCCCAACTTACACCCTGGCATTAGGTCCTTCTCTTCTGTATCCTTCTCTGGAGAGTAATGATACCCACCTGGACACAAGCCAGGGAATTAAACTTCAGCCCCGATTCACAGACGGCTGCCTTCGTTCATGGCGTGTGTGAGCACGTAAACATTCCTGCGTGTACTTTGCTGTCAGCCAAGGTTGATGCGCACATAGGTTAAATTGGTGGAGAAAATCAACTCATTCTCCCGCTGCATCTGATACAAATTTCTAAGTCTGGCTGGGCCTTGTGCTGAGTATTCGCTCATCTTAACCATCTCTACAGTGGTTACCCCAGACTTCATCCTCTCATCTCGAATCCTCCACTCCAGACTTTCCTACCACACCTCATTGTCTATAGATAGCCCTGCAAGAATATCCAGGATGTCCAATAAGATCATGCTTGACTTCCACCTCCTCCATTTAACATGTTGTGTCAGAATCATTATTCATGTTTACATCACTCCCTCTGCTGTCAGCACAAAACGTGCTCTTCCTTTTCCCAAGGTCAAAACCATGTTCTTCAGCCAACCCTTACTGTCTCTGCCATGGCTTTGTCACATCAATCATTTCTTTCCCTTTGTCTTATACCCACTATCTCCTTCACCACTTCCTTCCCTCTCAGCATATGAACTTGAGCAAGTCATCTCCATCTTAAAAAAAAAAAAAATTAATCATTCCATTTTGAGTCTCTCCCCTTCAAAGTCAAGACATTTTATACTCGCCGCCCTCCGTTCTTCTTAACCTCTGAGTGAGTATATTACATCCTCTTGTGCTAATTACATCATTTCTTAACATCCACCAATGACTTGCTAATCACAAAGCCCAGCTGAGGATGGCAGGATTCTGCCCAGCTGATTCCACGTTCCCCCCTTGGAGCTCTCATCCCATGGTTTCCCTGATCCTGCCCAATCCTCAGTCTCATCCTCTTGACTGTCTTTGTCAGGTTCTCCCCTCTTTCTCATCAAATATCTAAGAATCCGTGTATTAATAGAAAATGTTACCTAATAGCATGGCTGTAACATTCACCTGTATAGATCTGAATCAAACCCTGCCTCCACCTCTTACTGCGCTGTGGAAACCTGAGTAACGCTTCTCAGTACATTTCCTCATACTTTTGCAGAGGGTTGTGAGGATAAAAGTAGCAGACACACACCAAGTACTTAGCACAGTTGCTAGCTAACTGCCTCTCACTTTGCCTCTTTTTTCCTCCCACCACCCAGGCCCTCACTTTCCGCCTTTATCTTTTCTGCTCCCGGTCTCCCCTCTAGAGCTCCAGACCCACATCATCAACCACCTGCTGGATGCCTTCCTCAAATAGAAAGCATCATTTCTTGCACCCAAAGTTAAGTTTCTCATCCCCTGGCTTGGCTTGAGAGCCTCTCAGGTTTGAATCACACTAGTTCAGTCTACCACCTCTTCTCTCTCACTCTCATATCCAGCCATTCAATAAGCCGTGCACATTCTAGCCCCCTGATTCTTGGGTCTGGAACTTCCTTTTGATTCTAAAAGCCACAGTCACGGTTAAGACTCCTTTCACCTCCAGCTTAGATTATTGTACTTGCCTCTGAAAGAGTCCCCTCTCTCATTCCCCTGTAAACACTATTCCTAAAACGGTGCCCATGCAGTCCCTCATTCCAGCTCAGATTGTACACTGTGTACTTCCTGTTACCGTTTACTTTGAACTGAAGTTGAGCCAACCTGTGGGTGAAGGAAGAGCAGGAGAAATGGTCGATGCCCTGCACAGAGTTAGAACTCATTAAATGCTGCATGTACTGTAAAATAAAGAAAGTCAGTCATGCAGTGAAATGTAAGGCCAGAAGAACTGTTTTGATGATCAATAGTTGATTAAATAAAACTTAGCTCTCAAAGGATGTATCCTCAGAATTAGTCATGAAATAAAATCTATAACTTGGTCATTCTTCACTTGAGGCCTATCGGAAGAGGGGGTGGCTTGGCTGATTAAGAGAGGACCTCAGCCGAGCATCAGCAGGCTGTCTGCTGCTCCCACCTGCCGGAGCAAGCTCACCCTCTGCACACTTCTCCTTCCAGCCCAGGCTGAAGGGGCCAGTCTCCATTCCTGATACGGACTTTTTGATCTTGAGACCAACGTGTGGAGCTTGAAAGGCATTCCTTGCCAAATGTAGTGCAGGACTGAAGTTGGGTCCCTGGAAGAGCCATGTACTGCAGGTCTTCTGGGGACACGAGAGAGCACACTGCTGGTACCTGGGTTTGTCTCCCTCCACCCCCACTATGCCTTAGACACTCGCTCCCACCCCTGACCCGCAACACTCTGGGCAAGAAAACAGTGATGTTTCTGCACCTGGCAGCATGTGCTGTGTGGGAAGTGGCCAGCGGAAGGGGGTTTGATGTGTGAGTGAAAGGTCCCCCAGGTAACACCACTGCGGAGTGCTTGATCTGAAGCTGAGAACTCACCAGGTCATGCTGGAAATGGTTGCTGCTGGGCATGGCTTTCATCCTTGTTTATCTTCCTTTTTAAGAAAACCCTTCGTGAAGTTTTGTCGCGGGGCCGGGGGGGGGGGGGGGGGGGGTGGAGGGGAGGGGGCGGTGTTTGTTGTTGGATTGTTTTTTTCGTTTGTTAGTTTTTTGGTACAAATGGATATTTTTTTCCTGAGAACGAAAGAGAAAATGTGTGTGTGTGTGTGTGTGTGTGTTTCTGGAAGAGCATTTGTATATTCCTTTGTATCCTCTCTTGTCACTGCAGGGCAAGGTCGTTAAGTAACCTTTTGACGCAGATTGTGAATCTTAATGAATTCGTCACTTGCATTGGGAAAGAGATGCCTGTTCAAAGAGTGGGAAACATTTTCTTTTGCTAGCAATGTCAAGATGAACCTTGTATAGAAACTAATAACTAATCTTTTTATTACCTACTGTGTGTTAGCTACCATTTTAAACACTTCGTGTATTAACTTAATCTTCATAGAATCCATTATTGCTGGTTTTTCCGGTGGTTTGAGGAAGGAAAACAGAAGGACGTCAAGTCTTTTGCCTGAGGTCGTACATTTAGTGGGCTTCCCTGGTGGCTTAGAGGGTAAAGAATTTGCCCGCAATGCGGGAGACCTGGGTTTGATCCCTGGTTTGGGAAGATCCCCTGGAGGAGGGCATGGCAGCCCACTGCAGTATTTTTGCCTGGAGAATCCCATGCACAGAAGAGCCTGGTGGACTACAGTCCATGGGGGCGCAGAGAGAGTAAACGAGAGACACAGGCCTCAGGCTCGGGTTCCAGTGCTAGCAGTGTTCATCCTGCTGCTTTTCAGCAGGCTGAAAATGATTACTGGGCTGGCACCTAGGACATGGCCCCTGCCTTCAGGGTCCTGCTCTCTGGTGGTCAGAGGAAGGGGCTGAGGCTGTCTTGTTTATTCATGTGTCTCCATTGCTGGCTGCAGTGTCAGGCATGTACATGGGAGGCAGTCAGTAAGATTTTGTTGAATTTTGAATCCATATAGGCTCCAGAAGGTTAATTTAGCTTATGGATGATGAAGATTGAATCATGATCAGTTAACAATAAAGGGGAATTTGAGACTTCTAAACGTAGTGGTCACGACATGCCACCTTTAGGAACACCAGCGGGAAGATAGTTTGGCACCAGTTGGATCGCGGTTCTTACCCACTGTGGTATTTTTAAAATTCTTTCTGGGGTTATGTGGGGGCTCCCTAGCTGGTGTGTGGTTTATAAGTCTATTAGTTGTGTCGTGGGGCTTCCCAGGTGACACTGAGTGGTAAAGGATCTGCCTGTCAGTGTAGGAGACATGGGTTCAGTCTCTGAGTTAGGAAAATCCCCTGGAGGAGGAGATGGCATTCCCATGAATGTTCTTGGGAGAGAATCCCATGGACAGAGGAGCCTAGTGGGCTACAGTCCATGGGGTCACAAAGAGCCGGACACACACATGTGTGTCACATGAAGATTTTCATGCTACAGAACCATCAGCTGCACTTGTTGACATGACGCAATGTCATGAAAGAGAGGGTGGCTCAGTGAGGGGGTCAGAAATGGAAAATTATGGACTCAAAGGTGAGACATGGAACAGAACTGTTGGGGCCTGGAGGACAATTAAGACAACATAGTAAAGACTGGTATGAGGAGCATGAGCAGAGTGGAGACACAAGAGGAGGAGGAGGAGGCATGACATATTGCTTAAGCTTCACATCAATGACCTTAAACCCAGAGACTTAAGACTTTTTAAACAGTAGCCCTGTGGCTTACCAGTTGTCACTTCAGGTTGACTGCCTTTTGATTGGGAAAGGTTTGGGGTCCACCTCCACCACTCCCATGTCATTAATCCTCAGAGTGTTTGGACCATGAGTTCTGGGGTGTTCCAAGACAGCATGGATCAAGGGGACGGACACTCATGGCTAAAGGGCTGCCTGCTGTCATGACGGAGGGCTTCGTGAGTGTCGGCAGGTAGGGTGGCTTTACCAGAAAGTGTTTAGAAAAGTGAGACCCAGCTCCCACTTCTCACTCAAACGCTTTACTGCCATCTTCCTCTCAGCAAAACTGAGCATTAGGTGACCAGTGTTTGGTTTGAACTTTGGTTCTCGTTTGCATGAAAATGCATTGTGCCTGTGAGTGCCTCTTCAGTGCTGCTGGGACAGACCCTGGGTGTTTTATGTGCTTCCAGGAAGATGGAAGGTCCTTGCAAAAGTGGTTTCCAAGGAATAACACAACACTTTAAAGATTTATAGAACAAGTGTCCACTTCTAGGTTCATTTAAGTTTTACAAAACATTTCTGCTTCTGCTTTGCCATGTCAGCAAAAGAGTCTGGGATTTAAATGAATAAAACCTGGTGGGACATAGTAAAGCACACACACACAAAAATATGGAGCATCAAGTTACTACTGAAGGGAATATTAAGGCCTAAGTGATCTTCTCACTGATGCCTCCTGAACAGAAAACTGCTTTAATCTTGAGGCTCTGTGTTTTTGAAATAAGCTGAAGGATTTGTGAGCTGGGGGATCCTGCGAGGGGTATCCACCAAAGATAATGATCACGTTTAGGATCTGCACTTTTGTTTTTATGAAAGGAGGCAGATGATGGCACAAAACAGAAATGTTAAAAGTACCTGACCCTCTTTCTTTCCTTAGGAGTTTCTCAATGCAGCTAACTTGGTGAGATTTTTAAAAATAAATACTTTTGAGTACATCATGAGATAGGATATGTTAGGGTGAGACAGAGAACAGTAATGGAAGTCAGGAAAACCTGTAGACATTAAAAAGAAGCGTTTGCTAAGTCGGTCCTGTGTTTACTCTTGTGAGGATTTTAGTAAAAACAAAATATCTCTACCAAGTTCAGAAGGTGTATTTTCTCTGTCTTCATTCATTCTTCTTGGTTTCCTCAGGACCCAGGGCACCTAACACCTTCAGAGCACATGTCCCATGAATGAGTGGCTTTGGAAAGAGGCTCTAAAAAACACTACACACTCTTAATCAGTTACATTGTCATGCCTTTATCCTGTTTTTCCATCTAACTAATCCTTTGAAAATTGCCCTGAGGGAGCTTTTATTTTACTGAAGAATTTAGACAAAAGAATAAGTAAATGCATGAATAAAAGAAAATTATCTCTCATTCAATCCATAGATGAAATTATCCTAAATCTGCTCATTAAGACTTGTTGGGCTGTGCTTTCTATACCACTGTCCCTAAGTGCTTTAATCATTTATTAATTATTAAACCTCCCCTGTAGCTTAAGGAAGAAGGGAGGCTTGATACCAGTTTGGAATGCAGTAAGTTTTTTTTTTTTATTTTCCTTAACAGCTACATGCAGTCAGTTAGAAACTGTACCCTGTTGGTACTTTGTTTTACTGAGCCTCAGTCTAAACTGTAAATTAAGCCCAGGAGGTCACTAGAGCATCATCTTCAGGAAACTCCTAGTGTCAGAAAGGGGCATTGTGCATTCAGCCCCAGCATCATCCTGTTACATTTGTGTACCAAAGAGAAGCCTGGCGTTCATAAAACCTGGCTATAACTACACAAGCCACCTTCACATCTGTGATGGAAATATTCTGAGAGTGAAGTTCACTTTCATTGAACTTTTACAAAAGCCAGACTTACCAGCATGTATTAAATTTGTCTTTATTTTGCATCATGGCATTTAAGGGAATCCCTGGGGGCAGCTTAACTGGATCTGAGAGCCAGAGATTTTATTCATTTGGTAAACATTTGTTGAACTCCCACTGTGTGCTGTGCACCACCAGGGAATAAGACTAATACAGTCTCTGTTCTCAAGGAGTAGGTAATCTAGCATGTAAGTCTGATATGAAAAGCTAGCAGACGTACAAAGTGAGAGGCTGGGTAGAGGTAGTGGCCTTAGGAGAAAGGGGAAGAAGAAATAGTGGGCCAAGGCTGGCAGCAGGCGGGCTCCAGATCCTCTGGGAATGATAGTGTTAGAGTGGGGAGAAAGCCTTTTGAAATCTCATTTCAGCATCCAGGAGGGGAAGGCGCCAGTAGGATGGGTAGGGGAAAAGGAGTCAGGGCAGTTGGGTCAGTGTCTGGCCTCCTTCCTAGAATGTGATGACAGGGACCCCCAAGAATCAACAGTGGTACCAGCTGAGTGAAGACAGTCAGGAAACATCTTGCGAGAGCTGCCTTAATTTGGATCCTTGCTGGTGTATTTTAACAAAGTCATTTACCATATAAACGACTAGATACCATGACAATACAGGCAGAAGCGCTTAGACTGGTGCTTGCTATCTAGTCATTAAGGACTTACCTAGGGCTTCCGTGGTGGCTTAGACTGTAAAGAATCCACCTGAAGTGCAGGAGACTCTGGTTCGATCCCTGTGGGTGGGGAAGATCCCCTGGAGAAGGGAATGGCAACCCACTCCAGTATTCTTGCCTGGAGAATTCCAGGCACAGAGGAGCCTGACAGGCTACAGTCCATGGGGTCGCGAGGAGTCGGACACGACTGAGCCACTAACGCTTTCACTTTTTCAAAGGAGATACCCAGCTAGAGAAGGCAGGGAAGGTGCAGCAGCAATTCAAGTCCAGTGTTGTGTAACACCTTTGCTCTTAACCAGGAAGCAGTCATACCTCCTTTAATATAGAAAGTCCTTTCAAACATCCCAACACCAAGTTTCCACTTTTTTTCATATTGGAATAGTTTTGCATTAGGTCTCTTCTCCCCTCATTTTCTTTCTCCATAAATTTGGCAGAATTCCATAGGCTTCACTTAAACATCGTTATAAGTGATTGCAGTGCTGTTTTAAATACTTGTGAAGAGTTAGGAAGCATATGAACTCTGATTTTTTGTGTGTCTATTTCATTATTTTTAAAGAATCCTGATTATAAGCCACCAAATTGATTTAGTAGTTTGGAGCACCTTTGAGTGTTCTCTCAGACACCAAATAAACAGTATTTCCAACCAAAGTGACCAAATCAGGCACTTCCATGTTTGAAAAATTTATAGGGTAGAAAGAAAATGTATGTGGCTAGATAAATATCCAGGCTATTGGGACATGTCTGAAGTGAAACACTAGTTTCCTGAAACATATTCACTAAACATACTGCTGTGTCACAAAAAAAGATTACTCTCAAGAGAATCTATTATGATATGTTTGCTCCCCAGGAGTATTGCCCTTAGTTTAAGGGGCATCTCCATATTGAAGTCATTTGTTTCAGATTCTGTTTATGAAAATAAAATGTTCCTTTGAATCTTGGAAAACTTATTTGGTCAGTCCAATTAAGAAAAAAAAAAAGAATTTTGTATTTAGCATTCTAGTTCTGATATTAGAAGGGGCATTCAATAACTGTAGAAAATTCAGAGGTTACTTACAGACTGAATTGATTGTCTTGTTTTAACATTTTGACTTTCAAGAAGATTTATCAGCCAAACTTCTTTACTTGTATAAATTTTACTTGAGTTTGGGACTTTTTTTTTTTTTTAAGGAAAAAAATTCTTTGTAGGGTAATTGTTGTATGTATCATAGTGTATTTGTGCAGGTGAGACTTCCCAAATCTTGATAAAACTGAATTGAAGGGAATGTATTTTGAACAAGGCTGATCTTTACTGTGTAAACGAGCCTTCATAGTGTAGTGTAATATCTCTGCAAAGCTGTGGAATTTTATCCTCTGCATTCTGAAACTGCTAGATGCTAAAGTTTCAGCTTTATTCGTGTGGAGCCAAGAGAAGGCAAACACTTACATGTCAGCCTTATATCCAGGCAGAGATGGTCACAAAATGATGGCTTTTGCGATGTAACAAAATGCCTACCAGAAGTCAGGTGATTTGTTGTTGTTTTCATTTTGTGTTCTTCTCTACTGGTGAGTGTCTATTTAAAAGTGAGTGAGAATCCAGCAAGAGAAAAAGCGTCACACATTACTTTCTCCAGGGGATCTTCCCAACCCAGGGATCAAACCCCAGTCTCCTGTGTTGCAGGTGGATTCTTTATCATCTGAGCCACCAGGGAAGCCCACACTTTTTAAAACCAAAGAAATATGGCCATTTTACTGAGAGAAAGAGACGGTCTAGCACAGGGGTTCAAGGTGATAGCTCCTCAGTCCCCACCAGCTGGATTTGAATCCCACCACTACTATCACAATGCAGTCAGCCACCCTGTAGATACAAATTCTTAGGCAGCAGAGAGTGATCATCAAATGAGTCCATGCAAATAGATTGTCCTGTCCCCAGAAAGACACGGACTGTGGGCATCAGCCTGACTGTCACATCCAGGCAGCCTGGGGCTCAAAGGCCGCAGCAAGCTCAGGCAGATGGCAGTTCTAGAAACAGCCTCATAGGGGCGCCTCCCGGCAGTCATAGTCGTGGGAGATGGTAGAGAGCCGGGTCATGCTGAAGCCTTGTTCTACTTCTTTTCCGGCTATGCTGCAGCATGTGAGGTTCTAGTTCCTCAAGCAAGAATCAAACCTGTGCCTTGTACAGTGGAAGATCATAGTCTTAACCATTGGAGTGCCAGGGAATTCCAGCCTTGGTCTACTTCTGTCCAGGGCTCAAAGGATAGCATAAAGCCCTGATTTTCTTCATATTTTTGGTGTAAGAACCTTACATGTATTGCTTTCGTTTGACTTGACTCTAAGCTCAGGTTCAAATGGGCGCCTCCCAGCAACATCACCCTGGCCTTTCCTGGCTCACACCAGTGAGAACCATCCTAGTGCTGGAGTGGGAGCTAACCCCACAGACACTGAAAGTGGAAGCGAGGTTATTTCCCAAAGGAAAACTGGAGTATTGTTGTATCAAGAAAATTGAAAGGATGAAGTGACAGAAACAACAGATGTCTATACAGAAGTGAGGATTGAGCCGAGGTTGCTTGGTTCTCCAGTTAGCATTGGCCCAGAAAAAGGTTTGCAGAAGACCCAGGTTTGCAGGGGAGGCTGGTGCACAACCCAGCTCACAGGCTTAGACAGGTCAAGTCAGCGGAAAGGAAACAGACATTGGAAATAAATAATAGTCACTGGGTATCTTATACCATACCAGGATCTTTACATGTGTGGTCTAGTGTAAGCCTCAGCACACCATGAAGTAGAACTGAGGATTTATTAGGACTGGCGTTGAGCATAAAGATAAGTCTGGAGTCACCCAGAGCTTTGGGTGACCCCAGGGCAGGCTGAGAAAGCAGGCCTCATAGAGGCGAACATGGGTGCTGCTTGTGGTTGACAATGAAATTCTTCTTTTGACCTAGATGTGAAGTGATTAATTACTTTGGTTGTTTGGAAAGCAGTAAAGCCAGCGAACCGTGCCACGGTCTCGATCTTGCAACCCACATATCTTATTTTTCAACAATGGAAAATAGTTTTTAAGAGATAAGTGTGACTCCTGTGTGCCATGTATATATTTGTGCCACATTTAATTTCATTAGCTGTGCTATAACATAGCTGTGCTTATTTAACTGTTTAGACCAGATGGTAAAGCTTTCTGAAGAAAAACGGTTCCACGATGAAATGGAACGTGTCCTGTTGACAGAGTTACAACCACCCATTTTCCCAATTAAATATAGGTGATTCAATAAAATGGACAGTCTTTTTCTCTGCCACCACTTCTAGCTCAAAACATAAGGGAGAAAATACGCTACAAAGTGGGGAAATTGCACAATTATGGGGGATGGCACAGGGTGATAGGAATAGAGACAAGCCTCGCCCTCCCACTCTGGACGAAAGAGGGGCTGTTTGCTGATACTTGGGTTTGGCTGGTGACCAAGGGAAGAGGCCTTGCCTTTCTTAGTTATGACCAGTCTGAAAATGGACATGAACATTATGAAGACTAGCCAGTAGCTTTTGAAACACCATGTAGAGCGTTGGCTTCTGAGTTGAATCAAGTGCAGAGGAAACATTTGTGTTGACTCTGGGCAGATGAGGATGCTGCGTTTTATAACTTTTCAATCAATACAGAAATACGCCAGTCAAATTAATGTTTGTGAACAAACATCTGATGGAGCTATTACTGAAAATATTTCTGTATTTCTTAAAGAAAAGATTAACTGTAGGCAAGATCACTGGAGATGATGACAATGATGGTCATCACTAGAGATGATAATAAGTGAGACATTCTCATGGAGAAGTTGGGAAATGAATGGCACCGGACCATGTGGAGAAATTTAAATGAAGCAGTTGCTACCTGTACATTTTTCTTAGCTAGCTTTGTATTGCATGAGTGAAAACTTGCAGTCATTCTCACTCTCTCCTTGTAGAGAAGTTGAAAATTTGAGAGTCAGAAGCACCCAAATCCTCTCAAGGTCATCCTTTCATTTTACCAATGAAGAAATAGAGGCTTAAAGAGAAGAACTCATGCACCTTAAGAGAAATTAGGGCAGGGGACTTCCTGGTGGTCCAGTAGCTAAGACTCCACGCTTCCAACGCAGTGCGCTGGGTTCAATCCCAGTTCGGGGAACTAGATCTCAAGTGCTACAACTAAAAAGATCCTACGTGCCACAGTGAAGACTGGAGATCCTGTATACTGCAGCTAAGATCCAGTGCAGCCAAATAAATAAATAAAATTTTAAAAGAGAGAGAGATTAGGGCCAGGACCCAGTTGTCTCTTCTCCCATGACTGGCTTTGTTCCTGATCCAGTGCTAAGAAGATGTTGGAGAGAGTGGGGGGTGGGGCGTGACCACGTGAGGGTCGCCTGCCCTCGCTGCTGGTCACCCAAAGCGGCTTCACTTCTGTCTGTTTCATATATTGGGATCCCATGTAAGAATTTATTTAAAATACTCTTCTCAGGTAAAAATGTACGAAGTTCGAAACCCGCTATCCTCGACCACAGGTGGGTGTGTATGACTCCTGCCCAGCGGGCCTTACAATATGGGCTTCTCCGTATCTACTCTTTTCCTAATTCATATGACAAAAAGCAAAGTGAAAGTCACTCAGGCATGTCCAGCTCTTTGCAACCCCATGGACTATATATAGCCCATGGAATTCTCCAGGCCAGAATACTGGAATGGGTACCCTTTCCCTTCTCCAGGGGCTTTTCCCAACCCAGGGATTGAACCCAGGTCCCTGCATTGCAGGTGGATTCTTTACCAGCTGAGCCACAAGGGAACCCAAGAATACTAGAGTGGGTAGCCTATCCCTTCTCCTGCAGATCTTCTCGATCCAGGAATTGAACCAGGGTCTCCTGCATTGCAGGAGGATTCTTTACCAACTGAGCTAAGCTGAACCAAATCTTGTGGAGAAAGAAGGTAGAGTAAGGAAATGTCTCAGGGCAGTTGACTGCTTATAGACACCATAGAACATTGTCACCCTACCTCTATCCCAGTTAGATTTGGGAAAATTGGACTTGGGAACCTGAATCCAGGATGTTAGTCCCAGCTCTGCAGGGAGCTACTGTTTGACGTTGCACACTGCTGGTAGACCAGTTCAGGGAGCCATCAGTCCCACCCGATAAAGGAAGTAGGCAAAGATGGCAAACCTTGTCCAGCTGCTGCAGGAGAGAATCCAGGCAGGGAGAGAAACGCGGCCTACCTTGAGCCCTTCAGCACCAGCCACCTGCCTGCGTGGACCTTCACTCCGGGCCTCCTCTCTAAAGCACCTCTGCTGGTGACTCAAAAATCTTAACTGTTCTTTTGACATGTTTTACACTTGATTCCTTTAATCACTAAGTCTTGAGCTACTTTCCCTGCTTTTTGCCCTGTGGGTGGGGGCCAGCCTCAAGCTCAGCCCAGCAGGCTGATCCTGGAGAGGCAATCATGGTCCCCAAATGGACTCCTTAGTTCCCAAAAGGGGCCTTTCTCGGAGGCTCCCCAGGGGCTGCGGGTGTTTTCTCCCAAGGCTTCCTGATTGCCTCTCCACCCGGCCCCAGAGGGATCTGATTGCAGCTCTGCTTTCCCTGGGGCCTTTGCTTGCTTTTTACCCACTTGCAGCCTATCTCCTGAAGGCCTGATTGGCCTCTCCACTTCTCCCAGGGCATGGAACTGTTCCTCCCCTCTTCAGCTGCCTCAGCCATCTAACCTCTGCCTGCCTGGTTTCTAGGTTTTCCCTACTGCCTGAGTATCCCAGTGAACACAGGTACATGCACACACACACACATACAGCTCATCTTGAAAACGTCTCTGCATCTTTCTCTCAGAACTGCTTAATATCATCCCCACCTTCTCCCAAACGTAACTTCCCACACTAGCCAGCCAGGGCTGAGATAGCCATGCCTTTTTCTTTAGTTTACTTTGAACTCATAGAAGAGGCCCAGGTATATGTGCTTCTCACATTATCTAATTTATCTGAACACAAGGCGCATAGCTGCTTCTAAGAGAGGAGGTCAGTTTTACTCTGTGGTTTCTTTTAGCCGTGTTGGAATTTTTTTCTTCCCGACCCAGGGATGGAGCCTACATGTCTTATGTCTCCTGAGTTGGCAGGCAGGTTCTTTACCATTCGCACCACTTGGGAAGCCCAAGATACACAGGTAGATCATGTAATTTAGGATTTGGATGTTCTGGGCATCAATCATACTGTGTCCTTCCAAACTTAATAAAGGTATAATTGGTCTAGGTCATCTTTCTGTAGGAATCTCTACAGACTGCTCTTAGACTAGTCTGTTCCCATCTGCTCTTAGACCCCGTCTTATAGTATGTTATCGACCGGCCTGCATTTTTCATATAACATTTGTCGTTTAATTTTCATTTTGTTCCTGCTCATATCCACATAGTCATCAGCATGGGATGACTATGGTGACGTCTTTTCAGCCTGAAGAGGAGACACTGGTATTTAGTCAGCCTCTACAGCCTCAGTGGAGGCGTCTGTGGTTCCTCAAGTCTTTTTAAATATTGAGAAGAGCTCCCTGACCCCCAGTCAACTCCATGGACCCTTGCTCCCAGGCACTGAATTTAGCAGTGGTTAGTTTCTGTCTGAATACTATGATGAGAAGCTGCATTTAGGATTTTCATTTGAAGGGTTGGACAGCAAGACCTTCTACTCCATTGGATTTTTAAAATAGGCTAATGTTTTCTACTCCAGAGAACTGAATGCCTTTTAGGTAAGGAAGCTAAAATATAGTAGGTCAACTTTAAGATCACTGTGAAGATTTCTGTCAGAAGCACTTGTGTATCTGTTGAGAATAAGCCAGGGGGCTAAGAACCCAGAAGTGACAGAAAGGGGCAAAAGTGGCAGACCCTGCCCCCAAGGGGTTTCTGTGTAAGAGATCAAATAAAGTGTAAATAAAATTAATGAAGTTCAGCAGCAGTGAAAGAGTTTAAACCACTAGTTTGTGACGATTTCAGAAAATGAGAAAGGAATTGATTTCTTTGTTTAAAAAAAAAATAGCTTATTGAGATGAAGTTCACATAACAAAGTTAGCCATTCGAAGTGAACGATTCGGTGGCACTTAGTGCGTCTACAGTGTTGTGCAATTACCTGGTTCCAAAGTATCCCCATCACTCCAAAGTGCAACCGCTTATCTGCTGAGCAGTGTACTAAGTCCTCTCTGCTCCAAGCCCCGGGCAGTCTCTGATCTCTCTTAAAAGCTTATCTATTCTGGATATTTCATATAAAGGGAATCATGCAATATATGACCTATTTCTGTGCTTTTTTGCTTAGCATGTATTTTATAAGTTCATACTGTAGCATGTTTCAGTACTTATTTCCTTTTTATGTTGAATAATTTTCCAATATATGTGTTTACCATAGTTTTTTATCCATCACTGAAAAATTTGGGCCATTTCTACCTTTCGGCTATTTTGAATAGTGGTGCTATGAACACGTGTGTACGTGTACTTGTATGAATATCTGATTTCAGTTCTTTTGGTTATGCACCTAGGAGTTGAATTGCAGGGTCATATGGTTAAGTCTGTGTTTAAGCATTTGAAGAATCACTAAATCCATAGGCTGAATCTTTTGGGGGCCCCACCAGCAGTGAGGGTTCCAGTTCCTCTACATCCTAACACTTGCTCTTTTTCTTTGTTTGCTTTCTTCTTTTTTTTTTTTTTTTAAAGTAGCCACCTTGGTGGGTGTGAAGCTATACCACGTGGTAGTCTTTATTTGCATTTTCCTGTTAATGACAATAGCATGTTTCCATGAACCTGCATATCTTCTTTGAAGAAATGTCTATTCCTGTCCTATTCTCACTTTGAGTTGGGTTCTCTTTTTGTTGTTGAATTGTAAGAATTCTTTATTGTTTATATTGACCCCTATCAGATCCATACTTTGCGACTTTTCCACGTTCTTTAGCTTATGTTTTCACTTTCTTGGTAACACTGTTTGTTGCAGTTTTTAATTTTAATGAAATCCAGTTTATCTGGTTTTCTTCTTTTATTGCTCATTTTTTTATACTATGATTAGGAATCTGTTGCCAAATCCAGGGTCCTAAGGGTTTACCCCTATGTTTTCTCTTAAGAATTGTATGGTTTTAGCTCTTATATTTAGGCTGATGATCTATGTTGAGGTAATTTTTGTACATGATGTAAGGTTGTGATCCAGCTTTTTTTTTTTTTTGAACATGTGGCAATTTGTTGAAGGGATTCTTCCTCCTCATTGAATAATCTGGGCACCCTTGTCTAAATCAATTGGCTGTAGATATTTGTTTCTGGACTCTCGGTTCTGTTCCATTCTTCTGTATGTCTGTCCTTATGCCAGTACTGTACTGCTTTGATTATTGTATTTTTGTAGTAAGTTTTAAAATGTGAGTCTTACTAACCTTGTTCTTCCTTTTCATAAGTGTTTTGGCTATTCAGGATTGGCTTTTCCATTTCTACCAAAGACCATTGAAATTTTGATAGGAATTGCATTGAATCTGTAGTTTGCTTTGGGTAGTACTGACATTTTAACAATATTAAGCTTTCCAATTCATGAATATGGTGTGTCTTTCCATTTACTCAGATCTTCAATTTTATAGTTTTAGTGTGCAAGTCTTTTACCTCTTTAGTTAAATTATTCCCTATCCTTTTGGATACTGTTGTAAATCAGTAATAATTTTAATTTCATTTTTGGATGGTATGTTCCTGGAATATGGAAATACAACTGATTTTCGTGTGTTGGTCTTACACCTTGCAATTTGGCTGAATTCATCTTATTAGCTTTGAGATTTTCTGTATACAGAATCATTTCATCTATGAACAGAGATGCCTTTTATTTCTTTTTCTTATCTAACTGCTCAGGTAGAACTTCCAGCACAGTTTTCAGTAACAATGGTGAGCATAGACATCTTTGTTTTGTTCATAATCTTAGAGAGGAAAGGTTTCAGTGTATCCCTGCTGAGTATGAGGTTAACTATGGGTTTTTCATAAATGCTCTTATCGTGTTAAGGAACTTCCCTTCTATTCATAGTTTTCTGAGTGCTTTTATTATAAGAGGGTGTAGGATTTTGTCAAATGCTTTACCTACACCTGAGCTTCCCAAGTTGGCACTAGTAGTAAAGAATCTGCCTGCCAGTTCAGGAGACCCAAGAGATGTGGGTTCAATTCCCAGATCGGAAAGCTCCTCTGGTGTAGGAAATGGTACCCAACTCCAGTATTCTTGCTTGGAAAATTCCATGGGCAGAGAAGCCTGGCAGGCTACAGTCCATGGGGCCACAAAGACTCAGACACGAGTGAGCACACACACATTGCCTACATCATTTGAGATGTTTGTGTGGTAGGTAGAATCTTACAGAAAGAGGAGAATGGATTAATAGAAAGAGAAATGTGAAATCTGGAGAAGTAAGTAGCTGAAGTACAGCACTAGGAATGTGACTAGTATCTGCAGAGATTACTGCACAATCTACACTCACTGGAGGAGAATAGAGCAGAGCAGAAGACTAGATGACAAGCCTGGAAAGGACGGATTCTGAGAACACTAGGAAGGACCTTGAATGCCAGAAGACCTCGCACTAGTGGAGCTTCTTAGGGTTTCTGAACCCAGTGAACTAAGAATTGTGACAGCTCATTTTTTCTGCATGTCCACTTCTACTTTCGACTTTTTCATCCATCTAACTAACATCTAACATCCTTCCTTTTTAATTTTGGCAGTGAAGTGTCACATACACTTGATGAATAAGGAAATACTGGATTTCTTCAATACCATGTAATGAATCCTATGATTTTTTAAATTGAGGATAAATAAAAACAATATTATGAACTAAGCCAACTCTTTGTGGTGGTTCGTTTCTAGTTATGTACAGGGACAGACCTGGTAACAAGCCAACAGCTTTTGTCGGGACTGTAAATTAGACAGGAGAGAAGAACGAGCTGCACATTCCTAGCTCCCAGCCAAGGTTCCTGAGATTTCTGCCAGCCCTCTCGCAGACAGCAGCATGGTTCCTCAGCTGTCCTTCTAGTCAGAGAGACAGATGGAACCTCAGGGGCTTCCTGTTCACGCGTCTCAGAATTCAGAGTTGTTATGATGTGTGGGCTTTGAAAATGCCACACTTTAGGGAAGCCGCGTTTCTGCATCTCAGGCTTTCTTCTATTGAGCATGTGTTCCTTTCCATCTCTGTGGCATTAATTTTTGTTGTGTGTGCCTCCAGGGTCCTAAGGATCCCAGGTCCCTGGAATCTCAGCAGAGGATGAGGTCTGGTTCTGCTGGAAGGCGGGCTCATTAAGTTTACTTGAAATTTGCCTTCCTGCACACTCTCCTGCCTGGTTCTCAGGTCAGCCTCGTTCCCTCCCTCTTCCTGTTTAGTCAGTCACTCTCTTCTCCAATGGGCAGTCATTTCCTGGGACTTTGCTCCCTCCAGGTAGTGGGCTTTGACCTGAAGGCCAGCTTGTCTATGTAAATGTCCAGTGTGTATCAGAGATGTGACTATTTCGCTCTTAAACCAGGTGCCTCTGTCCTTTCTAAGACCTTTCCAGCATACTGTTAACCTAAGTGCTAGGGGCAGAAGACCCCAGGGGCACCTGATGCAAATGTTAATGACTTTTTCATTAGGACACTTTATCACAGAATTCCAGCTGTTGGTGTCAGCAGGTGACAGTGAGGCCTCTTGGATAAGAAGAATATGAAAAGCAATGGAAATCAGAAATGGAAAGAGGAATTGGATTCAGTCATCAGAAAACTATTTGACATCTAAATTTTAGCCAGTAGTGGATATGGCTGCATGGAAAATTCATGCATATACCCAGTGTTGCAAGGTCATAATTTCCTTATCACCATCATCAAGCAGTGTTGATGAGGAAGCCAGTTGTGCATGACTCTGTATGCAGCTATGCAATGATACTTCCCAGGTAAATTGCATGGGGTATGTAAAGTGACTGACACTTGGCAGTTAGCACAGTTCTTTAATTGCAGCAAAGCAGCTGAAGTAAACAAATCTTTGAGAAAGCCTAGAACTAAAAAGTCTAAATTTTGGAAGCAAATCATGCTCTTTCATGTTACACATCATGGCATCATCGAGTCAGCGGGCATGAGTTTGAGCAGACTCTGGGAAATAGTGAGGGGCAGGGAAGCCTGGCGTGCTACAGTTCCTGGGGTCACAAAGAGTCAGACACGACTGAGTGACTGAACAACAACACATTACACAAAGGAATCGTTCTTTCTTAAAAGACTCACAGACTTTTATGCTGGAACATCTAATACCGATTTTATTTTTCTTTTTGAAACAGTTGGCTTGCTAACAGAAAATCCTTATAGGTTAGTTACCAGAAAAGTTGAGCAGTATAAAAAGAGTATCTAAACTAAAAAGGAAAAGCCATCGATTCACCCCAGCCCACCAAACATGCTTCCACTCCCACTGGATGACCACTGTTAACATTTCTCTATCGCCTTCCCATCCTCCTTTTAAGTACAGATATATGCATGTGTGTTCAGACATTGCTTTAAGTTCATATTGATACACGCATATGTTTTCTCTGATTGGCTTTGCCTGCATGGACGGTTACGGCTGTTGTTTAGACCTGCTCCCCTTATTCTGCCTATTGCAGTAGGAGTAAACTTACTGATCACTACTTTTGGCTTTACTTTTAGATGACTGATTTTTATTGGTTTTAATGCCACAGCCAGTTAGCCTTTATGTTTTCACATTCAGAATTTGTTTCTTTTGTTTGGGGTGAAAATTATTTCTGCCACCAAGTGTCCATTTGCTCACTAAGAATGCCTTTGCTGCTGCTGCTGCTATGTCGCGTCAGTCGTGTCCGACTCTGTGCGACCCCATAGACGGCAGCCCAACAGGCTCCTCTGTCCCTGGGATTCTCCAGGCAAGAATACTGAAGTGGGTTGCTATTTCCTTCTCCAATGCATGAAAGGGAAAAGTGAAAGGGAAGTCACTCAGTCGTGTGCGACTCTTAGCGACCCCATGGACTGTAGCCTACCAGGCTCTTCTGTCCATGGGATTCTCCAGGCAAGAGTACTGGAGAGGGATGCCATTGCCTTCTCCAAGAATGCCTTTAGCAGAGGCAAAAAGCACCAGGACTGCCTCTCTGGTTTTTACAAGGGACACTTACCTCTAAGGCTATAACTTTTAACTGAATTAGATTCAAGGTCATATTTTTCAAATGATAGAGATCTGTGTGACCATCAAGATGCTATATGCTCAGTAAAACACGAACATATTCTCTTCTGTGGCTTTTCCCTCAGAAGGTTACTAATCTGCCTCAGTGTCTTCTGTGTCAGCCTTGTTTTGTTTTGACGTTTACGATTTGTTCCTGGACATTGTAAACCCTATTCATTGACTATGGGGTTGACTACTGATTCAGAAATCCAGTCCCTGGAGACGTAAAGCTCAGCAGACATGCACAGAGTGGGCCCCTGCTTTTGCTGAAGTCCCTCTTCATCTCCAGGAACTGAATTTTTCATGCAGTAATTAAAATTTGTAGGTCAGGCCTCCCATGGCACCGTTTGCTGCTAATGTGGAAAAGCAATGATCAGATTCGCTTACGCTGCTCTTCACTGAGCTGAGACTTAAAGGATGAAGGGTGACATTTTCCCCCATTTTGTAAATTAATGCCATTGATCTGCCTAACAAGAACAAAGTTAGGCTTCAAAATACCAAATGATAAAGAGATTAAGACTTTAAATGGCTTTCCAAAAGGCAACCTCTATTGTAAGGCTCCAAGCTGACTATTGAACTTTCAATTAGAATTTCTAATAGGCTATTGACTTAAATGGATAAAATGTTGCACGTGATAGCTTTCAAGATGACAAAGATTGCTTCTTACGTTCTGCAATATTACTTGATGTAGCGTATACCATTCTGGAAGGTGAATAAGCAGAATAATAAACTGTTAGCCTCTCTATGTAGCATGTCAGCTGCATCTGTGGTATAGTTTTTCTCAAAGATGAATGAATGCATTTTTTAAAAATAAATGTGTTTTGAAATGCTTTTGTGTTTTCTAACCATGAGCTCCATGAAACCTTTCATGGCATGGAAATCTCTTAGTCTCTGACACTGTGGCAGTGTTCTTCTTTCATGAAAAACAGTCCGTGTGTGTGTGTTTCTCTGTGCCCACAGGCGTTCATACGTGCTTGCATGTATGTTCATAGCTGTGGCTCCTGCAGCCGTGTTGTCTGTCGTTGCTCTCTGCCTCAGTTTACTGTTCTTGGAAGAAACGATTCTCCTCCCTGATGGACTACCAGAGAAGTTTGACTCAGTCTTGGCCTTGTTATAAAACACTAGCTCTAATATATTTTTTCCAATACTAATTTTTCAAAGACCAGCTACCTCTTCTAGGATAAAGGGTTAATATTATGCTTATGTTACAGTGCATTAAAAACTCTAATTAAAACAGCATTACGTTCCCATCTGCCAATCTCCAGTAATCTTCTTTAATTGCAGTAATTAAACTATATTTACATGTTCAGAATACTTGTAATTTAGCAAATTGCACTCTCTGCTCTACATTTAATCAAACAACCAGTTCCAGTATATTTAGTGTGGAAAGAAGTAATTTCAATGTTTTGATTACTATAGCAGATTTGACAGAGTAAGTGCCCCTCTAGTAGAGGGCTTGAAAGGGAAGGCAAACATGAAATACAGTCATGGTTTTGATTGTCATGTGAATGCCTAATTACATGTTGGAGGATTAACTATTAAAGGGTATCATGGTTGCACTTGATGTTTAGATACAGCCAATATTACAGATAGCAGAGACTGTCTTTTAGGGAAATTTGACAAAAGAAGCTAAGTTTTCTCTCTAAAGGTTGGGAGATCATTGGAAATTGTCATGAAAATGCTGCCTGAATTGTATAATTGCCATTGTGTCTCTTGCCTGTGATAGCAAAGCCTGCTGTGTGAGATGATTATTTTAGTCTCCCCAGCTAGCGTGTGTGCGTGCTCAGTCGTGTCCTGCTCTTTGAGACCCCGTGGACTGTAGCCCGTCAGGCTCCTCTGTGCACGGGATTTTCCAGGCAAGAATATTGGAGCAGGTTGCCAATTTCTTCTCCAGAAGATCTTCCCAGTCCAGGGATCAAACCCATGTCTCTTGCATCTCCAACATTGGCAGGCAGATTCTTTCCCACTGTACCACCCGGGAAGCCCTCTCCCCCACTGGAGTTCAGGAGAAATTCAGTGAGTGGCATCACAGGGAGATCTTCCTGACCATGGCGGTTCAGGAGTAAGTCTCTCCACGTGTTCTTTCTTTTGTGTTGCCTCTTTCACTCTGGAGAAGACCCAAGGTTTCCTGGAAAGGCCCTGTCAGAAGTCAAGCCTTTTTCTTTCCTGTCTTTCATACTGGACCATTCCACCTAACTCATCTCCATAGCCAGCCCCATTTCTGCTTCTCAGTTCCCTCATTTTATTTTTATTTTATTTTATTTTTTTGTGTGTGGTAAAAGTCACGTACTATAAAACATATTATTTTAACTATATTTAACAGTGCAGTTCAGTGGCACTAAGTACATTTACATTATTGCACTACTCTCACCATTATCCATGTCCTGAATTTTTCACCTTCCCCAACTGAAACTGTCCCTATTAAACACTAACTCCCCCTCCCCCACTCCCCTCTCCTCCCCTCCACCCACCCCTCCCTACCCCCACCAGCTCCTAGTATCTACCAGTGTACTTTCAGATTCTGTGAATTTGACTCTGCTAGGTACCTCATATAGGAGAAGGAAATGGCAACCTACTCCAGTACTCTTGCCTGGAAAATCCTGTAGACAGAGGGCCCTGGTGGGCTGCAGTACATGGGGTCGCTAAGAGTCGGACACGACTAAGCAATTTCACTTTCACTTTTCACTCTCATGCACTGGAGAAGGAAATGGCAACCCACTCCAGTGTTCTTGCCTAGAGAATCCCAGGGACGGGGGAGCCTGGTGGGCTGCCATCTATGGGGTCGCACAGAGTTGGACATGACTGACGTGACCTAGCAGCAGCAAAGAGTCGGACACGACTGAGCGACTGAACTGAACTGAATGGTTTAATATATTGGAATGCATTTTTAAGGTTTAAGTTTCCTCATTTTAAAAACAGAAATAATGTTGTGAATATTGAATGTAATCAAAGAAAAACTCTCTTCCTCACCTTCAAAGTATTTTTGTTACTGTTACTATCTAGTTGCACCACTACAATAGTTTGTCTCATTATCTGTATAAATTTGACAGGGATATTGGGTATTGCCATCACATCTCTGCTTTCCAAAACAACATGTCAGGTTTTTCAACATAGAATTTGAAATAATGTTCTCTCTTCTAGTAGCTTCATTGTAGTTAGATGATGTTAACAGTGTTTTCTAAAATTTGTATGTCTCCTCACTTCTGGGCCATCTATTGTATTAATAGGGATTATGCATTAATGAAAATAAAAAGACAGCCTAGCACTGCTATTGAATACCAATGCTCAACCTTGGTTCTTGACCATGTGAGAAGAGTGAAGTACTGAATTGTTAAAAATGGTATGTGGGGATGAGAACCTGAGATTTTCTTCATGGTTCAGTTAGTAACTTGCCAGATGATAACAACGTGTTTCACTTCTTTAGCTTTTATATTGTTAGAGAAAGAGTAGAGAGTAAGCCTTGGACTTAACTTTCTTTTTGGCTCATGGAGTAGTCACTTACATGAAAAACCTTGACCAAAAAAATATTGGACTATAGACTGTCACAGAAGAACATTTGGTTCAAATCCAGACCCATTTCTGTGTTAAACCAGTGAGAATCTAACTTCTGACCGACCAGTGACTTAATTATCTTTTTTTCTTCCTGCTGCCTTGTCACAGAGACTCTGATTAATTTATGATGATTATTTTAAAAGTGTATTGGACAAAATTAAGCCTTATAGTGAAATTCAAAGCAAAATACTCAGTTAGCTGCAGTATGGATGGTTGGGGGTGCTAGAGATGCTTTGAAAGGAAAAGAGACATAATTTGAAGTTGAAGTCAGGGCCAGCAACGATTGAAATGCCAGTTCTGTCACTTAGCTGTTTAATCCCAAGAAAACCAGGTGATTTTTCTGAGCCTCTAATGCCTCATTTATAAAATGGGAATAAATATATACATGGGAACCTCACTATTAGTTTTTCTCTCCCATTACCTATAATGTGTGTTCATGTATGGTAGACAGACAGACTGACACACACACATACACACACACACCATAATAAGTTAAGAGTCTTTGGAATAATATATGGTTTACAGTGCAAAAAAAGTATTTTTAAGAATGTAGCATAGCTGTCAGGAGAAATATGCCTAAAGGGTGAGGTATACCTAGAAACTGAAATTTCCAGATTTTCCCCAAACCTTCCTATAACCATTTTTTTAGTCCCTTGTTCTAACAAGCACTACTTTCTGAAATTGTTAACAGAAGACACAAGTGAAGGATGTAAATCTTGCTACTTCTTTCACACTCTGCTTAGAAGTGCTGTTGAGCAGCAGAATAACCCCAAGAAGGCCCTTTATCTGAACTTTATCTACTCATGTTATGGGTAATTAAGAAGGGACTGTAGGGAACACACCCACATAGCAAATAACATCTCGGCTTGCCAGAGGTTGCTACAGACCCAGAGTTCAGTTCTCATTTTTGACCCTTATTGGAAATTCAGAAGTTAAAGTCAGCATCACTGTACTGGAACATGTGAAACTTTGTCTCCTTGGAAACTTTCTACCTTGGGGTTAGGGAATGGGCACCACAGATACAGAGAGAAGCTCTAGCATTTAATTCCAAAGCCAGAAATTCTGACATTTACATTTTGCTAATGTAAAATGTTCACATGTCATCTTGCAGCATATAGGGTGTGGGCTCTTGCCAATAGGACTGCAAAGTCTTTCTAAAGAAGTGTTTTTGGGGTAGGAAGGGTGTTGAGCTGCACCCTGCATTAATATTTCCTTAATATTGTTCTTTAAATGGACATTATGTAAACACATGAAATTCAGAGCCCTCCTTTGAATTTCACTTTTCTGAGAAAGCATTACTATAGCCTTCCTCCTAGTCATGTGGCTGATTTTCTGTTTTCCAGTGTTTACTTATACTGTATAATGTTTACCATATAATGAGTTTATCATATAATAAGGGACCCTGATTTATTAGCTCTTCCTTACTCTCATTCCATCAGCTTCCTGATAAATGCTATAACCCTTGGCAGGGATGTGCGTCTCAATCAGGTGATATCATTGCTTTTTAATGAACTCTTCCTCTCAGAGTAACAGCGTCACATGTGAAATTCCTTATCCTGCATTATTAACGGGCCCCAGAATAAAAGGCACAGAGGCCCTGAGAAGGTTGCACTGAGAAATGGGGCAGAATTCATTACAGTTCAATACACTGCTAGTTAGCAGTCTTTGATCTATCGTATTTGCCCTTCCAAAACAGCAAGAAGGCATGGGCAGAGCGGTAGTCAACTCTGTCTAGCACGTGTAGGCATTTTCTAAGTGCAGCCTCAGTTGTCTAATGCCCAGCCTGACTGCTGGAATTTAACACAGTGACAAGTTTTTCAGAGGGGGCATTAAAAAAAAAAGTGATATTTTACAACCTGAGAAGTTAAGCACTGAGGTGGTTAGGGCCCAGCTCTCATTAGCTGAATGGTAGATTTTTCTAATTAGTTCTTTCTAGTGCAATTAGCACGAAAGAGTCTAATCACCTCATGTGAAACCAATCTAATGCTTGGCGAAGAATGCCCTTGGCTTCTCTTTCAGACTGGATCTTAGGATTTTTCGGTTTACCTCCTTACAGAGTGGGATGTGCCTAGTGAGTGTTTATTTAAGGTGTGAGCACATATCTGCAGAAGGGGCAAGACAAAACCAACTTGTTGACTCCCAGTGGAAGGATAGCTGGAGAAAGTGCTTAGAAATCGTCACTAGTTGGCAATCATCAGTGTAATGACTTCAATTAAAGAATCTGTTTTCCTTGATAGCTTTCATTTACAAGTTTTTGACTGGGCCCTGGCATGGCCCCGGTTCGTCATGGTGGCACCTCCTGAGGGCACGAAACATGTTGCACGTTAGACTCAAAATGAACCTGGAGCCCTGGGCTACGTGGCTCGATTTCTCAGGCTCTGTGGTTCAGGTTTTCCATCAGTTTTGGCTAATTTGTGCCTTTGGTGGTCTGTCTCTCCTCCCTCTCTCTGCCTTGGAGCTCTCCATGGGTGCCACATTCGATTTTGAAGTGTTCTCAAATTTCTAGTATCCATCCATCACTTGATATCTCTTAAGGGAGCCAACTCTGGGTGTGTCAATTGATAATTTTCATGTTTACCTGGAAAGGGAACTATAATGGCGACATCCAGTCCCACATCATAGAAACTGTTGTCCCTTTTGGGGGGAATGGCACCCCACTCTAGTATTCTTGCCTGGAGTATCCCATGAACAGAAGAGCCTGGCGAGCTACAGTCCATGGGGTCTCAAAGAGTTGGACACGACTGAAGCGACTTAGCACGCACTTGCTTGCAAACAGGTGAAAGAGAAAACGCTCAGTGTGTGCATATTTATTCTGAACTAGGGACGGGAATGGGCATCCTTGCTCCCCAGGCCGCAGAAGCTAAGAAAACGCAGGCTTCCACAGTGCAGGCCGCACTGCTCTGTAGAGCTTCCTGGGATGATGAAAGCGTTCTGCTTCATCTCGTACAGGAGACACTAGCTACGTGTGGCTGTCATACGCCTGAAATGTGAGGCAGAGGGAATACATTTTTTTTTTTTCATTTTATTTACTTTTAATTTGCTTCAAGCAGCCCTTTTGTGGAGAGGTGGTACTGTATTGGACAGGGCAGATCTAGCCCTCTTCTACCACCCTCACCAGTGTACACGCAGCTGCATCTGTACCAACAGGAGGCACGCTGATCCCCGCTCCCCCGGCTCTCCGTTCTCCTCAGCTTGGTCTTCAAACCACTCAGACTTTTTTCTCAGTCCTATTAGGAGTTCAACACAAGGCATTCTCTTGGTTTGTGTTAACTAAAGATCATGCTATACTTCCCCAGCCTAACACTTGAAAAATTTTTGTAGTTTTTAAAATAGCCAACATACTAGTTTGTTTCTAAGAGGAGAGGGGGAGGAATCAGTCAACTGAAAGTTACGGAACCTTTCCAATCTCAGAGACAGGACAGTATCAAACACTTTTCCAAAGATCTAGATTAAGTAGATGCAAATGGCTTTTACAGACTCCCTGTGATGTTTTAATTACAGCTAATTAAAGTAAACAGAATGGAATATTTCATCATCTTTATCAATGATGTTTAACAAATGTGCTAACTTTGCTTCTGGCAGCCAGCTATGCTGTCATGGAGCTGACTCTTCAGTTCGCACTGAAGGGAAGTCAGGAACCTGGACACATAGACCTGTCTCTGTGATGACCAATCTGGCTCCTTC
Source organism: Bos taurus (assembly GCF_002263795.3). Taxonomy (NCBI): domain Eukaryota; kingdom Metazoa; phylum Chordata; class Mammalia; order Artiodactyla; family Bovidae; genus Bos; species Bos taurus. The sequence continues at coordinate 30,245,355 of NC_037352.1, read as the reverse complement.
TCCCATGGTTGGAAGTCCCTTTTGTTGCTTTGGACCCTGGAATGGATTCTGTTTAAAGGAGGAAAGATAGAACACTAAACTTGTGTATTCAACAGAATGCACGTTCGTCTATAAAACAAAAATGTGTTAAGTGTTAGTTGCTCAGTCGTGCCCAACTCTTTGCGACCCCATGGACTGCAGCCCACCAGGCTTCTCTGTCCATGAGATTTTCCAAGCAAGGATACAGGAGTGGGTTGCCATTTCCTTCTCCAGGGGATCTTCCCAACCCAGGGATCAAACCCGGGTCTCCTGCACTGCAGGCAAATTCTTTACCAACTGAGCTACAAGGGAAGCTTGAAGGCCAGTTCTGGTAGGAATTGTGGGGACCTCTGGGGATGCGTACATGGAAAGACGCTGCGTAACCCCAGAGGACTGTGATTGCCAGCAGTTGACACATGCCTGCATGCTTAGTGGTGTCTAACTCTTTTGCAACCCCATGGGTGGTAGCCCGCCAGGCTCCTCTGTCCATGGTATTTCCTAGGCAAGAATACTGGAGTGGGTCGCCATTTCCTTCTCCAGGGTATCTTCCTGACCCAGGGATTGAACCCGGATCTCCTGTGTCTCCTGCATTGACAGGCGGATTCTTTACTGCTGTGCTACCTGGGAAGCCCAGCTGACACATAGACAGATAAAATTCTGTGACAAGCGTTGTGATGGAAGTAAATATATGCTGTGTGGTAGAATCTGGAATAGAAAAACGAAGTGGTGATTCCATGGGAAGCTTCTAAGGTAGAAACATGTAAGGGAAACTTTTTATTTTTTATATCTAAATTTAAATAAATATAAGAGAGACTTGTACAGGAATTTGAGGATTTTTTCAGGGATTTTCATGAAGGGGAGAGTGCTGTGGTGTAGTATAGCTCAGATGTGTGAAGCAACAGTGTGTATATAGGGGGCTGCTGAGAGGAAAGGAATGCAGTACTTGGTGTGAGATGGTGAGAGTCTGAGAGATGGGGACGGAAAGGTAGCCCCTGCTCAGCTCCTGCGAGGGAGTGTATGGTATGGACATGGTGGAGCTTTAGGGTTTGATGCTAAGTTTTTGTTGGGGGTTCTTGTTTTTTTTAATATTTATTTATTTATCCGGGTCTTCGTTGGCAGCATATGGGATCTAGTTCCCTGACCAGGGAATGAACACGGGCCCCCTGCATTGGGAGCTCGGAATCTTAGCCACTGGACCAGCAGGGCAGTCCCTGATGTTAAGTTTTAGAAACGTAATGGAACCAGGATTAGGATGAGTCAGGAGAAGCACGCGGGGTAAAAATACAAGGAAGCAGTCCCTCTGAGGGTCATGCGTGTTGAGGGTTGGTCCTTACACAGTCCTGAGATGATGGCCCCCTTACATTTTGTGCCTGGGCACCTCGCTTGCCTTGCCCTAATCCAGGCCCCTAAACATGGTTAGCTTTTATGCAGAGAAAGGGGTTGAAAGGGAAGTAGATGGACATCTGAACCAAGGCAGCGTGGTGGACATGGCAGAGTGGACGTCAGTGAAACACCTTTACAAGGTAAAGCAAAAAGACCTAGTGACAGAGGAAAATGAGGGGGTAAGAGAGAGGAGCCAAAACGTCCTACCCATGATCCTGTCGTGTTGCCTAACACTGGTTGCTCCCCAGTTTCTCAGTTCCTGCCCTGTTCTGTGAAAGTGAAAGTGTTAATCACTCAGTCATGTCTGACTCTTTGCGGGCCCATAACCTGTAGCCCAGGCTTCCCTTGTGGCTCACCTGGTAAAGAATCCACCTGCAATTCAGGAGACCTGGGTTCGATCCTTGGATTGGAAAGATCCCCTGGAGGAGGGAAAGGTTACCCACTCCAGTACTCTGGCCTGGAGAATTCCATGGACTGTACGGTCCATGGGGTCACAAAGAGTTGGACACTACTGAACAACTTTCACTTCAAACTGTAGCCCACCAGACTCCTCTGTCCATGAAATTACCCAGGCAAGAATACTGAAGTGGGTAGCCATTTCTTTCTCCAGGGGATCTTCTTGACCCAGGATCAAACGTGGGTCTCCTGCACTGCAGGCAGTCACACCCAGTTCAAGGTGGCCTGTGTAACTGCTGAGTCTGACACCCTTGACTGTGTTTTGAGAGAAGGTCGTGAGAGCTGGAGTTTTTAAAAAGTGTCTGACTTTAGGTAGATCTGCTGTACTAGGTGGTGTTAACACATGCAGAGGACTGCAGTTCTTGGCTCTCTAAATTCAGTGACCTTATTTTAAAAGATGATCAACATGGCTTAGAACCTTCTGAGGATTAGGAGACATTTTAGCAAGTTTATCAAGAATAAGCAAAGATGACATTTGGCTAGCAGTATTTCCACCGCCACCACACCACCACCCCCCGCTGCCGAACAACCATTTGTTTTGGAACAAAGCTTTTTCTATTTAACAAGTTTAGAATTACCAGTACTGCTTGAAAGTCCTTCTCCTCCCTCCAAACTCTGGGATGTTTTCAGGAGGGACTCTCTCCTTCAAAGGCATCCAAGAATATAGTTAATTGGGAAAACATGCAAGAAAGGGCGACTCGGCCCCTCTGGCCGCCTGTGCTCGTCCAGCACGTGCTAGTACTTGCCTCAGATAAGCTGACAGGTGGCTGTTTGCAGAGCAGGGTCTAATGTGCCTTTGACTCAGAAGTTTGGGAAGAAAGCCCTCTGTACAGCGAGCCTCTCACTCTCTCGTGGAGTCTTCTGCTCTTGGCTGCTCCCTCTCACCTGAGTCCAAAGAGCTTGTGGAGAGCGCAGGGTGTTCTGCAGAGGGTTGCTATAGTGTGAGTAATTTATTGGGATTAGACTCATAGCGTCTCAGGGTTGGATGAGTGCTTGAAGGCCGTGCAGTGCAGCGGTCCCCAGCCTTTTGGCAGCCATCCTCCCGTGTGAGCTACATAAAGCTTCCACCTTCTGTGTAGCCAGGAGTCCACACCATCCCAGGGTGAGTTTCCCTTCCTGGGCTGTGGTGAGGCTCTGTGTGTGACTCATGACTCTCCTCCTTCCAGTCCCAGAGTGCTGGTCACTCCTCACACCATTTTGTCCCATGCCTGGACTCCCACTGCCCCTCCTCCCCATCCCCCTGCAGTCACATGGCTGCTGCTTATCTCCGCGACCGTCCCGCTCTCCCCTCCCCCGACCCCCTCCTCCATCCCAGGTTAGAGCTGTGCCGCCACTAAGACTCCCATGATATGTAAGCACATCTTTGTCATAGTCTGTGTGCATGCTTAGTCTCCAACTCTGTGAGACCCCATGGACTGTAGCCCGCCAGGCTCCTCTGTCCATGAAATTCTCCAGGCAAGAATACTGGTGTGGGTTGCCATGCCCTCCTCTAGGGGATCTTCCCAACCCAGAGATCGAACACAAGTCTCCCGCATTGCAGTCAGATTCTTTACCGTCTGAGCCACCAGGGACGCCCGTCATAGTCCATACACTGCTCTAAAATTAGCCAGTGTGTGTCGGTCTGTTCCATTAGGCTGTACTTTCCTTGAGGACTGGGGTTGCACCTCACTCATCTCAGTGTCCACAGTGCCGAGCCACATACTTAATAATAGGTGCTATGTCATCAATGCAGGCATGTGTGAATGAGTATTACACAGTGTTTCAGGATGTTTTCATTCTCCACTGTTTCCTCTTCTCTTCTCAATCTGAATGCGAGTGGATGAAATCATGCCAGCAGGAATGCAGAAAGCAGAAGAGAATCCCTGCCACCCAGCAGCCCTTGCCCCCCTGTCCTCAGGACCACTGCTCCTCTCTGCCTGCTGTGTGCAGCTGCCCGGCCCGAGATCCACCCGGGGTGGGAGCTGATCCCTGGCAGAACAGACAGATGGGATGTTTCCTGCAGGACTTTGCACAGTGCCCTCGGCTCCCTGACCTTGGCGTCAGGCAGGATTCCAGGCCACATCTCCTTCCTTCTACCCTTGTGGTATCTCTCTTTTATTTTTATTTTATTGAAGTAGAGTTGATTTACAATTTTATGTTAACTTCTGCTATACAACAAAGTGGTTCAAGGATATATATACACACATTCTTTTTTTAAAAAAGAATGCTTTTCCATTATGTTTTATACTACAATATTGAATATAGTTTTCTGTGCTGTGCAGTTGGACCTCGTTGTCCATCCACCTACACATAAACGTTTCCGTCTGCTAACTCCAGCCTCCTCCTCCGCTCTCTCCAGTTCCCCCTTGGCCACCCGTCTGTCCCTTTGTTCCTGATTGTGTGTCTGTTTCAAAGATAGATTCATTTGTGTCATATTTTAGATTCCACATGTGAGTGACATCATATGGTAATTGTCTTTCTCTGACTTACTTCACTCTAGTTGTATCCATATTGCTGCAAATGGTATCATTTCATTCTGTTTTAGGACAGAGTAGCATTCCAATGTACGTATGTACCACCTCTTGTTTATCCGTTCATCCATTGATGGACATTTAGGTTGTTTCTGTGTCTTGGCTACTGCAAGCATAGGGGTGCAGGTGTCTTTTTGAATTAAAGTCAGACATATGGCCTCCTTTAATCTGAGACTCCGAGAGACCCCCCTGGCCCTGTAGAGTGTGCCATTCATACCACTCTCTTCTCTTGTGGTGTACATGCTTCAGTCATGTCTGACTCTTTGTGACCCCATGACTGTAGCCTACCAAGCTCCTCTGTCTGTGGAATTCTCCAGGCAAGAGTACTGGAGTGGATTGCCATGCTCTTCTCCAGGGGATCTTCCCAACCCAGGTATTGGACCCATGTCTCCTTGTCTCCTGCATTGGCAGGCAGGTTCTTTCCCATTAGCACCACCTGGGAAGCCCTCTCTGCTGGCTCATGTTATCTTTTCCCACTCCTTTGGGTGGAGGGTTTCCCTTGTGGCTCAGCTGGTAAAGAATCTGCCTATAATGTGGAAGACCTGGGTTCGATCCCTGGGGTTGGGAAGATTCCCTGGAAAAGGGAAAGGCTACCCACTCCAGTATCCTGGCCTGGAGAATTCCATGGACTGTATAATCCATGGGGTCGCAAAGAGTCAGACACGACTGAGCGACTTTCACTCACTTGGGTGGAAGTTCTAGAGGGTGATGAACAAGCGAGTTATAAGCTTCCTCAGTAGTCCAGTTATACGCCGGCTGGTGGGCTGCCGTCTGTGGAGTCGCACAGAGTTGGACACGACTGAAGTGTTCTATGAAACCACGGAAAAGGTTATCTGATCCATGGCTCCTTTCAATCTCCTTAAAATAAACTCTGTGTGATGTTGCTTCTGCTGTTCCACCATCCCCACCACCACCACCAGTCTCTCATAATTCACTGTTCATCAGGCAGTTGCTGCCTAGAAATTCCAGCTGAGTGACTGTGAACTAACGGGATTTCATCCTGTGTCTTGGCAAACCCTTTTCTAGAATCCAAGTATGTGCCCTACACCTGTGGTGGACAGCCAGGGAGTTGGGAGGTGTCTAGAGAGCAAGAGTGGTTCCTAAGAGGTGGCACCAGTGGTAAAGAACCTGCCTGCCAGTGCAGAAGACGTAAGAGACCTGGGTCCAGTCCCAGGTCGGGAAGACCCCCTGGAGAAGGGCAAAGCAACCCACGCCCGTATTCTTGTTTGGAGAATTCCATGGACAGAGGAGCCTGGTGGGCTACAGTCCATAGGGTTGCAAAGAGTCGGACTTGACTAAAGCAATTTAGCAAACAACACAGATAGTAAAAATGGCTGAGATACTGAAGGTCAAGAAATCTAAGCATTTTGTAGTCATTGAATCCCCTCAAACCTCATAAGAGAAGAGCTACTACTTCACTTTACAAATGGCCTGAGAAGGGTAAATAACTTGCCGCAGCAGTCACAGACCTGACCCCGGGCTCCCACTCAGAGCCCTTCACTCCCAGACACTTCTCTGGCTCCGGTTCTGGGGTGGTAACGTGGGGGATGTAGAGCAGCCTGTGGGCTTAGTGACTGTGCTGCTTGGCGCACAGCAAGACAGACCATAATCAGCACTTGAATAATAGTATTTTCATGAGTGATTAAAGTAAAAGCCAGGATTTAGAGATTGAGAGTTGATTGTTAAAGGATAAATGATATTTGGAAGGTCTTACTGGATTTGATTAAAGTGAAATTCAAAAACCATCACAAAGATGATTATTTACCAGTGGTACTTTGAGGACTTTTTTTTTTGTGGCTCCAGTCATTGGCACTCCGGTGCTTAAAAAGCTCTGTGCTCAAAACCAAAATGTAATTGATCCTCCTCAGAAAATCAGAGGTTAGTGCCTTCTTTGGCAAGCTGCTTCTGAGCTTTGTTACACTGAAATATAATCACCCTTTGAAGACTGAGATCTTGTTTTTTGTTTTTCCTCCCATGGTGCCTAGTATCTTGCCTTCTACATAATAGTTACTTTGAGATGGATGGACAAATTATTTTGTATTCCTTTCGGGGCTGTGAATTTAAGGAAGAGTTGATTTCTGAATGAAGTATGTTAGCAAAGATTGCTTAAGCACAAAAATCTTATTAATCTTATTTCTCTTAATCACCTGAACGTCAGTGCCCAGGACCCAGTCCAAGTGTTGTAATGCGTCTCAGTAAAGCTGATGTTTTCTGGAAGGGAAACCAAATATGAAATAATAGCAAGCAGTGGGACAGAGGCGGCATCCCTTCTCTTGGCCACTACAGAAGGTTAGACAGAAGAGGGGGCTGGGTCAGGGTTTGTGGTTGGAAGTAGGCATTTGGAGCAAACTTGTGATTTCAGCTCATAGCCAGTGCTAGCTGCTGTAGCAACAGGACAAAAGGATACGTGAACGTTTAAGTGGGCCTCACCTGAATGCTGAAATTGATGGGCCAAACAGATGAAAGTTAGATGGCACTAACTAGTGAATAAGTTTCCATTTAAGAGACCAAGTATTTTTGATCGCTAATGTTTATTGAGTGCTTACTACATGTGAGATAGGATTCTAAGCACTTTACAAGTATTTAATCCTCAGACTAATCTGTGAAATAGATACAACCATTATCCTCATCTTACAGATAAGGAAACTGAGGTGCAAGGAGTTTAAGGAACTTATCGAAAATGTCACACTCTGTTAAGTCATGAAGTCAGATGATCTGACTCTAGAGATACTGCTCTTAACCGTTGCACTGGGTGCTTTGTCTTGGTTCTCAGATTTCTTTGGCTGGCTCAGACAATGTCAGCCCAAGACCTGTATTGACCATGTGGCCTGGCCAGTTTCTGTCAGTCCAATAACTTTATATACATATATCTCTGAATAGTTTGCTACCTGTGTACCATTTCTCTTTCTCTAGACTGTAAACTCCCTGAGGGTAAAGAATCTATCCCATTCATGTTCATTGAGTCTTTGTTCATAGGAAGACTCTATACGTTTTATTCTAGATTCCTTTGAGATCTAAATTATTCCATTGGGCCCTGGTATCCTTATTGGTGTTTCTTGGCCCAGGGATTGAGTCTGCAGCAACAGAGGAGGCATCAAAGTTGTCAGTGGTGTTCAGCAGATGTTTCAGGCCTGAGCATAAAGAATTGAACAGGATAGACATTAGCTGTGCCTTCTCAGAGCTTACATTTCAGCAAAGAAACAGAAGACATAAGCACAGTGTGTAGGTGCTATTTATTTATTTTTTAAAAATATTTACTTGTCCTCGCTGGGTCTTGGTTGCAGCATGTGGGTTTCAGGCTTTGCTATGGCATGCAGAATCTTTAGTTGCAGCACGTGAACTTTTAGTTGTGGCATTTGGGATCTAGTTCCCTGACCAGGAGGGACTTTCCTGGTGGCTCAGACAGTAAAGAATCTGTCTGTAATGTGGGAGACCTGGGTTGATTGCTGGGTTGGGGAGATACCCTGGAAAAGGGAATGGCTACCCACTCCAGTATTCTTGCCTGGAGAATTCCATGGACAGAGGAGCCTGGCGGGCTCCAGCCCATGGGGTTGCAAAGAGCCAGACATGACTGAGCAACTACACTTTCACTTTTTACTTCCCTGACGAGGGATCAAGCCAGGTCCCCTGCATTGGGTGTGTGCAGTCTTAGCCACTAGACTGCCAGGAAAGTCCCTGTGCTGTTTAAAAGAAGGAAAAGAAGAAAGAAAAAAAAACAAGTTCAAGAAACTGAGTGGAGAGTGAAGGAGATGGAGGGTGGGGTAGACCCTACTTTAGATAGAAATGCACAGTAAGTTCCTCCTTGCAAGTTAAATTCTAAGCTGAGACTTAAAGAAGAGAAAGACTTAGGTGAGAATGAGAAGACTGGAGGGAAACCACTTTCTAGACAAAGAAAACAGCATGTGCAAAGGCCCTGAGATTGGAAAGTCATTTATTTAACTTGCTTAATAGTGGAATTCAAGGACAATCATTAGGCTTAGACAGTTACTTCTTATACATTCTGGCCAAACTTTTTTGTCTGCAGAATTGCAGTCTGTTCTTTTTTGTCAGTGGTTCCAAGTCCACTTCCCAAAGCAACAACCAGTATTCAGAGCTGTTTTGACTGGTTGCTCTGAAAACAGAGTAAATCAGAAGCAGAGCTGGTTCCATGTGGCCAACAGGGTGTGGAGTGTAACTTAACTTAGTCCATTGTATTTCATTCTGCATCATAAGCCTTGCCTGCATGGGGCTCAGCAGTAGAACAGTGTCAAATTCCTTATACTTGTTATATCTCTTTTTTGACAGACTCAAAACTCAAAAAAAAAAAAAGAAAGAAAGAAAGAAAGAAATTTAAAAAGGGGAAATGATTTTAAATCATCAGAAATTATTTTTTTATAAAATTTTCTAAAGATTGTAATCATGTCTCTTACTCCCAGGGGTGGTGATTTTACCATGTTGTGCTCAAGAGAAAGTTGCTTGCAAATCCCAAAAGAGGTACATTCCCAGCTTTCCTCAGGTGGGCGCCCAGCAGTCCACGGCCCATCAGGTGAATGTACCTGATGTCCAGGTAGTCCACACGTGGACGAGGTCTTTCTCCTCCCCATGTTCTACCTGAGATCTCTTGAAAGCTCCCATTTGCCCACCATTCATAAAGGATCTGCAAATTATTTAAGAGAAGGAAACACAGCCTCTTTATCCCATCAGATTTTTCCCTCAGTCACATGGGTCTTTTTCTCTGAGCACACACACATGGCCCAGACTCACTGTCAGGGGAGATGTAAAGCCAGCATCTGGTGTTAATATCTATTGTTGACATTTTGGGAATGAGAACATGAGCTATTAGGGAAGATGTTTGCTTGTACCTAATTAATGTCCCATTGTATCCCCTCTTGTTGTCAGCTCTGCCTCACCACCCTGCCTTGGCATTTTCTTTTACTGGCTAACTTTAAAAGTTAATTATTTCTCTGTTGAATGTTAAATGCCACCGTTTTTTAATGCTCTTCCTCGGTGTGAATTATCCATTATCAAAAATCACGATGGTCTCTGCAGTTATCGACTCTTTACCTAAAGCCTATGCTCTTGCTAACCACTCTTCTCAAGTGTGGCAGCATTTGCGCATGTCTGGCAACCCAGACCTCCATCAGATGCAGAGTCCTGACTCACCACGTTCCTACCCTTGTCTACACGTCCTATAGTGTATAGCAGAGACCAGGTCCTGGTATATTATTTAATTGAAGCAATCGTTTAATCAGTCTTCCTAAGTGATTTTCCTTTAAATGAAATCACTGTTAGAACTCATTTGGCAACTCCAGTAAATACAGGTAGAAATGAGGAACCTCAGATAGTTTTCTTTGTCATGCAAAAGCTTTTAAGTTTAATTAGGTCCCACTTGTTTATTTTTGTTTTTATTTCCATTACTCAGGGTAGTGGGTCAAAGAGGATCTGCTGTGATTTATGTCATACAGTAGGAACCTCAGATAGAATGACTCCCTGAAAGCTTTTATAAAACATACATCTCAAAAGGAAATTGCAACTTTCTTTACTTGAGATTGGTTTATAAAAAATAATAGTAAAAATTGTAGCTGGCAGTTATTGAGGTGCCTTACTCTGTGCCAGGCTCTGTTACTAGCTTTCCCTGTGGATTATTTTATTTAATTGTCTGAACATCCCTATGAGGTAAAGTAGTATTATTATTCCCAACTTTTTTGTTGTTCAATTACTCGGTCATGTCCACCTCTTTGTAACTCCATGGACTGTTGGGCGCCAGGCTTCCCTGTCCTTCACTATCTCCTGGAGTTTGCTCAGATTCACACCCATTGTGTTGGTGATGCCATCCAACCATCTCATCCTCTATCGTCCCCTTCTCCTCCTGCCCTTAGTCTTTCCCAGCATCAGGGTCTTTTCCAATGAGTCATCTCTTCACATCACGTGGCCAAAGTATTGGAGCTTTAGCATCAGTTCTTCCAATGGATATTCAAGATTGATCTCCTTTAGGATGGACTGGTTTGATCTTGCAGTCCAAGGGACTCTCAAGAGTCTTCTCCAGCACCACAATTCGAAAGTATCCGTTCTTCAGCGCTCAGCCTTCTTTAATTTCATGGCTGCAGTCACCGTCTGCAGTGATTTTGGAACCCAAGAAAATAAAATCTGCCACTGTTCCCACTTTTTCCCCTTGTATTTGCCATGGAGTGATGGGGCTGGATTCCCAACCTAAAGTTGAGCAATTTGAGGCACTAAAAACTTAAGTAATTCATGCACCGTCACCTGGTGGGGCAAGGGCCTGAGCCCTTGCTTCCTGCAACGCAGAGGTGTGTTGTCCAGCATAGTGGCCTTGAGTCATACATGGCTACTGAGCACTTAAATGCGGCAAGTCTGAATTTGTGTGCTTTGTGTGTGAAATAGACAGCAAATTCCCAAGACTTAGTGCACAATAATAGTGTGCAACAGCTCATTAATAGTGTGTTCATATCCCTTACTTGTCACAACAATAGCATTTTGAATATATAGGGTTAAATAAAATATGAAAGTCAATATCACCTGTTTCTTTTCAGTTCTTTACTGTCTCTACTAGAAAATTGCAAATTTCTTATGTAGCTGGCATTACATTTCTGCTGAGAAGGGCTGCCGTAGACATACACACACACAGGGCTCCAGAGTTTCTAGATTCTTTCCTTGCATTAGGAGCTTCTGATCCTAAATTATTGAGGGGATATGCACAAGTTTTTGACCCTTCCCCTCCCTCCTTTCTGGTCTATTCACTTGCAGAAAATCCAGCACAGAGTATAAATTCTTACGTCTGAGTCTCCACCAAGAACCCATCTGTTGGCGCTTATCAAGTATGGAAAGATAAAACGCTGACATGTTATGCATTAACGAGATCAAAAGGAGGGCTAATGACAGGAATGTGGCTGCTGTTAAAATGTCCTGAGAGGATAATCTGCGCTGACTTTGTGTTCTCCTCAAGGCGACCCCCTTAAATGTCTTCCAGAGACCCACTCTCCAGGCTCCTTTCCAAGGCCCTCCCCACCGCCACTTCACCCTCCCTTCCAGTCCCTGCCCACCCCTTTCCCAGCCCACCCTCCTCTCCGGGCATCTGTGCATCAGGGGCAGCCCCTCTGCTAAGCAGTTCTGACACGAGGCAGGTCTTTTTTCCCTGCCTGTGAGAGCAGTGTATAATGGTGCTGCCCTCCGCCAGGGAGCTTTGAGAAGCTTTATGGCTCTAGCAGGCGTGGGGGAGCCAATCGCAGGCACTAGCAGCTGATATATGACACTAATATAGGGTTCACTTTTATTCTCAACCTAAAAAAAGATAGATTGTTCCAAGTTTAGACAGGCTGTAAAATCGTGTGCTTCTGGAACCACGCTGCCTTCCCCCCGGGACCACTCTAATTGCTTTACATCTGTACAAAGGTTCCTTGTAATCGGGCTTTCTGCCTTCATTTGTCTTCTTTTCAGCCTCTTAGTAAAGACCTTAATTGGTCTTAGTGGGGCTTTTTTCAGTTAGTGCAACTGTACCTTTAGGGCTGAACAAGTACCAGACACTACCTGCGGGGAGAAGTGGGGAGACGGGAAAGACATCAATACTCCTTTACCTCTAACGGTTTAATTAATGTGCTCAGAACAAGGAGCGGTTTGAAGAAATTTCTGCTCCTCCGGGACCCTGCTACAGACATCACCAGGGTTAGGTGGAATTTTCTAGATTTCTTTCCTGCTTCAGTCTCTGTGAACACTGATTAGCCTCGTAATTGTCTCACAGTAAACGGTGTCAGGTTCCAGTCCGTCCTCTTCGGAGGATCCAGTTGCTTTCCATCAACAGACTGAAGTATTAGGGGATGCTTGGGTAAGGAAGTAGCCTCTAATTTCTGTTTCTTAGCTACTAATTATTTAATAATACATTTTATTGCCTATTAAAATGTGGCATAACTTGCTTGTCAGCAAAACGAGATGGAACCCAGTCATTTGAGGAGCAGAATAATTGGCATTTGTACAGATGGCTTTTACTGCAAGTTGGGTTTGTTATTGCAGATCAAGTTCCTTGCCAGGTTTCTTGGTTCTGTTTGTGGGCTGGTCAGTGCAGTGAGGGGGTTACTGTATTACAGCCCAGGCGGTTAAATGCGGTCTTCCTGCAAAGGCAGTGTGTACTCAGTTATAGATCATAAAGGCTTCTGCTGTGTAGGTACTTTTTCCCCTTCTCCTTCCCCCTCTCCTCCTCCACCCCTGGTTTTAAAGGACCCTAGTGAGTTCTGTACCACACTGAAAATTACCTTATGCGCTGGAAAATGCATCAGTGGAGACTTTGTTTAAACAAAGGGCGTTTTTATGATGGATGGAAGAGGCCAAAACTTCTGGATTTCCATCTAGTAAAAAATTTGTGTAGGAAAATTGGACCAGTCCCAGTTCCTTAGTAGAATTTCATGAAGGTTTTCCTGTTGCTTCAAAATGACCCCACCAGGAATGTTGCATAAATTCCAGAAAACTCTGCCCACAGTGTTTCCTAGAGCACATTAAAAAAAAAAAAAAAAATGAGGTGGGGGAGCACACGGTGTGCGGGATAGTCTGGTAGCAGGATTCGTTCACTGGAAGCAGAGAGAGGGAGCCCGAGCATTTTAGCTCTTGGTGGGGATCATTCACAGGGGGCGGTTTTGGTCTTAAGCACTTTGGTAAGAAACGTTTCGGTGGCATTGAAGTGGGTGGGACAGTTCCTGCCAGGGGAGAAGAGTTTACCTGCCCGAGCCCTGGGACCCAGAGCCCAGCTTTCCCATCCCCTGGGTTCATTCCTCCTTTGCATCCACATGGCACTCACTCAGGTCTTACTTCCCATTCGCATCCAGCCCAAATTCACTGAAGGCGACCATCCGTATTTGAAAATTTCTCTGGTGTTCTGTCCCAAAGAGGGTCCTTTGAAACCCGGGGCGATGTCCACGTTTGTATGTTTTCCAGATCCCATCTTTCCATCCCTTACTACTTTGAGATTACCTTTTTGTCTAATAGTAGAACTTTTGGGGTCTCTTTGTACCAGAACATGTCTCCTAATCTGTCTGCTTATATACCTCAGTGACTGCTTTTCTCGTTCTTTAGAAGACCTACACAAGCTCTTGACCCTTCTCTCCAAGGTTCCAAAGCCTGTGTGTTTTGCCCGTAAACACATGCCATTCTTAGCTATGGAATAAAATACATATCTCGGCATGATACTTTAGAAAGTTAGTATGAAGTAAGCTTGGTGTAGATAACTCTGTTTTTAGGGGTTAAGCTTGGGAATGACTGTAATTTAACACCTATAATAAATGTGTAGAAAAGAGGGAAGGAAGCCAACTCTGAGGTTTCATGTGTTATATGAAGGGTAGGTGTTATACATTGTCATAAAATTTTCTTGAGCTAAAGCTACGGGCAAGATGAAGCCAGTTTAAAAGACGTGGAGCCATAAAATGGTTTGGGAGCTGATTGGGGAAGTGCAGATTCTACAGAACAGTGATAGCATGGAAATTGGTAATGACCTAAAATGTCCATAGCCTTGGTGGTCATAGTCTATAGCCCACTCTGGTTGGTGTGTGTGTGTGTTGAGGCTTTAGACACATCTGTTGATTTCTTTCTCAACAGAGTCTCAAAGACTCTCCAAGAGTCTTTCTATATTTGTAAATAGACTCAGCTGATAGGATTCTCTGATCAGTTCTTATCCTGGTAACTTTCCTCTTGTTGATCTGGATAGGAAAACCAAAATGAAGGGGTAGGATTTTTTAATATTACACCATTCTCTGTTCAATTAAGCACCATTAAATATACCTCTATCTCTGAGTCTCCTTTTGCCAGACCCACCCCTAATATTTGCAGGGCAACAACATGTATGGAGGCCACCTTACTTCTTTCTTTTCAATTCTTGTTCTTTCCAGGAGCACAAGGAACTTTGCCCATAGGAACATGGGCATCCACCCCACATATTCAAGTTCTCATCCATACGTTATGCCCTCAACACCGCAGCACACAGCCGCCCTGTGGCCACAGTTAGGCCTGCAGGTTTCTATATAAGTAGCATGGCCTGACCTCAGGAAGACGGTCCCCTGGGGAAAAGCCTGCCCATCCAGACCCTGGAAGGGGTGGGGGGCAATCTGGGCAGGGGAGTCCAGTGTCTCTGGCATGGAAAACATGGTCCTAAAAGGACGATGTGTGAGCTGGCTGGGTGCATCCTCATGATCCCATGGACCATTGCCCCACAGAAAGGCGCACAGCTTGAAGAGAGTCTGAGAAGGAGCCTCTTGTGCACGGATCTCAGGGCAAGGGCTCATCTGTCTGGATATGACCAGTATTGCCTCTGTCTTACACTTTTAATTTTGATAACCTCACTCTCCATACCCCACGAAAAGCAAAATAAAATAAGAGATATAAGATGGATCCAAGTCTTTTCCAAGAAAGCTAAATCAGATGAGTTATTGTTAACTCATCAGTGTCTATGGACACAAGATGTGATTGCTTCATTTTTAGATTCAGTACTGGGAAGTCGGCTGGAATCTTGTGCAAAACAATGTTATGTGACATGCTTGTATAAGCAATGTGCTTTTCCATTAGCATTTAAAGTGTCACACACTGCCCTCCAGATGCAAGGAATGCCCTACCATACTGTCCAAGGACCATGTAAGGGAAAAGTGTAGCTGAGGAACTAAGGAATGTTTTCACTTTGGGGAGAAACAAAGCCTTGTATTGATATGATTCAAAGTAAGGCAGTTTGAAGGTTGCTGCTGCTGCTAAGTCGCTTCAGTCGTGTCCGACTGTGTGCGACCTGTAGACGGCAGCCCACCAGGCTCCCCGTCCCTGGGATTCTCCAGGCAAGAACACTGGAGTGGGTTGCCATTTCCTTCTCCAATGCATGAAAGTGAAAAGTGAAAGTGAAGTTGCTCAGTCGTGTCCGACTCCTAGCTACCCCATGGACTGCAGCCCACCAGGCTCCTCCGTCCATGGGATTTTCCAGGCAAGAGTACTGGAGTGGGGTGCCATTGCCTTCTCTGTTGAAGGTTGCTAGAATTTCAAAAACACATCTTTAGTCAACCTCTTTTTTAAAAAAAATGGGATAATTGCATTGTTACTGATGCTATTTGTAATATGCAGAGGACTATTGAAAATCATTCTCCCTCCCAATTTAAGTATGGTACTTGGCCTTCTAAAATGACCCAAATTCCAACAAGAAGTCAATGCAGTATGTTTTCTCTATTGTGCTACAGTTACCTAGATTTTTAAGACTTGGAATTCTCATTTTGGTGTGGAAGTGATAGTCCTTAAAGTATTTGAAGGTCTTTGCAGGTATATTGTTAGTTGTTTTTTTTTTTTTTTTTTTTTTTTTTAAGGGGGTAGTTAGTGGTAGTCACTCAATCGTGTCTTGACTCTTTTGCGACCCCATGGACTGTAGTACCCCTCCAGGGTCCTCTATCCATGGAATTCTCCAGGCAAGAATACTGGAGTGGGTTGCCATTCCCTTCTCCAGGGGATCTTCCCAACCCAGGGGTTGAACCTGGGTCTCCTGCATTGCAGGCAGAGTCAAATCTGAGCCACAAGGGAAGCCCCTGGTGGGGATAGGAGCTCATAAATTTGGGGGTGGGTTGGTAGGAGCTCATAAATTAGGCTCCTGAATAAATTGGGAGGAGTAGGAACTCATAAATTTAATGACCTTGATTTTGAACTTTAAAAAAAGTTCAGTTGATCTGTCATCTTCATCCTACAGACAGTGGTTAATATTATTATTGTAAAAAATGAGATACTTTGCCCTCCAAAAGAAAACCCTTTGGGAAAATATGCTAATAGTGGCTTTGAAAGGGAACAAAGGAAAATTAAGCAAGTATCTTGAAATGGGTCCTTGTCAATCTACTTTTCTCATTGTATCAAGAGATGACAGTGTTAGGAGAATGTTTTGGGCTCACTTTTCTCATCTAGGAAATGACGATCATACCTGTATCAGGTGTTTAGGGTACAGTGAATGCGCGTCTGCAGAACGTCAGGCCCCGGTGGCCTCCGGGCCGCTCTGTTCCCCGCTCCCCTCGCACGCGCGATGAGCTGCTCAGTCCTGCCCACCTTACTTTGTTGCTGTTGTGCAGTCCTAAGTCGTGTCTGACTCTGCGACCCCGTAGACTGCAGCACGCCAGGCTTCCCTGACACTGCCCTTCCCTCCTCCAGTGGACCACGATTTGTCAGAGCTCTTCACTGTGACCCATCTGTCTTGGTGGCCCTGCATGGCATGGCTCATAGCTTTATCGAATTACACAGGCCCCTTCGCCATGAGAGAACGTTGATCCACGAAGGGGCCACCTCGCCTTACTCAAAAAATTTAGATGAGGTGAGGAATAATCTTTCATAATTTTGTATCTTAGAAGTGGCTTTTCTCCTTTCTTTTTCTTTCATTTCTTGTACTTTCATTTCCATTGACTTTACTCCCGTGGCCTACTCTCCAGCAAGACAAAGAGAGAACCAAACCAGGACAAGTGAGTTTCAACTTGGAATATTTCTTTGTCTAAAGGCTGTGTTTATGAAGGGCTCATTGTCACCATTCTACCCAGAGGACTCTGAGCTTCTCTTTCCTAGAGTATCAGTCTGGCTTTCAGGATATGTGGTATGTTTGCTCTCAAAAATAATCCTCCCACCCCAAAGTCGTCATCTGTTTATAAAACTGGTCTCTGCCTTACCTGCATTTCCAGTGCCATCCTGTTGCTTACTTCTCATTCCCACTTGGGGAAAAAGTCGATATGTAGCAGATTTGCTTAAAATTGTCATCAGCTAGCCCCTCATACAAATAGATTCCAGAAAATCAAGCCAGGAAATGATGATACGACAACCTATTCAGCTTGTGTTTTTTGGCCCAATGTTCATTTTTCATTACGCTTCAGCCTTCTTTCCTTTGAGCTCTGCTCTCATCTATGGGCCTGTGCTTATTAAGTTCATGGATATTTTCCAGAACGTCACTAGGCTGCTTGAGTTTTAAAGCTCCTAAGTAATGACTAGGTTCCTAAAGATGTCATCACCCCCTCCAGAAGAATCTGGCACCCTTTGAATTCTCTAGCAACACCTACAAAGAGCTAAATCATACAGTCCAAGGAGGTCAGGTATCCACCAAAGAAGTAAGGAGAAGACTAATAGAAAAGGAGAATGAGGTCCAGGTGAACCAACACAGCAAGATACACATGTTCCCTGGTTGAACTCATTGCCCATAGAGTTAGGTGGCTGGATTCTGCCTGTGTAGATATGTATTGTTGTTTAGTTGCTAAGTCGTGTCTGACTCTTTGCAACTCCATGCACTGTAGCCCACCAGGCTTCTCTGTCCGTGGGATTTCTCAGGCAAGAATACTGGAGTGGGTTGCCATTTCCTTCTCCAGGAGATCATCCCCACCCAGAGATTGAACCCCCTTTTCCTGCATTGGCAGGCCGATTGGATTATTTACTACTGAGCCACCTGGGAAGCCATGGATATTTTTACACATATATACATATATGTATATACAGGTATGTATGTTTTGATGTATGCGTGCATAAGTAAAGCATATGTTTGTGCATACATTCATGCACACTCACACACATTTAATTCTAATTTAGGGTAGATTTAACCTTTCGACAATTCAAAGAGAAAACTTAGAGTCTATGAAGTGATTATTATGGAAACTCAACTGAGCCTTTCCTGGAAATGCTGGAACCACAGAAATTTTTTAGCATTTCAAAAGATGACAACCGCTGATTTATGCAGCCCTCAGGATTCCGTTCCTCAGGCACTGTCATTTATTACTTCCATCAGCGGGAATGGTTTCTTTTAAGAGCAGATTGGGTGTTTACACTGATGACAATTAAGGATGGTGAAATAATTCCAATAAAACAAGAACCAGACCAGCATGGGAAATAAAGCCAGTCTGTCCCCAAATATCCCTCTCTCGTCACTATTTCCTTCTTTCCTCACCTGGTTTCTGTTTTTCTTTCCTCTGTTCCATTCTTCTCCTTACCTGGTTTCTCTCTTCACTCCCTTTTCAACCTTCCTTCCTTGCCAGGGAAGGCTAGGCAGGTTTGAACAACACAATTCATGGAGATTCTGGCTCAGATAAGACATTCAACTCCAGAAATACCATACTAGGATCTAGTTTTTAAATGTTTCTTCCCAGGGAAAGTAAAACATTCTTTGCCGTCTTAAGAAATAAGTATGTTCTCTGATATTCCAAGCCAGAAAAATTCATTTTAAGAAGTTGGAGTATTTATCTTTACATGTGACAGGATAATAGTTCTTTCTTTGTTTTTCTATTTTTAATCAGAAAGAAGATTTTGTTTTTAAGGAAGACAACTATCAACATTGTATGTTCTAAAACAGGCAAATCCTAAGTCTAGAAAAGTAGACTTTCCATTAGCAAGTATTCCAAATTCTTTATACCAACAGATACTGAAAAGAAAATTTTCCCAGAACTGTGCAAGGTACTAACACATGGACATCTATAAGCCACAGTGGTGTCCGTGGACAGTGGTGTCCACTGTTGCATGGGAAAGAGGCAGGTTTTCAGCTCTTAAGTGGCAGCCATGCTACAAGAAAGATAAATTATCTCCATAACTCTGAGATGACATTAGCCCCTTTAGAATTCAAGAAACAGACTTTGAGGTATATATCCTCTCAATCTTTTCCTATATGTATGTTTAATTTTTTGTTCTTGTTAATACACAGATGGTAATAAACTAGGACAATAAAATTTATCCCCAAGATATTTTTATTAACAGTGTATTTTCATTTTATTAACTATTGTCCTACATCTGTTTTGATCTATTCCATGGGTACACGGTAACATGAATAACTGAACTCTAATTGCTACACATTTAAGTTTTGTCCAGTTTTTCATCTTGGTGTTCATTAACTGAGTTTTGGAATTTCTTAGAACATAATCTCGGAAATGGAATGGACATTCTTGAAGGTTTTGGTAGTCTTATTTTTTAACTGCTCTGAAATAAATATTGTGTTTATCAAAACAATTATTTATTTAAATGGAGATATCTTTGCTGATGAAATATCCAAGTGTTGTGGTTTGGCATTTATTATTCTCCTATAACTCATTAGATATTTATATAATTAACTACACTTTTCAAACATTTTCCTCACTGTGTTCCACATGTATTGCAACTCATGTACTCTGTTCTTTATGCTTCTGAGTTCTGTACTTAAAACAGCTTAAATGACACTTTTCCTAAAAACTTTCTGAGACTCACTCAGCCTTGTTGAGCTCTTCTTTCTTTGGCCTCTAATAGTCCCTCTCGTGGCCTGTTCATCTCACTTGTCAATTAAGTGTCTCGTAGGTTATCTTTTTATGATGAGGATTTTATTTCTTTTAGTAGATTATAAACTAAGAACCAGAGACTATGCTGTGGGCTTCTTATATATATGTGGCTAGAAGAGCATCTTACACATCATAGGAATGGAATAATTTTAACAATTATTATTTATCATATATGCATATTTTCTTTTTGTTTAAGTAGGGTCCATGGAAGGATATGGCCAAATTCATGGTATTTGTATGTTTTTTAATACCATGTTGACCTTTGCCTTCCTCATTTTGATGTGGAAATAAGGCTCACTGAGAAAGCACTGCATTTGTCTACATAAGAAAAAAAAATGAACTTAGAGTTTAAACTGTCTAGGACTAGTAGGCATTAGTGAATAGAAGCCTGTTTTTTTTAAAGACTCAGAAGTGACAGTTGTCTCTTACTGTCAGATGCCAAGCAAGAATGAACATCCATTTGCTCGTCTGTGAGAGATGGATTTGATTCATTTCTGCTGTTTGAGAATATTCACTCACTCTCTTTGGTGGTTGTTGTTCAGTTGCTAAGTCTTGTCTGAGTCTTTGTGGCTCCCCTGTCCTTCAGTGTCTCCTGGAGTTTGCTCAGATTCATGTCCGGTGAACCAGTGATGCTATTTAACCATCTCATCCTCTTCCACCCCTTTCTCCTTTTGCCTTCCATCTTTGCCAGCATCAGAGTCTTTTCCAATGAGTTGCCTCTTCACATCAGGTGGCCCGAGTACTGAAGCTTCCACTACAGCATCAGACCTTTCAATGGCTCTAGGTATTGATGTATTGGAGGCAGGATCAGAACTGGTCATGTAAATGCCAGCTAATGTTCAACCTTGTTTTAAGTAAATTAAATATTCTTGGATTTGTTTGGATAATCTTTGATGATAAATTGCTAATAAAATTTCATTGAGATCAATTTGTGTTCATAAGCATCTAGGACTAATTCTTCTATAGGTAGTTAGAATGTTACTTCTTTTCTCTGCAAGTTCAGTAGTTCACTTTAAAAATTGTGTGTAAGTGTAGAGTCTAAGAAAGCTTATTTTAAAAAGTATTGAAAGAAATTTCTAAAATTAACTAAAATGATTTCTTAGACAGCTATCTATAAGGAAAGTACATTTAGTGAAAGGATAACTGGATCAAATACCCCTTCTCTCTCTCCTAAAAGTGTTCCTTTTCTACACTGAATCTCCCACTGTATTCTGCAGAAGAGCTGGCAAGTTCCATCACCAAACAAGATACACATTTTGTCACTTCCCATTGGATTATTGGATTCAGAAGTGCTTTTATTTTGATGGCTTTAAATATTTTGTGTTGATGAGGAACCAATATACTTGGTCAATTATCACTTAATTACTAAGAGAAATAAAATGCCACTCAAACTCATAACAAATTGAAAAAACAGTCCATCCATTTTGCATGTGACATGTCTAATGCAGATCACAGGTTCAAAGAAAATTATATTTCAGTGCCATGAGCACAGTAGAGACTTATAAAATACCTGAAAGTGATAGGGAACTTAAATGTTATTTTTAAGACTAGAACTTCAGAGACTTCTTCCATTCGTGTCTGACATCAGCAAGCTCTTAATAATGCAGTGTGTACTTATTTATTGATCAGACCATTTAAGTAGTAAGACATGAGAAAGTGGACACTATTATCTGGTAATTGACCATATTGGAGAGTTAAGTGTTCTGACAAGGAACTAAGTGTGTTTAACCTTCAGATAAGATCAATTTTAAGATAATGCCTACTTTGGTAATGAACCAAAGCTGCTAAAAAACTTATACTCTAGATGCTTCTAAAGCAGTGCTATTTTGATGACAACTATCATAGTTTTTTAATAAACAGATTTGTTTCTAAGAGTTTTGGGTCTCCCAGGGCAACCTGGAGAAGGGTTACTAACTTTCATACTGTACTTAGAATAAAAGGTCAGATGTAAGGGGACAGCGATTAGCGCATTGCCCAGGGAGTTATTCATTCATTTAGCAAACATCTTCTGGGTACTTTCCTTGTGACAGTCATTACATTACAGTCTAAGGTTCCAACATCTTGTAAGATATCTTGGAGGAATTTATGCTGCAGTATGATGGTTTTCCAATTTTGTTTTATCTGGTAAATCTTTAAACCAAGTTTATGTGGGCCCGTTGTTTATAAAAAGCAAAAGAATCATACCTCAAAACCTCCCATTTTTGCCTCTGAGTCCTTTGTCTGTGGACTGATTAAACAGAGCTTAAAATCAACATTTCTTAGGGACAGACCCACAAGCAAATATCAAAACCCACTGTAAGAGTTGGCATAGAAATATGAACACAATTGACAAGAGAACATAAAGAAGGATGGAACTTAAGCTGCCTGTGAGGTTAGTAAAGTCTTCCTAAATAAAGTGCCTTCAAGCAGCAAGACAGTCTTGTTGGATGAATTGAAGGTAGTGGAGACAGAGCAAATGATGGCTATGTTGTTAGGGAACTGGGACAGCAGTTATCACAGAGCAAGACACATGGCTGCACCCAACCCCAAAGGGCCATCAAAGTGCCTAAAACTAGGGGAGAACAGAAAATATTTGATGGGCAGTGCTGATGACCTGAACAATGGGTTAAACCATAGGGCTTCCCTGGTGGCTCAGACAGTAAAGAGTCTGCCTGCAATGTGGGAGAGCCAGTTTTGATCACTGGGTCAGGAGCATCCCTTGGAGAAGGAAATCGCAACCCACTCCAGTATTCTTGCCTGGAAAATCCCATGGATGGGGAAACCTGGTGGGCTACAGTCCATGCGGTCACAAAGAGGCAGACACGACTGAGTAACTAACACACAAACATGAGTAAATATGGAGGTGATAGGAATACCATTGATTTTCTTAGTGATAGAAGCAGCAAAATAGCATCCACCGGGAGTAGTTAGAGGTTTGACAAGAGTGGTAAATGTTTGAAACAACCGTTTGTTAAAATAATTATATGAGAATATAGCAGCAAAGGAAAGGGAAGTTGTTCTGGTTAAATATTTATCATTAGGGCTCCATGCAGAATGAAATGGTAATGCAGCTGCAATTCAGTTTCTTAGTTCAGCTGTAGCTTAAAATTAGAAGCTGCCCATCAATAATTTTCCCAAGGGAGTGATTTCTCCTGTAACAGCACATAGCCTCGAGAAAAGGAAATGCACACAGGCAAGCTTTCTGGGAATGGAAAGGGAAACCACGGCAGAGAGAAAACAAGCCAGAGAAGTCGATTGTACACAAATTCTTGGAAATAAAAATGAGTTCCTTTTATCAGTCAGCCTCTGAGTATGTTAGCTGCTGGCCTAGCACTTTGGCACAGTATGGAATCAAGAGAAGTTTATCACTTTATTCTTGCTGTTAAAGAGTATAGAGCTTGGTCAGAGGGACAAAGCTCATGATACAAGTTTGGGGTTTGTTTAATTTATATCATTTATAGCCCTAGTTAGTATAATGTTGAGAAATCATCGCATGAAACATAATGCATCAAATCTAATCTTGAAGAAGTTTAACTGGTGAAGTGTAGAAAAGCAGGAGGATTCAAGAGTGATGGTTTGAGTACAGATTTGATGGTGGAGTGAAAATGGTTTATACTGGGGGGAGGAATGAGGACGGCCAGAAAGAAGAGGAGAGGATTAGAGGAAGGAGTTATGAGACATTAGGCCTAACTGAGAGACTAGAGCCTCTTTACTGGGAGCTGGTGCAGTGTGGTAGGAAAGGAGAAGTTGTTAGTGAACATGAAATGAGTGAGGTCAGCTAAAAGACTTCATGTTATTTCCTGTGTTGTCTTTATACTGCTCCCCATTAAACATTAATGACTTTCTATTGTTACCCTCAGAATAAAGCCTATTTGTACATGCCCATTCAGAAGGGACAATTGACTATCCAAAGGGTATTATGATGAGGAAGACTAGGATATGTTGAAGACTAGGAGCCAGAGCCAAGAGGTACATTAGAGCCAAAAGATCTTTATCAACAGGCTAGGTCAGAACAGCTCCTCACAGAGGCAGTGACCATGCCAGACAGGACCCCCAACCCCAGCAGGAGACTGGAGGATTGATGAGCTGCCAAGTCAGACCTCAGAACAGAAGCCTTCTTTTCTTTATATTTTTTGTAGTTTTATTGAGATAGAATTCACATAACACACAATTCACCACTTTGAGTGTACCTGTCAAGGGTTTTTAGCATATTCACGGAATTTTGCATTCCTCACCACCATCAATTTCAGAACATTTTTATTACCTAAAAAAGAAATCCAAGAACTTCCCTGGTGGCCCAGTAGTTAAGACTGTGCTTCCACTGCAGGGGGAAGAGGTTCGATCCCTGGTCAGGGAACTAAGATCCCACATGCCTCGCAGCATGGCCAAAATCTTGTCAAAAAGAAAAGGAGACCCTGCACTCTTTGATCATCATCTCCTTACCCCCATCGTACATTCACCCTTAGGCAACTCGTACTCTGCTTTCTGTCTATAGATTTGCCTGTTCTGGACATTTCAAATAAATAGAAACATACAATATATGGCCATTTGCAGCTGACTTCTTTCCCTTGTTTTTCACTTGTTTTTAATGTTTATCCATGTTGTATCCATGTAATGTTTTAATGTTATCCATGTTGTATCCATGTATTAATACTTCATTTCTTTATATTTTGTTTAATAATATTCCATTGAAAGGATATACTGCATTTTGCTTATCCATTCATCATTTGATAGACATTTGGAGTGTTTCCATTTTTGACTATCGTGAATAATGCTGCTGTGAACACTCATCACAAGTTCTTGTGTGGACACATGTTTTCATTTCTCTTAAGAATATACTTAGTACTGGGATTGCTGAGTCATGCAGTTTAACCATTTGAGTAACTGCCATACTGTTCCTTAAAGTGTCTGGATCATTTTAAGTTTACATCGTTTCCGTTTTATATTCACATTATGAAATAGTATAAAATTTGCATGTACAATATCTCCACATTCTTGGCAATGTTCGTTGTTATTGTCTTTTTGATTAGAGCCATTCTGGTGGGTGTGAAGTGATATCTCATTGTGGTTTTAAACTACATTTCCCTGATCAGAAGCCCGATTTTCAAAACTAAGGCATAAAGTACAAAGTATATTACAGGGACTTAGGCCAAAACCTAAGAAAGATATACCAAGAGGCTGATATGAATAGAAGGACAGTTCAGGCAGTTAAGGGCTAAACGTGAGTTGAAGGCAGCATATTCTAGTTTGTCCAGTCTGTGATGTGGCCATGTTCCACCATAATGAGTGACCAGAGATTACAATTCTCAGTCAGATGAGCTGTTCTCAGTCCTTGGCAGCACTAGAGTAGAGTCATTTTAATTGATTTTAATTGAAATTATTTTGAATACATTGAAAATATTTTAAATACACCTGTCAAACCAGAATATCTGAAAATATAACCCTAGTATTGTCTGTATTTTTTTTATTTTAAAGAAAATTTCCCCACATGATTCTGAATCACTGTGGGACTAGAAAGCCACTGTTGTAAATAATTCAGCAGGATTAAATAGTGGAATGAATTTATTGATTGTATGTACTGTTCAGATAACCATCTGCCTTTATTTTGACTTGTAAGCTTTTCTCAGACAACTGCTAACTGAATTTGAACAAAAAATATTGAGATGTAATTACAGTGTGCATAGTCCTCTCTGACTAATAGCAGAGAGAAAACCTAGTGAGAAATTCATAAATCAACTGATCAGTTTTCCTCAATTGAACCTCTTAATTTCCAAGTTTGATCAAAGAGTTGAACTCCTTCACTTCCTTTCCATTAATAGTGTCTACTCATGAGACTTGTGTTGTTTTGTTCTAACATTTATTTGGCTGTGCCTGGTCTTGGTTGTGGCGTGTGAGATCTAGTTTCCTGATGGGGATTGAACCCACACCTTCTGATGGAAGCAAGTAGTCGTAGCCTCTGGGACCACCAGGAAAGTCCCTCATGAGACTTGTGTTTATTTCCAGTTATATCCATTCAGTGATCCTTCTATTTGCGCATGCAGTGATCATATAACTATATACCTTTTCCAGATAATGCATAATTTCAAAGATAAAATAATCTATTATATGGGTCACTGATTGATACCTTAGTAGCTGGCTCTTGGGCTTCCCTGGTAGCCCAGATGATACAGAATCTGCCTGCAGTGCAGGAGACAGGTTCGATCCTTGTGTTGGGAAGATCCCTTATAAAAGGGAATGACACCCCACTTCAGTGTTCTTACCTGGAGAATCCTATGGACAGAGGAGCCTGAGGGCTACAGTCCGTGGGGTCGAAAAAGAGTCAGACATGACTGAGCACGCACACGCTCAGTTGGCTTATAGGTACACACATTTCTTGTGTTGATTTGAACAGGTGCGCCATGCCTATGAGAACTTTGATCTTTCTGATTGACCAGATATATCCAGATGACAGAGAGGAGCTCAATAAAGGTGATTTTCCATTACCATAAGGTCACCAATTTTTCTAGGATTAAGGTATTATTTTATTCTCTTTGGGGAATGGACACCATTTGTGTCTTTCTGTTTAAATTGTATGTCTAAGTCTAGAAACTGAAAAGCATGAGAACTAAAGTAGGAAGTTATTCTGTTAGGTTGGTGCCAAATTTCCATTGCTGAAACTATGAATTTTCCTTGTCCAGGCCCTTCTTTAGAAGAATCAGATGTCCCTGTCTTAAATTTGAGTTGTTTCAGAAAAAGAAAACTCGTATTCTGTAAAGAAGAGGTAGTACAGAAGTGCTGATAATCTGACTCATGTTCTAATGCCCCTCCTTGTCAGGTCCTGCTGTGGTTTCATTACAGATTGAGATTTCTTATATAATGCTGAAAGAGAGGAGAAGTGGAAGAGGGATATGGAGGAAGATGTGCTGGAATATTTTTAAAGGGGGAACCTATCTTTTTGTCTTAACAGAACTGCTCGAATCTGTGCAGTAGTACAGGTCTTCTCTTCTTCTCAAAACCAAAACAGGTACTCCTTGTCTTTAATCTCTTAGTTGTTTCACGAGTAAGTGAAATTATGTCATATAGACCCATTGGTGTTGAAGCGTAGCATAGAAAAAATTGAAATGGAAACAATGAAGGGAACATGTTTCAGAACATCATCCCCATTCAGCTAGCTTTCAGACTTGCTTTACCTTTTCTCACTGATACATGATCTTTGCTTACTTTTTTCTTCTTCCTTTTGTCTTTTCTTTCCTTTTTTAAAAACTTCTTTCACTTATAAACTGCAACCTGTAAAGAAAGTGAAGGGTATATTACATATCCTTAAAAACATCAGACACTGATGTATAGATCAGTCTTATGGACTCTGTGGGAGAGGGAGAGGGTGGGGAGATTTGGGAGAATAGCATTGAAACATGTATAATATCATGTATGAAACGAGTCGCCAGTCCAGGTTCGATGCACGGTACTGGATGCTTGGGGCACTGGGACAACCCAGAGGGAGGGTAGGGGAGGGAGGAGGGAGGAGGGTTCAGGATGGGGAACGTGGGTATACCTGTGGCGGATTCATTTCGATATTTGGCAAAACCAATACAATATTGTAAAGTTTAAAAATAAAATAAAATATAAAAAAAAAGAAAGTGAAGGGTATATTACATATCCTTAAAAACAAAGAGGGAAAGAAACAAACCCTTGTTAATAACTTCCACTTTGAGCACTTGGGCTGGTTGCAAGGCCCAGGGGACTCATCTGCTGAATGTGGAAGGATACAGAACCATTTGTCCTGGGAGAACCACTGCATTAAAGGAGGGGGATGAAGTCATGGTGGGGAGGAGGAGGCTCTGCTGATGAAAGTAGCTGTCAAATTAGCAGGTCTGGAAGTTGGAGTGCATATTGTTATGAGCTGCTAAGTTCACACCAGAGCAACCAGCTCCATCCGTCTTTCTCAGTTTACATTTTAATTGGCTTGTAGTTAAGTTTTTTAAACACTGCGAGATTGCTGACATACACTGTAATATCATGTGAATAATTTATGGAGGTTGCTCCAGACAAGCTTTTTCTTTGATTTGAGAATCCAAGGGGAATGGGAAGGAGAAGGATGAGGGGTTTGCAGGAGGGGCCTGGGACAGAGGAGCAGGCACAACTATATGTTGCATGCTGGATGTTAAATGTTTGCTGGTGTAGTCAGCAGCTTTTGGGATTTCAGGGAGGTTTGTACAATACAATCTTACTAATAACCATTCTGTCAAGAGAGCACCCAATTAAATTGAATTGGGTTTATGACTCCCTCTTGGTTTCTTAAAATGTGTGGATATAAAACCTGTTCAATGTGAGTATTGGATAACAAGGGTGGGTGTTTTTGTTGGTGGTGGTGGTGGTCATAATGATTCATCCTCCTACTGAGAATTTTCTTGTTTATAAATGCAGGAGTAGACATTTTCCCCAAACTATCTTTTTCTTTTCAGTTCTCAAGATAATCTAGAGAAGATGGAGATGGTGTCAGTGAGCAGTCATTCTAGTTAAGGACTTGACTGCTACTGGGAGTGGTTTGCTAGACAGCTCTGAGCCTAGAAAATCGTCTAATTAACACCTACGGGAGAACCGTCCTCTGAAATATACTTCTAAATTATACTTGGGTTCTTATTATAAAATGAGCAAATTGTATAAAGCATGGAGAGTATGTGAAGAATAAAAATCAGTATAACTCCTCCCCACATTGATAACAATTGGATGACTTACGTTTATTTCCTTCTAGTCTTTTTTCTGCTCATAGTGAACAAAGTTTAAATCATATATATTGTTTAGAGTTATTTGTTTTTCACTAATTATTACATCATGAGTATTTTCTCATATGTGTCATCTACATTTCCATTTTTGATAATTGCATAACACATGTATGTATTCTCTGTGAATTACAATGCTTTATCTAACTTAACTTCCACCTATAGAAATGAAGCATTAGTATGGTTCTTATCCATTTTAGGCAGGGAAGCAGTAAATATACTTTTGGTTAAATTTTGGTGTATTGTTTTTTTTTTTAATATTTATTTATTTATTTATTTATTCGGCTTCAGTGGGCCTTAGTTGCAGCATGCAAACTCTTAGTTGTGGCATATGGAATCTAGTTCTCTGACCAGGGATTGAACCTGGGCCCCCTGCATTGGGAGTACAGACTTTTAGCCACTGGATGACTAAGGAAGCCCCTGCTATACATTCTTGATTATTTCCTTAGGGAAGTTTTTAGAAATATAATTTCTACAATGAAGCAGAGAGAGTCTGAGGGAAAGATCAGCAATTCCTCAAGAATAATTTTGTCCTGAAAAGTGGGATAAAGCATAGGTTTTTCTCATTAATGAAGTTAATATTTTCATCCTATTTAAAAAACTTGATAATGACATTGAATCTAAGGGTCTTTGAAATTATTGAGATCATTTTTCTTGTGTGATTCTTAACCACAAGACCTATCTGTTAGGATTAATGTAGGCTATTTTTTCTTTACCAACTGGCATATAACTACCTAAGACTTCATGTAATCAGTTGAGATGCTACAAATGTATTGCCTGTCAACTTCAATAAAAAAGAGGGCAGTTAATTAAAGGGATGTCTTGCTGTTAAACAAACTTGCAGTCAATTGCTGGTAAGTAACATTTAGTTTGATGTGTAGTCAAAGGGCAAGAAAATCAGAAAGGACTAGCTTTTTAAAACTGTGGAAAGGGGAGTGACTTTATTTGGGTTGAGATGAGTGGCCTATCAATTGATATGATGTTTTCCTTTTTAAAAATATGTTCATATATTAAAGAGAAGGTGAAAGACACGAGGCATTAAGGTCATCAAGATCCTATCAGTTTGAAGTGTTTTCAACGTAAGATAACTAAGTCCCTGTCCTCATGCAGCCCTAGAAGGCACTTTGCCCCTATGACCAGGCCTGGTTTGAAGGTCATGCTGTGTGTGTGTGTGTGTGTGTGTGTGTCTGTGTGTGTGTGTCTTTGTGTGTCTGTGTGTCTGTGTGTGTCTTTGTGTGTGTGTGTGTGTGTGTGTGTGTGTGTGTGTGGTGGACAGTACGTCGATGAAGCAAGAAGTCTTAAGTTACTCTTCTCTGCAAATGGAAAACTGCCATTCATAGACCCAGGGGAAAGACTCCACCAGTACAGCAGCCCTTGGGAACAGCTGTTCCAACTCAGGCCTATTCGCTGCTCCTTCCTGAGAGCACACTACTTCTCTCTGCACGTGTGTCCAACTCTTCCCTGATACTGTAGGTGGGAACGCACATTCTCTAAACGGTGACCATAAAGTGACCATGCACCCCTCTTTCAGCGGGAGGGGCTATCCAAAGCACCCCATCCTGATTAAAATTTAAATGTTGAAATATTTGTGAAACAAAGGCATATAGAGTGGAGACCTTTTCCATCTTGAAGGCACATAGATAGTAGAGACCAGAGCTGTTGGAAGCATGACCAGGTTTATGTTAAAGTTCTGTTGGAGGTCCCTGAACTTTGGAGCCTTATTCCATAGCCAAGAAGCTTCAGCTTTTGCCAATAACCACATTAAAATATGTGTACCTGGCATGAGTGAACCAATCTCATTTACTAGTTTTCATTCTTTACACTAGCTATTACTTCATAAATGAGAATTTATTTTTTTAGTGCCAATTTTGTGCCCAACTAGGCAGTATGGAATGCAAGAGAAGGCATAAGTTATGGTCATACCCCATGGCCCTTCCAATAAAGCAAAGTAAATATGTAATCCACTTACAGTCAGATCATAGCAATATTTTTATTTGTAATGATCCCACATTTCAGTTGAAGAAAGTATTTATTATTCTAGGAAGAAAAACATTGGCTGAATTAATGGCAGACTCTGAATGGGCCCTGAGCTTTATTCAGAATGCAAGTATTTTCAGTTAGGTGAGGTTGTTGAGGTTTGCTTTCTTTCCTGAACTCCTATGAATTAGCAAATTCTAAACCAGCTGTTTTCAAATTACATAAAATTGGTGCCTGCCCTGAGTGTCTGTTTCTCTCTGCCAAGTTTCAACTTGTAACTTATTTTAAAGCTTGGTCCTAAACACTCCAAACCAATGGAATGATAGCAGGCACCACCTTGAATCACAATATTTTCCCAAGAACATGTTCAACTTTGAAATAATGACCAGGTTGAAGAAAGAAGAGGTGAGAAGGGAGAAGTAGACAAGTTTGTGTCTTCTAAATTTTTTTTTTAAACTTGCTTGAATGCATAAGTTGCTCACATTTCTGCTGTTTTTTCCCTC
Source organism: Bos taurus (assembly GCF_002263795.3). Lineage (NCBI taxonomy): Eukaryota > Metazoa > Chordata > Mammalia > Artiodactyla > Bovidae > Bos > Bos taurus. The sequence continues at coordinate 30,214,519 of NC_037352.1, read as the reverse complement.
GATGGCCAAAATGGGAGAGCTCTGTAGCTCACGAAAGGGGTGAACTAAAAGGACACGTCTGCATGAAATGAAGATATTTGTAGGATGACAACTGGTGATAGGGTTGTATTTCAAATCTTCTCTTTTGATCACGTGACAGCTCTCTCTCCTCCTCCTCCTTTTGGTATCGAACACATTGCTTAATTCCTATCATCAAGAGCATGGGTTGGCAGACTTTTTTTGTAAAGGACCAGATAGCAGATATTAGCCCCTGTGACCATATAGATAGATCTCTGTCATACAGTACGGTTTGTTTACTTTTTTTTTTTTTTAACAACACTTTAAAAATGCAAAATCTAATCTCTGCTTACAGGCTGTACAAAATCTTATTGCAGGTAAGATTTGGCTTGCAGGCTGTCGTTTGCCAGCTCATGCCCTCAAGAAATATGGGGTGAAATCCTGGATAAGAGTGTGTGTCAGTTACGCTAGCATGATTTCTCTCTCTGCACCGCTTGCTTTGTTCTCTCCTGGTCACTGGCTGTCTCAGGAGCCAGTCCCCGGAGCCTTGCTCTCCTGTGTGATGTAATGGTGTGAAATGGTGTTTCCACTGGAAGGCCTGCAGGGGTAAATGCTGTCTCTAATTAACCTGTTCATTTAGTGCCATTATCCTTTATCTCCAACGCAGCTCTGCGAGGGGAGGATAAGGAAAGTGCTTAATTAGAGTAACTGTTCCGCATTGTCTGTGTTTGCATGATGAAGTATAAAAAGCCTGGGAGATGAAGCTGTCAGTCACTAAGCGTCTTTGGGAGCCTCTTGATTTTTAGCATTTAATAACCGTGCTCTGTTATGGAGTGCTGTTGAGTGAAACCTCAGGTCACAGTCTTTGTGACACAAAGACTCTGACCCAAGACATCTGGCATATAACTTATGGCTAATGTCCACCAACTGGATCATGTCATTGGCAAGTTATAGGTTCATGGATGCTTGTTTATCTGTTTGCTTGTTGCTTTAGAGTATTTTAAATGGTCATTTGTCATTTTAGTTTGTTTTCTGTCTCCTTAATTGGATATTAAGTGCTTCTAGTACAGGAAATGTGCCTCATATTCTTTGAAGCTTAAAGTCTGTTGGAATATCATTGCAGTGTTCATAGGGTTTTCTAATTCTGCTAAGATATACATAACAAAATTTACCATTTTAATATACATAACATAAAATTTACCATTGTAACCATTTCTGAGTGGATAGTTCAGTGGCAATAAGTACATTCACCACCATCCATCTCCCATTAGTCTTTTCATCTTGTAAAATTGAAACTCTATATCCATTAAACAATGACTCCTCACTCCTCCTCCTTACTCTCCCCTTGGCAACCACCATTCTACTTTCTGCCTCCATGAATTTGCCTGCTCTAAGTGTCTCATATGAGTATTTGTCTTTTTGTGAATGGCTTATCTCACTTAGCATAATGTCTTTACGATTCATCCATCTTGTAGCATGTACAAGAATTTCCTTCCTTATTCATAAGGCTCAATGCTGTTCCGTTGTATGTGTGTATATATCCCATTTTGTTTATCTGTTTGTCCATCGGTGGACACTTGAGTTGTGTCCATCTTTTCACAGTTGTAAATAATGCTGTGCTGTTATGAACACATTTGAGTACCTGCTTTTAGTTCTTTTCTGTCGATACCCGGAAGTGATCTTCACAATACTTTTCAGACTGCCGAACTGACAATTTTCTTTTAAGCTCTGTGGTACTTTAAGTATTTTTACCATACTTTTACATGCCATTTATCCTAATAAGATCAGTTCTATAATAAGGAAGTTAGTTATTATCTATGATGAACAAAAAAGATCAGTGAGCACAAACATTTATTCATCCTGTAATATCAGGCACTAGGCATAGCTCTTTATGTGAATTACTTTACTTAAGGCCCACAGTATGTGATCTACATGTTGCAGAAAAGGAAATAAAGGCTTAGCAAGGTTAACAGGTTTACCTGAATGGAAAAAAAATTGGCAAAAAAAGGAAATAAATTTATGGCAGACAAGTTTCTACTTCGGAGTCCGTAGTTCTGGGTACCAGGAAGCCATTCAGAAGAGTGGATTACATCTGTATATCTCATTATGTTCTCGGCATGGTTAGTGAAAGGCTTATTATTTTCCAAAGCCTGATGTCACTTTTGAATTTCAAAATCAAATTATATAAAATAACATGTAAAATTCTTTGAAAGCTCTAAAGTGCTATATAAATGTAAATTATTAAGCCTAGTGATGGGCAGATGTTAAAATGCTGTAAATGTATGGATCTCAAACCATCTAGATTGTAAACTGTAGTGTAAGGATTATGCAAGTTTAACCATGGCCTACCTTTGTGATTTTGTTAAAATACTGCTTCTATGCTGTGTTATTCATGCCACTTCTAACTCTTATTAGGACTGGCACCACCTTTTCAACTGCTGTTACGAACATCATGGCCTTTTCCACTTAAGTTGGTGGGAATAAGTCCGGTTCTTGTATCATGTTCTTTTTTGATATTTATTTGTTTGTCTGCACTATGCCTTGGTTGCAGCATAAGGGATCTTCAGTTGCAGCATGCAAACACAGATGTGGCATGTGGGATGTAGTCCTCTGACCAAGGATCTAACCCTGGCCCCCTGCATTGAGAGCATAGAGTCTTGGCCACTGGACCACCATGGAAGTCCCATCACATCATGTTTATCAATTCTAGTACCCTCTGAATAAGAACCATGTCTTCAACCATCTTTGAAATCTCACAACTTTGAGGTTAGGTTTAGGTGCCAGGTAGCTTAAAGAAGTGTCATGGAAGAGCCACTAGACTTAATTGTATCACTTCAGAGGACAGAATTCAGGCCATTTGTATGCGGAGGTTCTAAAGGGGCAGATTTCAGTTCAGAAATCAATGCTTAGCTGTACGTTGGTAGACTGGATCCCTTGAAAAGTAGTAAGCTCCCTGTCAGTGGCATTATTCAAACATAGGCTAGAAAATCTCTTCTTGAGAGTCCCTTGGACTGTAAGGAGATCAAACCAGTCCATCCTAAAGGAAATCAATCCTGAATATCCACTGGAAGGACTGATGCTAAAACTGAAGCTCCAGTGCTTTGGCCACTTGATGCAAAGAGCTGACTCATTGGAAAAGACCCTGATGCTGGGAAAGATTGAGGGCAGGAGGAAAAGGGACTACAAAGGATGAGATGGTTGGATGGCATCATCAACTCAGTGGACATGAGTTTGAGCAAGCTCCAGGAGATGGTGAAGGACAGGGAGGTCTGGTGTGCTGCAGTCCACGGGGTCACAAAGAGTCGGACACGACTGAGCGACTGAACAACAGTGAGGTGAAGAGGATTCCTGCAGTAGGACACTCATATTATTACTCTTCAGTTTTGGTACATCATCACTTTTACTTCAAGTGTCCTGAGAACTCCATTTTAGCTTTTGTCTCATTTGGTACAAAAGGCAGGTACTAAGAGATTTTGCCTGGTTTATTTGTTGTACGAGGAGCAAATAACTGTGCTGTGCTGAAGTGGTTTACAAGTAAAAGATATTTCGACCAGATCCAAATCATGATCGAGGAGATAACAGAGTCATCTTTTTACATTCAGGTTCTCCAGGGTCTCAACAGACCATGTACAAAATAGGATTGGCAGTGAGCAAAGTGTCTGAAGTAGTTCAATAAATTTATCTTGATTATTTGATATATTGACTTCGTTTGTGCACAGTTTTCTTGGAATTCCTCAGCATCCAGAGCTAGAAAACTTAGTGTTTCAGTGGCTTGAGCAAGGACTTGGGATTTGGCACAAATGACATTCCCTCCTCTTTTCTGATTAACGTGGCTCCAGGATCAACCAAAGTTAATACACAGTGTAGAATATTTTCTCGTATAGAGGCCAGAAGTACTTAAAATTCAGTGCAGGTGGAATTGCTTGTTTAAGTATTAGGAGGACAGACTTGGTAATTTTAGTTGCATGAGTTGCTTTTTATTCTGTTGTAGAAGAATCTGAGTGTTGGAGACTTTGCCTGGAAGCCAGCCTCCAGCATTGACGTCTAACACTAACCACAGAGCAGTCCCCCCCTTTCTGCTGGCAGAGCCAGGCCCACGTCCGTGGCTGTGATCTCAGGGGAGGGCTCATGTCCACAGCTTGGGTTTATGACTGGGAAGCCTGCCTCTTATAAAAGGTGGGGGGAAACGAAGCCAAAGTGACCCCACAGAATTTGAGCTTGAGTTTGTCAGATCCAGAGGACCCATCAAGGTCTGGGATGTGGCCCAGCTTGAACTGGCACCCATGGGCTTCTCCCGAGCCAGGTGTCAGAAATGGGTAAATATCAAATTGTATCTGATGAAAACCAGGAGGAAGCAGAGCTCTCCTTACCTCCTGGAAGGAGCCAAAGTCAGCCGAATGGTGTTTGGGTTCAGATGATTCAAAAGCCACAGTCTCATGACCCAACCAAAGAAATATTCCAAACTAGCCTAAAAAAATAACAGCATGTTAAAAAAAAATGCTATCAAACACATTTATCTTTGACTCAGAATGAATTAAATATTTTTCTCCTAGAATGTCCAAATACTCACTTCATATAGAAGACTGTAGGTTAAATACCTCTTATGGAGAAATACTCAGGCTTAGGATTTCTCTTTTAAATAAAAAACTTGGCAATGATACTACATAAGAAATGTCTGATCTGGTCCAGAGCTCTTAATTTAATTTATTGTCTATTACATGGGGTGGGGGGATACTAAAATAGGTGAAGAAATAATATTGTAAAAAATCAGATTTATATATCTGAAAATGACTGATTGCATAACTGTTGTATCAATGAGATATCAGTAAAATAGAGAAAGGGGATAAGGATGGCTCAACTGGGCTCCCAATAATGTAAACATTAATAAATCAAAATGCAGTCAACATGTAAATGTCCTAAACCTTGATAAGAAGAAGGCAGATAAAAGTGCATACATTTGTGAAAACTCAACAAACAGTATACTTAAGGTCATTACACTTTCACTGTGTACAAATCATACGTCAGTACACAGAAGGACACAGTCAAATCAAGCTTATCTGTTGGAACAGTGATTTATGAGAAAGTTACAGTATTAAGCAATTTAGGGGAGAGACATTTCCATCCCTTCAGGAAACTTTGCAAATCATTGGGGTTAACACAAATATAAGAAAATTTCAGTAATAAAAGTTAAATAAGCCAACAATGATTAAGTCATAGAATTCTAGACCTGGATGGAGCCTTCAAGATCATCATCCCTCCTAATTTAAACATTATATATGATTAAAAAAACTGAGGCTCAGAAAATTGTAGAAAATTATCCACGGGAATTTAGAGACAGAACTTCACCAGATGGCAGGACGGCAAGCTTAAAGCGCCTCGCCTTCCTTTTTTGTCATCCTGACTTCCTCCTCCTCCCACCTGCTATCCATCCCCACGGCTCTGTTTTCAGCTCTCGCTGGCTTTCTCTCACTGACTCATTAATTTCAATGTTAATATTTCTCTACTCAGTCAGTCAGTACTTTTGAGTTCCTACCATATGCCCAGCACTGTTTTATGGGAGGAAAGTACAGCACTGAACCAAACAGACTAAGTATCTTTCCTCACAGAACTTAGTTTCTACGAATGTCTGTGCACATGGAGTCCAGGTAGTAATTTCTGGAATGCGGAGTCCTTACCAATCCAGGCTCACTGTCCTAAAGCCTCCTGCACATCATAGCAGCAAGCTGAGTGAGACAATAATCTCAGCTTCTCTCCAGATCACCTCCTCCTCCTGCCTTGCCTGTGCCTGAAGAAAGTTTGACTCTTTTTTTTTTTTTTAAGATTGATTGATTGATTTTAAATTTCTGGCTGTGCTGGGTCTTTGTTGCTGTGCCCGGGCTTTCTCAAGTTGTGGTGAGTGGGGCCTGTGTTGTGGTGCTCTGGTTTCTTTTTTTTTTTACTTCTTGAAATTTTATTTTATTTTTTTTTAATTTTATTATATTTTTTAACTTTACAATATTGTATTGGTTTTGCCATATATCAAAATGAACCCGCCACAGGTATACATGTGTTCCCCATCCTGAACCCTCCTCCCTCCTCCCTCCCCATACCATCCCTCTGGGTCGTCCCAGTGCACCAGCCCCAAGCATCCTGTATCGTGCATCGAACCTGGACTGGCGACTCGTTTCATATATGATATTATACATATTTCAATGCCATTCTCCCAAATCATTCCACCCTCTCCCTCTCCCACAGAGTCCAAAAGACTGCTCTGGCTTCTTATCGCAGTGGTTTCTCTTGTCCGGGAGGGAGCACAGACTCTAGAGCGTGCGGGCTTCAGGAGTTGTGGCGCGTGAGCTGTGTTGCTCCCTGGCGTGTGGGATCTTCCCAGAGCAGAGATCAAACCCATGTTTCCTGCATTCATCAGGTGGAATCTTAACCACTGACCACCAGGGAAGCCCTTGTTTGTTTGACTCTTCTTCTTGAACCTCTCGGTCAACCAATTTCAATTCCCTAAGTTCTGCTGCTGCTGCTGCTGCTAAGTTGCTTCAGTCGTGTCCGACTCTGTGCGACCCCATGGACTGCAGCCCACCAGGCCCCTCCGTCCATGGGATTTTCCAGGCAAGAGTACTGGAGTGGGTTGCCATTGCCTTCTCCATCCCTAAGCTCTACCAAATTGCTATTTTCTTATATCTGTTCAGCATCTTGTTGTTACTTTGCTTCCTCTTTGCAATGTTTCAGTACTTTTCTAACTCATCTATCTCCTCTTGTCCCCAACTCTGATCTTTCCTAAATACTACTAATTGCCCTAAAAATTATTTCCTCTGTCAACCCCTTCACACCCACACCTTCACACAGACAGGCACACACACAAATTACCCTAGGATCTTGTTCACATTTCAGATTAAATGGCAACAGTCTTTGTCAACAAAGGCAGTTGAAAGCATAGCTCCAACCTCCTTCTCAAGTCTTCTTCCATCCCCACCACAGGTCCCTGCTTTCACTGCAGCCACAGTGGGTTCTTGGCTGCTGCCTTAGCCGGTCCCCCATTCTCTGTCACTCTTCAGGCGCTCACTGCATTTCCTAGCTGGAGCCATCACCTGTCCACCCCCATCCTCAGCCTCTGCATGCATTTCACTTACCGCCTGATCTCAGAGACCTTCCTCAATCTGATCAGCATGATTCTTCCCTCCTTTGAATGCACTTATTTTTCACTGTGTTGCATTATGGTTATTCTTACTTTTCATTAGAATGATTCGATGGATTTTCATAAAATGACACATCCTTCTTGGGGGAAAATTTTCAGGTACAGAAACCTGCTTTTAGCTCCTCATAAGAGAGAGACTACAGTGAATGTGCTGCTTTCTAAGCAAATAAGCTCTCTGCAGATTATGTAACAAGGAACAATTTCAGGTACAGAAATTTTCAGGTACTTTCAGGTATAGAAACACCTAAAATCTTTTCACCCAGTTATGCTTTTCCTTGAGCATCTCTCCATCCCTCTGTGCAGATATACAAACATTGATGAAGTCTGTACACGTTCCCACAAATGAAATCAAATTTTCTGTCATCTTTTTTTTTCCTGTCGATATATTCTGGTGCTCTTTTAATGTTACTTGGTAGAATAGCAAAGTGTAATTTTCAGTGGCCACAAGGTATTTTATTGTTTGGCTTTTCCATAATGTAACAACCACGGCTTGGTTTTTGTTGGTGGTGGTGGTGGTGGTTTTTAAGCTTGCCTTCATTTATTTATTAGGAGGTGCAGGGAAGAGGTTGTTATGTGTTCTGGCCCATGTGCTTAACACAGCCCGTGTAAAATGCAAGTGAGCATTCTGTCATGGCCCTTGACAAGAACTGTCTGTGACATGCCACTCCATGTGGTTCAGGATCTGAAAAAATGTTTGAAGATCTTGTAAAGAGGTTAGAGAAGATTGACCTAAAATCCCAAGTAAAATTGTCGCCTTTTTTTTTTTAACTGCTTTGAACAGCATTGTGCCTCCCATCGCCTGCAAGAAAGCCATTCATTGTTCCTTGTTACATAATCTGCAGAGAGCTTATTCGCTTAGAAAGCAGCGCGCTCAACGTAGTCTCTCTCTTACAAGAAGCTAAAAGCAGAATCTGTTCTGCGTCTCTGAGGCATTCTTCACAGCACAGACCTCATGCTATCGCTAATTAGCCAGAGCGTTCCCAGCCAAAAACCCCAGTGCCTGGGCTTGACAAAAGTCTGTTTTTTTTTTTTTTTTTTTAATCTTCCATGGAAAGGGTGAAGCCTGCCTCTCTGTCGAGGGTCCCCTCCATGGGACAAGCAGCAGCAGGGTGGTGGGGAGCTCTCAGATCAGCCAGCGCAGTGAAACACGCTGCCAGCCTCCAGAGGACTTGCTGTTTGCCCCTTCTTTTCCTCCCAAGGTGGGATCTCCATCCGACCGTCCCTTTGTACTCTAAACACCTCACCACCACGAGACCAGCCACTTCTCCTACCCATACGCCTGTCTCTTTCCCATTTCTGGCTTTAGGCACCAGCCTACCCAACATCCCTCAGCCACCTTCCAGTCCCTTGCATTAATGATGTATGCGATTAGCGGCCTCTGCTAGTTCATTAGGAGATTAAAAGAAAAAGAAAGGAAAACCAGGAGACGGTGTGCCTGTCACTGTGAAGTGAAGCTTGACGGGAGCACCCTCACTGTCCCTCCCCGCTGCCCCTCCTGCCATGTGTCTGAGGCCTTCCGTGCGCACGCGCTGGCGGCCGCCCGCATTCCGAGGCTCTGCCATTTGCTCAGTGGGGGGACGTTTTCTTAGCCGAGCGGTGCACCGCTCTGCCTGAGGGATTGAGAACATATTGCTTGGCAGGTGGGCCTGCTCAGATGCACTGACTGTTGTTTCAGCACTGACAGGGAGCATACATCACGCAGGCCCATTATGCCAGCATAAATCCATGGTAACCTGTTCAGGAGGGCTGCAACCAGCAAACAAAGTGTTTGGGTCTTAGTAAGTGATATTTTTGAAACATATAATTGGGATCTGAGAAGTAATTCTGGGTGACAGGCCACTCCTCCTGCCATCTTTGCAGAAACTGGGCCTACAGCAAAATACCACTCCTGTCATGCCGCACGACGATGACTGCCATTCCAGCTCAGCTCCAGGCAGCTGTGCGCAGTGCCAAGCTTGCCAAGAGATGGTCTGTGCAGGGAAAAGAGCCTTCAGTTTCCAGGTCTCTCCTTTCTGCCTTGGTGCTCAGTACTACTGGCAAAAGCCGCTCCTGGCGACGTCTGTGGAAAACGTCACAGCTCCCCTCTTTAGCCTACTAATATGAGCTTGAAAGGGAGCTAGAGTTCGCTGTGGTGTTGGGTAGAGGACAGATAAGCCTCTAAATGGGGGACTCTGAGCTTTCTCATGAACAGAAGCTGCTATTCATTTCCCCTGCTGGACGCCAGCAGGAGAATGAGATATTAATGAAATCCCTGGGCAGAGCGTGATGGGACTCGGCTCCCACAGCCTGGCTGCTTCCCATGGGGAAGGTGGACAAGTGACTGCCAGCTCGTGGGGGATACAGCAGGTAAAGGTGGGCACAGTCTTGGGTACCTGCCACACTGTTGTCCAAATTCCAAAAACTCGATGGGTGAGAGAGCGCTTTACACAGGTCATCATCAGCTTTGTCTTCTTCTGGAGTCCCAGTGCATGTTTCTCGTGAACCATAGCCTGCATTCCTACACTGCCACTGCGCAGACTGGTCACCAGGTTCCCCTCCCTGCACTTAGGCATCAGTTACTTTCTGCGTCTCCCCCAAGTGGCATTCTTCTTGAGGATTGCTGCTTAGCTGAGTTCTGGGTTCCTGGTGGGTGCAAAAAATAAAGAAAGGAAGATGCTCATTTATGGAGAGAAAAGCCATTGTTGGGTCACTGTGGAGTTGTTGGCTTTTCCTTTACCTTCTTGATTTCCAGGCAGTCATAACTCTGATATGTTTCAGTGTGACTTGCCAAATGAAAACTGGGTGACAATATTGTATTATTTCATTTTCATTCTGCCAGACAGCTAAAACAGTATCAGCACTGTAGCATCTGAATCCTCTCTTGCTACAACAGAGTTTATTTCCCTCAAGCAGACCAGAAAACTTGTGAGATCAAGGACCTTCTAAATTTTAAGGACCAGGGAGAAGATTGTTGGGAATGTGAGCAGTCGCAGCCAGTGTTAAGAAACACCGGGTTTCCGATAGCCTGGCAGAGAAAGGTAATTGTGAGAGACATGGACCTCACCACACCCTAGACATGGCCCCGCCATCACTTTGCCAGTTTCACTGTTTGCTCTTGCTTCTTTTTTTTTTTTAAGGTTTTTTTTTTTTTTCTAATTTTATTTTTAAACTTAGTTTTGCCAAATATCAAAATGAATCCGCCACAGGTATACATGTGTTCCCCATCCCGAACCTTCCTCCCTCCTCCCTCCCCATACCATCCCTCTGGGCCGTCCCAGTGCACCAGCCCCTTGCTCTTGCTTCTGATCAACAGTGTGGTCAGTCATGGTACAGCTATGTGCCAACACAGAAAGTTTCCTTAAAACAGGCTTAGATGCTCTGTCCCCAGATGTTCTGGGTTACGAGGTCTGTAGTGAAGCCTGGGAATTCATACCTTTGAAATGTTCCCTACGTGGTCTGTATCCTACCAACCTGTGGGCTTTGGTTTGGGAAGGACACGACACTGCAAACCTCAGCATCTCCCCTAGTCTTACTGCTGCCTTGGGCAAATCCATCATCAGTTTCACCTCTGAAATGATCTTTTAATCTAAAGGACTTTACTTTTTAAATTTTTAATGAATTGATTTTTGTTGATGGATAATTGACTTATCATATTACTTTCAGGTATTCAACATTGATTCAGTTTTTTTTAATTGAACTGTAGTTGACTTAAAATATTACATTAGTTTTAGGTGTACAGCTTAGTGACTTAATAGTTTTATACATTATGAAATGATGACCACTGTGAACCTAGTTACCATCTGTCACCACACAGAGTTATTACAATATTATTGACTGTATTCCCAGTGCTGTTATGAGGATGTAGTGTACAACCTGACTTGATTTTTTTAAATAAAAGAGCCTTGTTGAGATATGATTCACATAAAGTTTGCCCCCTAAAGTCAGTGTATATTTTAGTATGTTTTAGTATATTTACAACCTTTTAGTATATTGTGCAACCATCACCACTCTCTTAATTTCAGAACAGTTTCATCATACCAGAAAGAAGCCCCATACCCTCTCGTTCTGATCTCCAGCCCCTGGCAACCACTAATCTGCTTTCTATCTCTGTGGATTTGCCTACTCTGGATATTTAACCTTTCAAATATTAAAAGCTGACTGGACATGAGTCCAGTTATTTTTTTAGGGATCTCCAAAGAAAATTTTTCTAACTCTCCAGTGATGGCTTCTGGGTTTGACATGTTTTATGGTTCGAAATACACCACTCAAGTCTAACTTTTACTTCCTTGTGTAGTATTAGCCTACTGGATAAGGCATCTGACTTCAGATCAAAATATTGCACGTTCGTGTCCTGCCATAGTTTCAAGGGGATGAGTTGCTTTTTGAGGGCTTCCTTGGTGGCCCAAGCAGTAAAGAATCCGCCTGCAATGCGGGAGCCACAGGAAACTCAGGTTCGACCCCTGGGTCAGTAAAACCTCCTGGAGGAGGAAATGGCAACCCACTCCAGTATTCTTGCCTAGAGAATCCCATGGACAGAGAAGCCTTGTGGGCTACAGTTGATGGGGTTGCAAAGAGTCGGACACAACAGAAGCAACTTAGCATGCACGCACTAGCGCCTATGGTAGTAACTCATATTCTCTTATCTTCTCTGCCTCTCTTCGATCATTTCACCAACCCTCAAATTCTTGATAGATTCAGACATCGAGTCACCTCCAGCTTACCTCCAACTGTAGGATGAATGCTGTCAGTATTCCTATCCCTCTGCGCAGGTTTACCCAGGATTTTCTCCTGTTTCCTCCTCTCTTTCATTTAAATAATGAAGTGTCCACACTCTCCCTCCATTGAGCCCTCTATTCCAGTTCCTCCAGAACTTAGCTTCCGAGTATCTTCATTTTCTTTCTTCAACCTATAAAAATACTGAATAGTTCACACTTAAAAAAAAATTGCTTCAACCCTGCTGCCCTCTCAAGCTCCCATTGTATTTTTCTCGCTCCCTTCGCTGTCAAACCTTTTGCAAGTGCAGTTTGCTCTCACTGTTGGTGCTTCTTTTCCACCCACTCCCACCTGACTTTTTGCACTCATAATTCTGCCTTCATTCCTTGACTGAAATTCCTCTCTTCGTGGTTCGTGGTGTCATCTTATTTGCCAAGCCCAGTAACCTTTCTGGGTTCCTATCATCAGTGTTCATAGAACCACACTGCCTATCTCTCCATCTTGAAACATTCTTTTTCCTTTGGCTTCTTCTACCTTTGGCTCCAATGCTCAATGCCTTCCTAAATATGGACGCCCCCCCTTATATCTGTCTCCTTACTTTTTCCCTTCCCAATCTCATAACACCATCTGGCTCCTAACTGTGTGGATAACTTCCAAAACTGTCTTCACCACTTGGATGTCCTGCCAGCTTCTTACACTCATTGCTCAAAACAGAACTCATACCCTGGCAGGCTTTCTGTCTTCCCTAATTCTAGCCAGAGTATGACCCAGGATTGAAAGCTTGACTTCTTTCTTTCAACTCCTTGATCACCGTAGGTGACAGCTGTCATGTGTAAAATAGCCCATTTGTTCTATCTAGGCTTTATTTCTTCATCTCTTGTCCTGTTGGTCAACACAGTTGTTCAGATCCACGCCTTCATTGTCTTTTATCAAAACTATCACCAGGCCCTTTTATCTCTGCCTCACTCCATCATACATATTGCTGCTAGATACTAATCCACCTCCTGACAGTCTTGATTATATCATTTCCTTAGGCAACAGTCTTTCAGTTTCCTTTAATCCTACTGAATACGTTCTATTAATATACTCTTAACCTAACTTGTGAGGCCGTCTACAACCTGAACCTTGTCTTCCATTCCAAGTGTATTTTGTACTCTTCTTCCTGTTCTCTATGTTCTAGTCTAAGCAAAACACTCATTATTCTTTCTTTTACCTTCACAAGTTCTCATTTCTAAGCCCTTGCTTATTCTGTATCTTTTATCTAAAATGATGTTCTTTATTTCTGCCATTTCTGTTGAAATCTTGTCATCCTTCAAATCCATTCTCTTTCATGAAATCTTCTTGTAATAGAATTTCTCTTCCCTTTGGATTTCCAGAATTCCGTGTGTGTGTGTGTGTGTGTGTGTGTGTGCGTGCGTGCGTGCGTGCACATGTAAGGGATGGGAAAGGACTTGTAGCACTTTGTCTTGTGTTTCACTTATTTATGTGCTTGTCTTATCTAGTCCTCCAAGATAGAAGCCTTGCATTTCATTGTTGTAACTCCTATAACAGCTGATAGAGTACTGTGAGTGTAGTATATTATGAATAAATATTTCTTGAGTGAATGAATTTTTTAACCTCTATAAAATATAGAAGATATAAACTAAACTCGTGGATGACAGGCTTTATGTCAATGTCAAGAGAGTTCTCAGTAGTTTCTGAACTATTATTTTCAGTCAATCCAAGTACAAGACTTAGATGAAGGAAGCTTGAGAGAATTGTAGCAAACCTGTCATCATCTTCATTGTGGTGTCTTACATTTGCATAATATTTTATACCATTTGATAGTACTTTCACATCTTACGTGACCCTCTCTATCTATGTAGGGTTAGAAATCATTATAATACTTGGCAGTTCATAAATGAAGAACTTGTGGTCTGGGGAGTTTTAATGACTTAGCCAATGTTAGGTGATTAGACAGTGGCAGCACCTAAACACAGGGACATGTAGACGGTCTGTAAATATTTGAAGAGCTATCATGTAAAAGAAGATTAAATCTTATTTTTTATTCTTTATTTCCTCAGAGGACTGAAAACATACAGGCAATTTATGCTAAGCTATAGAGAAAAATCGTTTAACAGATCCATTCCAAGATGGTGTTGACTGTCTCTATTGTTTAAGAGGAGATCAGGGACAGCAAGCTGGCCAACCAGGTGTAGGATGTTTCATTGCAATGAGCAGCTGAAAGGCTCAGTTTAGCCAAGGTCCCTTCTTCTTATGCAATTCTGCAATTCCTTTTTAGGTTAGCATTGTGCTCCTATACTCTAGAATCTTAAGTTTTGATATCTGACTTTCTTTAGAACTTAGCTTTAAACAAATGTAGCTAGGGTGTGGGATGATCCACCGTTCAGATCCTAAATCTTTCGTACAATGGGGACCCTAGCTTACCCCAGCCACTCTATATAACTGTCAGTGGATTGTCTGCAGGTGGGAACATAAAAAACACATTTTCACGCAATTGTTTAGTGCCTATAGCTGCCAACCCAGGAAGAAATGAAGTTTGCAGAAAATCTCACAGATGCCAGCATCACATGTAGCCAGCCCAGTCTGGCAGCTCCATGCACCTGTCTGGTGTCATGGACATGGCAGGCAAGCCCAGCATTCTCTCAGAATGGCATAGTCTGTTGGAAGGAGGTCGGTGACTCTAATGAGCTCCAAACTTTTCCTTGAAATGGGGACTTGCCTAAAAAGGCAACTGCGACAAAACAGCCAAATGGAAATCATGATATTTCACTGAACTCAGAACCAAATCTGCCTTTTTTTTCTTTCTTTATAGAAACATTTTGTGTGCCATGTGCCTTGGGAGCCAAGAAGAAATCATACTTTGGCTCCCTGTTCTACTTCACAAAGCTCAGATACTGTAAATACTCTCCTCTCCTCTCATAACATTAAATTTTTCATGAATTCATCATAAAGGAGCCACTTTGTAGGTTTGGCTGGTACCAGTGAAAGACTTCATTTTCTATTTCACAGTAACTTTTTCAGTGCAAAAAATTATGGGTGCAATGTTGAAAAGACTAGAATTATTCATCAAGTCTTCACTGCCTGCAAATTAAGAGAATTTTTCTGAAACCTATCTGGGAGAATGCAGACACAGACATGCATATTTTAGATGATGCTACATCTCAGCTATCACCATCTAATCTTTCTCAGGAGAATAAGGGGTAAAGGAGGGCATGTGCTTTCTCATTGCTTATGAATTCATTCACGAGTCCACACCAGCTCACAAATTTCCCCTACCTTTCAGTGTTCCTATAACTCACGAATGAACTATAAAGCAGCAGTCCCGGACCTTTTTGGCACCGGGAACCAGTTTCATGGAAGACAGTTCTTCCATGGACCAGTATGGAGTGATGGGTGATTCAAGTACGTTACATTTATTGTGCACTTTATTTCTATTATTACTACGTCAGCTCCACCTCAGTCCATCGGGCATTAGGCCCCAGAGGTTAGGGACACCTGCACTAAAGGACAGAATCTTTAATTGTGTTGTGCATTCATGGAGATACCAGTAGCTTTGTAGCTGGATGCAAAACATGTTCTGAAGAGCCAGCATAGCGAAATGGAATGGTGCATCAGAGTGCCCTGCAAGGCTTGTTGAAACACATGCTGGGCCCCACCTCAGGAGTTTCTGATTCAGTGGATCGGGGGTGGAGCCCAAGAATTTGCCTTTTGACAAGTTTCCAGGGAGTGCTGAGGCTGCCGTTACAGGACTACATTTTGAGAGACACTGACATACTGAGAGAACGTCAAAGTTAGAAGTCAGCAAACCTTGGTTCCAGCACTCAGTCCACTCTCAATCAACCACGGGTCTCTGGACAAGTGCCTGGGCCTCCTCCCTCATCTGTAAAAGAAAAGTAGTGACCCCTGCTCTAGGTGACCTAGGATGACTTTGACAATAAAATCTGAGAATCCACAGGAAAACACTTAGCACTTTTGCAAGGACTTGAAGCATGTAGTTACTGTAGTGAGAAGAGTTCAGTCGCTCAGTCATGTCCAGCTCTTTGCAACCCCATGGACTGCAGCACGCCAGGCCTCCCTGTCCATCACCAAGTCCCAGAGTTTACTCAAACTCATGTGCATTGAGTCGGTGATGCCATTCAACCATCTCGTCCTCTGTCATCCCCTTCTCCTCCCGCCTTCAATCTTTCCCAGCATCAGGCTCTCTTCAGATGATTCAGTTCTTCACATCAGGTGGCCAAAGTATTGGAGTTTCAGCTTCAACATCAGTCCTTCCAATGAATATTCAGGACAGATCTCCTTTAGGGTGGACTGGTTTGATCTCCTTGCAGCCCAAGGGACTCTCAACAGTCTTTTCCAACACCACAGTTCAAAAGCATCAATTCTTTGGTGATCAGCTTTCTTTATAGTCCAACTCTCACATCCATATATGACTACTGGAAAAACCATAGCTTTGACTACACAGATCTTTGTTGGTAAAGTAATGTCTCTGCTTTTTAATATGCTGTCTAGGTTGGGCATAACTTTTCTTCCAAGGAGCAAGTGTCTTTTAATTTCATGGCTGCAGTCACTATCTGCAGTGATTTTGGAGCCCAAAAAATAGTCTGTCACTGTTTCCACTGTTTCCCCATCTATTTGCCATGAAGTGATGGGACCAAATGCCATGATTTTAGTTTTCTGAATGTTGAGCTTTAAGCCAACCTTTTTACTCTCCTTTTTCACTTTCCTCAAGAGGCTCTTTAGTTCTTCTTCGCTTTCTGCCTTAAGGGTGGTGTCATCTGCATATCTGAGGTTATTGATACTTCTCCTGGCAATCTTGATTCCAGCTTGTGCTTCATCCAGCCCAGCATTTCTCATGATGTACTCTGCATATAAGTTAAATAAGCAGGGTGATTATACAGCCTTGACGTACTCCTTTCCATATTTGGAACCAGTCTGTTGTTCCATGTCCAGTTCTAACTGTTGCTTCCTAACCTGCATATAGATTTCTTAAGAGGCAGGTAAGGTGGTCTGGTATTCCCATCTCTGTAAGACTTTTACAGAGTTTGTTGTGGTCCACACAGTCAAAGGCTTTGGCATAGTCAATAAAGCAGAAGTAGATATTTTTCTGGAACTCTCTTGCTTTTTCTGTGATCCAGCGGATGTTGGCAATTTGATCTCTGGTTCCTCTGCCTTTTCTAAAACCAGCTTGAACGTCTGGAAGTTCACAGTTCACGTATTGCTGAAGCCTGGCTTGGAGAATTTTGAGCATTACTTTACTAGTGTGTGAGATGAGTGCAATTGTGCGGTAGTTTGAGCATTCTTTGGCATTGCCTTTCTTTGGGATTGAAATGAAAACCGACCTTTTCCAGTCCTGTGGCCACTGCTGAGTTTTACAGATTTGCTGGCATATTGAGTGTAGCACTTTGATAGCATCATCTTTTAGGATTTGAAATAGCTTAACTGGAATTCCATCACTGCCACTAGCTTTGTTCATAGTGGTGCTTCCTAAGGCCCACTTGCCTTTGAATTCCAGAACATCTGGCTCAAGGTTGGTGATCACACCATCATGATAATCTGGGTTGTGAAGATATTTTTTGTGTAGTTCTTCTGTGTATTCTTGCCACCTCTTCTTAATATCTTCTGCTTCTGTTAGGTCCATACCATTTCTGTCCTTTATCGAGCCCATCTTTGCATGAAATGTTCCCTTGGTATTTCTAATTTTCTTGAAGAGATCTCTAGACTTTCCCATTCTGTTGTTTTCCTGTATTTCTTTGCACTGATCACCGAGGAAGGCTTTCTTATCTCTCCTTGGTATTCTTTGGAAATCTGCCTTAAAGGAAAGCAACTTGGAGAAGTTTCAAGATGCAGACATTCTGTCAAACTCAGGCACATAGGTATCACTGCTACCATGCTAAGAAGGGACCCGCAAAGACAAGACGGAAATATTTTAGGGAATTCCTCTCCTCTGAGACCTGTTTCTGAAAAAAGTCAGACACCCCAGTTCACCCCCGTTCTATACGATGCAGCCAGGTTGTATTATCTGGTGGAGCGGTGTTTGTCCCAACTGTCCTGGGATTCAGAATCCCCTGGGACACTTAGCAACATACAAAAGCCAGGCCCATTGTCCTACTTCAAGGAACCTGGACCTTGGAGTGATTCTTCATACCCTCCAGAATTTGAGAACCATTATATCTGGGCTCATGGCAACTAAGAAAGAAACTGTATACTCTGGACAATGGATCACAACCTGTCTGCACACTGAGATCAACCCAAGGAGCCTTAAATTCCACATGCACGGGCCACCGTCCAGTCAAGTTGAACCATAATTTCTGGAGTCGGGGTCTGAACATCACTACCATCTTCAAAAGCTCCTCAGTTATTTGGATTTGCAGTGAAGGCTGAGAACCACTGACTTAGAAAGAGTTCCCTGTCGTGACATCAGCAGATATGCTGTGTGTGTGTGTTTACTGGTCTCTTTCCCACACTGTTTGATGAGGACACTTTGAGGGCAGCTCTGGTGACTAGAAACCAGTCCAGCACCTTCCACTGCCTTAGATGCTCCAAGTGTATTGGTTGTAATTATGAATGAATGAACTCCTCGGTTTATATACAAATGAAGTGCCAAGGGAACTCATACCAAAACATCCCCACATTTAAATATTTTATACAAACACAACCTTTTGTAGCATTCAGACCCTCACAGTGAGAGGGTATTTATTGAAAAATGTGCAGAATCACCATCACAGGGTATCAGTTGAACAATTTCTAGAAAAGGAGTCAACCCTAGCTATAATTTATTCTTCCAGCTGAGACCAGGAAGAATAATTTGCCAGGGAGCATTTGCATTGCAGAGCTCTGAGAACACTAAGGGGGGAAGCAGTTGAACACCTACTGTGTGCCAGACATTGTCATGTGCTCTCCCTTCACAGCAAACTTGCATCCTTCCTATCTTTTTTTTCTGAGGGGAGAAAGAAATAGCAGCAAATTGCCCACAGTGGGAAGCTAGAGGGAACTTGTTTAGATTCCAGAGCCCGAATTCCTTTTCCATGTTGTTCAGTGAGTAAGTCGTGTCGAACTCTTTGCGACCCCAGGGACTGCAGCACCCCAAGCTTCCCTGTCCATCACCAACTCCCGGAGCTTGCTCAAACTCATGTCCATTGAGTCTGTGATGCCATCCAACCATTTCATCCTCTGTCGTCCCCTTCTCCTCCTGCCTTCAGTCTTTCCCAGCATCAGGGTCTTTTCCAGTGAATCAGCTCTTCACATCAGGTGGCCCAAGTATTGGAACTTCAGCTTCAGCATCCGTCCTTCCAATGAATATTCAGGGTTGATTTTCTTTAGGACTGATTTTATCTCCTTGTAGTCCAAGGGACTCTCAAGAGTCTTCTCCAACACCACAATTTGAAGGCATCTGTTCTTTGGCACTCAGCCTTCTTTATGGTCCAATTCTCACATCCATAGATGACTACTGGAAAAACCATAGCTTTGACTTTATGGACCTTTGTTGTAAAGTGATGTCTCTGCTTTTTAATATGCTGTCTAGGTCTGTCATAGCTTTTCTTCCAGGGATCAGGAAAAACTATGACTCTTTTAATTTTGTGGCTGCAGTCACCGTCCGCAGTGATCTTAGAGCCCAAGAAAATAAAGCCTGTCACTGTTTCCACCTTTCCCCATCTACTTGCCGTGAATACTCGTTTATTTTAAATATTTATTTGGCTGTGTCAGGTCTTAGTTGTGCAGTGGACTCCCTACTTGTGGCACACAGGCTGCAGGCTCCAGAGTCCTTGAGGTCAGTAGTTACATGCATGTGGGCTCTTAAGTTCCCTGCCCAGGGATCAAACCCACGTACCCTGAATTGGAAGGCAGATTCTTAACCACTGGGATCACTAGGGAAGTCTTCCATGTATATTGTACTGCCACTCAGATTTTCTCCAGCCACCTGTGCCCCCTCCCTCCCTTGCCAGTCCCTGAGGGCTCCTCACTGGGTCCCTGTTCCTCCCAGCCATGTGGGGCTCCACCCGGCGCTTCCTGCCTTCTGTAACAAGCTTCCTCTGGCAAGTTCTTACTCACCCATGATCTGATTAATTGCCTGATCACCTTCATAAGGGCTCACATACCCTCCTCACTCCTGGTATCCTTGGCCAAGCAGGGTATAGAGCTTATCATCCCCAGAGCTTTGTATGTGTGCATTTACTCGGCTCTTCCTCCATGTAGACAGGAATGTCCTTGCGGGCAGGAACTGTTTCATGCTCCTGTCTCTGTGTTCTCTTAGCCTGGTGTATTTCCCAGCCCTTTGGAGGCACTCAGTATTTTTTTTTTTTTTTAAAGAACGAATGACAGGAGAAACTCATCTGCCAGCAAAGATCTCCAGAAACACTTCAGCATGTGTGCATGTGTTGTGCTTCAGAATATTTTAGAAACATTTTCCAGATTTAATTGAGGCTTCTGGGAAGCCTTGCTGTGTTCTTCCTTGCGAAAAATAGAAGGTCGTTACCAGGAAGTCTCAGCATACCGTATTTATCTGGTGAGTTTTGAAAATACTGAGTAATGGGACTAATGACTCAACATAGTAGTTTCCAAACTGTGAGGTAATCTTTGGACTTTGCAAGATTATTATATTAAGTGTACTTTTTAGTCTGTCAGTGAAAAATAAAAAGCCTGTATTTTCACATTAGAATTCAAAGAACATCTGCTGCGTATTGTAAATAACATATTTTGAAAACCCACTGATGCATACTCAGCCTGCCTCCGCCCGCTAACCAGAGCCGGTCCTTAAGACGGGCTTCAGTGGGCCACTGGGACGTTCCTGCCATCGCACCCCACTGTCTCCCATAAATCTCCAGATCCCCTGGCCCCCTCAACACACTCGGCAGTGTGAGGTTTTCATTTTCCTATTTTCAGTTGGGATCAGAAAGGGACTGGATTCTTGGATGATTTAGAGCTGTAGAGAGTGTTTTTTCATGGAGTCAAGCTTAAAGAGGATTTCCACTGAGGCCCTTCTTTACCCCTAAGGATATGAAACTTCAGAGAGCCCCCACTTGCCCAGGGCCAGTGAGCCCTCCAGCTCCTGACCTGAGGGTGTACTGTTTGCTTGTCCGCCTGCAGGGAGGAGCCCAGGACAGAACTCAGATCTCCTCTGTCTGAGCCAGGCCTTCTCCCGGCAGCGCCGTGAAGTCCTCCTGCCCAGATCTCACCTCTTCGTGGGACTGAAAAACTCAGTCAGCTTTCTCCCTTGTTCCTTCTCAGTTTGTCTTGTTAGCACTCTTTCCTAGCAAGTAAGCACCATATGTCTTCCTGGGGAACTTGTTTTCAGGAGATTCCCAGCACATGTGTGCCGGCTTGGAAGAGCAGGGCGGTGGGGGGGCGGTTGTTGGGTTCACCAGCCGTCCTCACCAGAGTGCAGCTTTTGAGGGGTGCCATCTGCCCCGTGGGCTGGTTTGTCCTGAAGCATGAGCACAGTCTTTCCCTGGTACTTTCTGGGGGTCACGGAAAGTAGACTGGCTTGCAAAGGGGTGTTACAGAGCCGCAGAGAAAGCCTGGACCCACTCTCTGCATTGGCTCCTCATCATCTGGGGCAGGTTCTGTCCCACAACACCTCTTCCTTGATCTTGTTCTCTGTCCTCATGGAGTGGATAACGCAGCCTGATTACACAAGAGGGACTCTGTGTGCTCTTCTTTTGCTTTCTTGCTCTTAACCAGTCGCCGGTGCCAAGGCATGCGACTAATATGTTCTGCATTTGAAGTCATTCATTTTCTGTAACGTGGAGTCCAGCATCCCGCTTCTAAACTTTAATACCTGTCTCCTTTGAAAGCCAGCTTGTCAAGCATCCAATTTGTCTTTTTTTCTTCTTCACTTTCCCCCTTTTTTCCTTGCACTCAGGCTGTCTTTTATCAAAACCCAGACAGAGGGTAAGCCATTGACACCTCATGGCATGCAGCAGCTTGAAGCATCTTCTTCATTCACCTTGACATCTTTGTGGCAAAAAGAAAGCAAGGGTTGGGAACCCTTTCTATTCATCCAGGCTTCCACTAGAGCTCCCTCTTTGAAAGCGGCTTCACAAACAGCCTTAATGGTTGTTATTGCTACCTGTCTCCCTGGAGGTTTTACCAGTTGTTTTGAAAGGCTGGCTATTTTCTGTTCCCTCAAGAATTCACCTTACCTAGGCCTCTTCATTTCTTCCCCTGTCCCTACAGAATCAGTAAATAATAATAATTGCCAGACCTTGTTCTGAGTTTTCCTGTGTGCCAGCAACTTTGCATGGTCTTGTGTCACTCTTACAGCAACCTTTTGAGGTAGTGCCCATTTTAAAGATGAGGAGACTGATGCATGCGGGTTTTTGTCCCTTGGTGGAGCTAAGACGTGAACCTAAGCATTTGAAGTTGAATGCCCAGGCTGTTTACAAATGAGCTAAGCTGCCGGGTCCCCTATACTCTCAGTCACTCATTTGGATTTTGCTGACTTAGTCTTCAGTTTATCCATGGAAGGACTAGATTGCAGCAAGAAATGAGGTGAATGAAAGATAATCTATGGTCTGAGGTTCTAAGGGATAAGGCAGACTCCCAGCAATCGCTGTGGCCCATTAGATAAAACAGTGATTCTCAGTAGCATAGAGAATATTAACAGGAGTGGTGGGGAAGGCGTGGTGAGGACCATAGGAGAGAGAGTGGGGACCGAGTTCTGATACAGCCCAGGGTGGTAAAGGGGTCGTGGTAATCACTGGCTAATCACGATTCTAAGACTGCACAGTGTTCACTACTTGGAAGCTACCACTGGTTGAACACATGTATTGCATGTCCGACTGACGCCGTATGCTTTCATTTAATAATCCCTCATGACTCAATGAGTATTATCTCACCTTTAAAGAAGAGTAAGTTCAGGGAGGTTAGCTTGACCCAAGTTTGCTTGGATCTTAAATGAAAGAAAAAAAAAAGGAGATTTGATCCCAAAGCTGTCTGTCTTCAACATCTGTGCTCCATTCCTCCGTCCTTGCCAGCCTCTACCCATTAAGAAATTTAACCAGAAACACTGTCATCATTAGTAGGCCATCCTACTGGTAACGGAAAGACATAGAGGGATCTTAGGTTTGTGGACCAGAGAGTGTAGCTGAGCAGAGTATAAAAAGGTTTGTACCCCTGGTCCCGTGGATGAGCTTATCACATTCAAGTGGTCCCAGCAGTCAGCTGCCACGTTCTTTTTTTCCCCTAAGGCAAAGTTGCCAACATATATTTTATTATATGATGGAATTGGGCATAGCAAATGTAATATTTTTATTCACAATCATTTCACTTTATCCATTCTCATGTATTCTGTGTATAATTTCTCACTCTTTGCTGATATAATGATCTCAAATTAGCCAAATAGATTTTTTTCCATTACTTCGTATGTCTTAGTCTGTTCAGGCTGCAAATACCACAGACAGAGTGGCTTATAAACAACAGAAATTTATTTCTCACAGTTCTGAAGGCCGGTAATTCCAAGATCAAGGTGCCAACATGGTTGTGTCCTGGTGGGAGCACTCTTGGCTTATTCATAGCCAGTCATCTTTTAGGTGCCATGTTCTTCATGTAGATAGGATTTTAGTTAGACAACTTTGCTTCATTGAGAATTGCTTCTAGAATGATCACTGGTTGCCAGACTTTGTAGAGAAATACAGATATGGGTTCAGGGAGCCATCAGAAGTCAGGGGAGCTGGGAGTGTGTACCCAACTCTGCTGTTCAACCACCTGTACAGCCTTGGTGACCTCACTGAACTCTCTTCAACCTCAGCTCTTTAATCTATAAATCATGTTAGATAATTCCAGGGTTTGTTTTAGCTCTAAATGATGATTGCTGTCCACTCTCAGGCCATTTACGTTACACACAGAGGAAGAGCCCTGTTAACCAGTGACATATGTAGTTAGTTAATTGAGAAAGCCATTTAAAGGAAGAAGTCATAAAAGAAACGTTATCAACATTTAATTTTTTTAAAAAACAGCTTTATTGTAGTGTAATTGATGTACCAAAAACTACACGTACGTGTACACTTTGGTAAGTTTTGATGTATGTACCATCCATCATATCACCATTACAACCAGGCTAGTGAACATACCTGTCACTCTAGAGTTTCCTCATACCCCTTGCTTGTCACTTCCTCCCCTTCATTCCATCAATCCCACCCACCGCCACAGCAGCTACTGATCTCCTTCCTGTCACTACAGATTACTTTACATGTTTTCTACATAATTATTTAGAGTTTTGTCTATGTTGTTGTGTTACAACCCATGAATAAAGTATTTTTCCATTTATTAGGTTGTCTTTAATTTTTCTTAAGAATATTTTATATTTTTCAATGCATGGATCTTTAGGTTTTTTGTCAGAATCATCCCTAAATATTTCATTTTGGGGAAATTATTGTAACAGACCCAACTTTTAAAATTTCAATTCAGTTTCATTGTTTCTATTATAATTGGCTAGTACAATTAATTTTTGTACAATGATCTTCAACTATATATAATATGTTGTAATTATATATTCTATATATTCTGCAATTACGCTAAATTTACTTTCTGTCATTTAGATTACATGTTTAGAGTATTATATAATGTGTATTATTTTTTGATCTTCTTTCATTCTACATCATTATTTAGCCAGTTGGATGCAAAGATGCATGTAGTGTGTGTGGTATCACTCAGTAAGCTATACAGAGAGCATATCAGAAGGAATCATTTACTCCAGGTGGTAAGGAAAGTGGAAGTTGATGGAGAGCTCCTGAAACTCTTCCATTGCTGTAAATAGTACTCCTAACCTTCAGCACCCAGTGGGCAAAATGAGCTTTTGGTCACAAGCCCTACTATGTAAGGAATACAAATAAGTCAACTCTGATTTATCTTCACAGGTTGAAAAGTAACCATGACTTGGGGTAGCTCCTTATATCGGCTTTAACTACAATGATAGCAAATAGGATGAGGTTGAAAGAATCCTGGATTGGGGCTCAAATAGGTCTGATTATCAGCAGCTCTTTCTATGTTGTTGAGCAACCTTGGGTGAATTCATGTTTCAGAATGTCACCTTGAAGAATAAAGGAGCATTTCTTTTGTGTCAGTGTAGGTATCCCTTCTTTGTGCGTTGGATTTCCATTCCAAGATGTACGACGGTGCATTGTCCCCACCCAGGTGGTCCTTCTGCCTGCAGATCCCGCACCTCCCAGTGTCTGCTGGAAGTGAATAAGGCAGAACACTCAGGGCACAGGAAACAGCTTGAACAGGTTAGGAGACAAGGAAGTGAAAAGCTTGCATGGGAAGATGTGAGCAATCAGGATTCGGCATGGGATGTGGTTCCTGTTGAGGTAGAGTGGGTTGAAGGGTAGACCAGGGCGTGAGCATGCCAAGCCGTAAAGACCGAAAGAGATGGG
The DNA here is from genome assembly GCF_002263795.3 of Bos taurus. Classification (NCBI taxonomy): domain Eukaryota; kingdom Metazoa; phylum Chordata; class Mammalia; order Artiodactyla; family Bovidae; genus Bos; species Bos taurus. The sequence continues at coordinate 30,189,271 of NC_037352.1, read as the reverse complement.
TAGGAAGTGGAGAGCCTTTGAAACTTATTTTTTGAAGGGAGCACTCATGGTGAGAGCTGTGCCAGAGATTCTCCAACCTTGACGACCTCAGAGTCACCTGGGAACTTGTTAAAAATACATATACCTCGGGCCCCACCCAGACCTGCTCAATCCTAATCTATAGGTTGGGGTCAAGGCATCTGTATTTTTAACAAGCTCCCCAGGTGATTCTCATGCACGCCAAAGTTTAGAAAGCACTGCTTTGGAAGGTTAATCTGGCAGCAGTGCGCAAGATGGATTGGAGCCGAGAGAGCCTGGAGGTTCGCAGACCTGCTAGCAAGCGATTGCAACAGCTCTCCCGGCAGGAGATAATGAGGTTGGGGGCTGTGGGATCGGAAGGGAGGCATCAGACAGGGGAGGTATTTTTGAGAGGCAGTCAGCAAGGACTGGGTAGCCAATTTGATGAGGAGCGTGAGAGAGAAATGGGACTTAACAAATAATGCCAAGGTTGAGAGCCGCGTTCTCTACGGCTCGAGGGGAGCAGTAACAGAGTCCCCAGGGGCCCCAACTCAGATTACACACACCTGCTCCCCCTTCCAGCCTCACCTCCCACACCCTTCTCCTCTCTCTCAGCCCCTGAGGCAGAGCAGGGAGGGGGCAGATCAGCACCCCCTCGCCCTGGGCGGCTCACGTGGAGTTGGGGGGACAGAAGCTCCTCCAGGTGACCCTGCAGACTGAGGCTCTGTGACGGTGAGAGTGATGGTACTGCAGGGGGCGTGGTGAGACCAGGAGGGAGGGGCAGGGGTGAGCCCCACGTGGAAGGACAGGGCTGGAGCTGACAGCAGGGCGGGGAGCAGCCCCGGGAGCTGGGGGGCAGGAGCTCCCCTACAGATGCACTTGAGAAAGGCCACCCCAAGGAGGTCAGAGGAGACAGCTGACACTGCAGAGAGAATAAAGGGACCCAGAGAGAAAGCTTCTGTTTAGTGGTCACGAGCAGGTGGAGGTCAAAGAAGAGCTGGTGGAGAGGCGCAAGGACCCTGCTGTCTCCCTGCAGCCCGGAGAGCTCGGAGCCGGGGGAGACCTGCTCACAGGCGGACAGAGCTCTTGCTCCACCAGCTCCTACAGGCGTGGTCAAGTGCACGGGGCAGTTCTGTCCCCTGGGGCCACGTGGCAGGCTCATGTAAAGGGATCAGTCCTCCACAGACACACACGTTTAAAAATCTCCTTTCTAAACTCTAGTGTCTTTGAGCTGATGTAGCAGACAAAGAGAGGGCTTCCCAGGTGGCCCAGTGGTAAAGAATCCACCTGCCAATGCAGGTAATGCAGGGGATGTGAATTTGATCCCTGGAGGGGGAAATTATTCTTGCCTGGGAAACTCCACAGACAGGAGCCTAGCGGGCTACAGTCCATGGGGTCCCAAAGAGTCGGACACAACTGAGCGACTGAGCATATACACATACATGCACACCAGACAAGAGAGACTGAGGGAGTTTTACTATGATAGGCTACCCCCAGGTTTCTGATCAGCTCATAACCCTTCTGTACACATTTTGGGCCCAGCACAGCCAAATATAAGGTGTTATAAATCATTATAGTGCTTTGGGGTCCTGGCTTCCCCCAAAGTTCCAGACATTCTGCCTGATTTCATGATCTAATGCTGTGAAAATAGGATGGTGTGTTCTGGAGCCACCTCCAGGGTGCCCCGCAGTTGGCACATCTTAACTAAACAAAAACAAATTGAGTGAGCGACAATGGAGAGAAAGGGTGTTTGTATCAACCCAGGAAGTAGAGAATTACAAAGAGATTCTATTTGTGGTGCTGTAAGCTGTGGTTCTTGAAATGGCTGTCATAAAAACTGGCCACTCCTGACGCTGGCCAGCCTCAGTTGTGGCGGTGGCCGCGTGGGGACCTAGGGCCAGCGGTCTGTCTCAGAAGGCACCCTGAGAGGCTAACACGGCATCACCTTTCACTACAAATAGAGCCAACACATTGTCGCCTTAAAATACTCAAAACTGAAAAATGGAGGGTTTTATTCGGTGGGAATGTTTAGGACTTCAAGCCCGGGAGACAAGATCTCAGGTGACCCTGAGAGAACTGTTACAAGGAGGTGGCGGGAAGAGTCAGTTATAGAGAACTTTGCAACAAAGAGCAGGTGAAAGTGAAGTGAAGTTGCTCAGTCCTGTCTGACTGTTCACGACCCCATGGACTGTAGCCTACCACGCTCCTCCATCCATGGGGTTTTCCAGGCAAGAGTACTGGAGTGGGTTGTTTCCTTCTCCAGAGGATCTTCCCAACCCAGGGATCGAACCCGGGTCTCCTGCATTGTAAACAGATGCTTTACCGCCTGAGCCACCAGGGAAGAAGCAGGTAGTCTGAACATCAAAAGATTATTGTTAGCTAAGGAAGACCAGATATCTCAAATTAAGGAACTGAGCGCTTTTCTGTTTATGGGAAGGTACACAAGCCTGGGCTCACTGGAATCATTCCTTTCCTGTGCATCTCAGCTGTCCGGGGCTAGCATCCTGCGCTTTGACTTTGCACATCCTTAGTTCCTCGCTCCTCACTCACTGCTCACCGTAGGGACTGGTGGCAGCCTGACAGCTACCAGATTGCATGTACTGTTTTTCATGGATGCCCTCGGGGCTCAGAGATTCACATTAGGAGGGCTGGGATCGCTGATGGCTGTGACATCCTTGTTTATTGATGTGGCAGGAAATACTCCATTTCTTAACTTATAAAGCTTACATTTTTATCTTTGATTAGCCTAGATACTTATCTCACTTTCTGAGTAAGGAAACTGAGGCATCAAGTAATGAAGAAATGAGTCCCTAACTAGGGAATCAGCACAGCTCAGGGGCTCTTGGGAAGGAGATCTGACCAGTGTTTTCGTGTGTAGAGTGCAGCACATTCTTCCAGAGGGGCTGCTTTTATGGGATCTTGTTTAGGTGGAGGCTTCCCTGGTAGCTCAGTTGGTAAAGAATCCACCTGCAATGCAGGAGACCTGCGTTGGGTTGGGAAGATCCGCTGGAGAAGGATAGGCTACCCACTCCAGTATTCTTGGGCTTCCCTTGTGGCTCAGCTGTTAAAAAAAAATCCGTCTGCAATGCAGGAGACTTGGGTTTGATCCCTGGGTTGGGATGATCTGGGGAAGGGAAAGGCTACCCACTCCAGTCAGTATTCTGGCCTGAAGAATTCCGTGGACTATACAGTCCATGACTTGCAGAATCAGACATGACTGAGCGACTTTCACTTCCCTTAGGTCGCCAATCGCCAAGTCGCTTCAGTCGTGTCCGACTCTGTACGACCCCATAGATGGCAGCCCACCAGGCTCCCCCGTCCCTGGGATTCTCCAGGCAAGAACACTGGAGTGGGTTGCCATTTCCTTCTCCAATGCATGAAAGTGAAAAGTGAAAGTGAAGTCGCTCAGTCGTGTTCGACTCTAGCGACCCCATGGACTGCAGCCTACCAGGCTCCTCCGTCCATGAGATTTTCCAGGCAAAAGTACTGGAGTGGGGTGCCATTGCCTTCTCTGTCCCTTAGGTAGAGGCTGTTAAATTAGAGAAAGTCTTGCATGTAGAAGGAGCAGTTGTTTAAAGAGTCACTTAGAGATGGACCTGGGCATAACTCTCAGCCCACTTCCTCACTGTATGATCTTGGACAATTTGACCTTCAGTTTCTGAGCTTCAGCCTCAGTTGTTAAGGGAAGGTAATCATATTTGTCTCCTGAGAGTATTGTTGGGAAGTAAATATGATGGGACCGTTACAGTACCCGGTGTGTAGTTGATCCCCCATAATTGCTAACTGTTAGAATAATTACTGAGTTTTTCCTCTGGCATCAGTGCAGTGATCCCTAACCTTTTGGGAACCAGGGAGCAGTTTCATGGAAGACAATTTTTCCACAGGCAGGGGTGGGGAGATGGTTTCTGGATGATTCAAGTGCATTACATTTCTTGTGCTCTTTATTTCTATTATTATTACATCAGCTCCACCTCAGATCATCAGGCATTACATCCCAGAGGTTGGGGACCCCTGATAGGGAACTCATGCACTCCTCTGGATGCACCTGAAGAGATGTACCTTTTTCATTGTTGGCGTTTCTAGTTTGAGTTTTAAATATTTTTATCCTGTTGAAGTATTACAGCTAGAAGAAGCTTGGGTACAGGTGAACTAATTCTGTTAATGAATTCTGCCCTTTAAGGTATTTATATGCTGACTAGGACTTTTGGGGGGGTCTGTGCACCAGAATTTCCCAGGAAGGTGCCCTAACCCCTTATTTAAAGTGAACTTTTATTGAGCCACCTGCTCAGAAGTTGCAGAATTGCTGAAACATTGCCGCGGGCAGGGTGTATGATCACAAAATGAAGAGAAGACAGCAGGACGTGGAGATTTCCACAGCACCAGGAAGAACACTCTGCAGTGTCTTACCGCCACCATCCCAGGCAAAGATGCAGCCAGCCAGCCAAGTCAATGCTTGGAGTTACGTCAGGAGGCTTGGCCAGGGTCCCCCCACCATCCTGCACCTTGGGTCCCACTGCTGAGCTCCGTGGTGGTTGCTAATGTAAATGCCATCCCCTGGCACTGTATGTTGAAACTAACTGGAAAGCAGCAGGCTCTTTCTCTCATCAGATCTTCGGCTGTCCGCCTGGCATCTGTCTGACTGCCTACGCTGGCCAAGGATCTGCCTTCCAGTGAGCATCCTCAAATGTAAATATGCCCCAAAGACACCCCGACTCAGGGATTTCAAGTCTCCCATCCATTCCCACCTTAGCTTAACTCTCTCAATGAAAGAAATTGCTAAAGAAGAGATGAAGAATAAGGCCTCTCTCTGGCTCCCTATGAGGTCCTGTTTACCAAAGAAGCTGAGCAGAGCCACAACAGAATAAATAAGGAAGGCTTGGCAGCATGTTTTGATACAAAATTCATTACAGTTCTGTGTATGTGCTAGACGTTTGGGTCCTCTTAAGCCTGTGTAGATACTGCAGTCCTCTCGGTTCAACCTTTGGGTTTAGAGAGAGGTGTTGGAAGGCGTTCAAAGATGTCAGATAACTGGCCTGACTCTTAAAGAACTGGTTTGGGGAAAAGCTTGAAAATACTCACACCCAGATTCAAAAACAAGAAGCAGGAACAAGTCCAGAAAACTTGGTGACATAGATAGCAGTTGTAATATTTTTTAAAAGAGGCAAATTTGAATGTCTTCTCCTCTCTCTTAATCCTCTCTCCTTAATCTTCACATGCATTTTCTGTCTTTCTGAGGTCTTCCTTTTTTCTTGTTTTATAACACCTTCTAAGTCTCAAGTATAAAATCCATCATGTGTCACTCCACCTTCAGCCTTTGTGGGTGGGGAGGGTATTATAGGGGTGGTTGGAATCTGTCAGGGTCAAAACCTAAGTGTAAGTCCTGGCTTCTCCTCTCAACTGCTGTGTGGCCCTCAGACCACTTATGCTCTCTGAGTCTTAGTATTTTCATATGTAAACTACAGGCAATGAAACTTATCTCAAAGAGTTGTCAGGAAGAGCAAATGCATTTCAGACCCAATATTTTGTGAGCTTATCACATGCCAGCGTCATCAGTCACATCCTAGCCAGCACGGCTGAGCACAAGCTTACGACAGTTCGCCCCTTTCTTCTGCAGCAGTGGTCATTTTTATACGGAGTTCTCTTCAGGTGTGGATTTTGGGCCCATGGGCTTCCCAGGTGGTGCTGGTGGTAAAGAACCTACCTGCCGATGTAGGAGACATAAGAGACAGGTTTGATTCCTTGGTCAGGAAGATCCCCTCGAAGAGGGCATGGCAACTCACTCCAGTATTCTTGCCCAGAGAATACCCTGGACAGAGGAGCCTGGCGGGCTATACTACACAGGGTCGCAGAGAGTCTGACACGGCTGAAATGACTTAGCAGGCACGCACTGCATTTTTAATGTACTTAGAACAAGTGTTTATCAGCGTTTTTTCTTGTAACCCTGTCCTCTTGAAGTAGTCTTCTTTGACAATTTTTTAAAATGGCACCACCCCCTTTCACGAAAGTAAATACTAAGGAATGATATTTGCGGGCTAGGGTTGAACTTTGGAGGGCCACAGTTTTTGTCATATGTGATTTTTTCGTTTTAAAGACTCTTTTTTGGCCCCATTTAGGGGTCCCAGTGCCCCTGTTGGGATACATAAAACACGTGGGGAAGTCTGTCTTCTTTCTTTTGCATCTTTTCTTCCCTCCATACAGTTTACCGTCCTTAGAGCTTGTTTGTCTGTCTTGCAGTGTCCTACATTTCCTGACCTCTCCCTTTCTTGTTACTGTTGTTTAGTCACTAAGTCATATCCAGCTCTTCTTTGACCCCCATGGACTGTAGCCCGCAAGGCTTCTCCATCCATGGGATTTCCCAGGCAAGAATATTGGAGCGGGTTGCTGTTTTCTTCTCTGGAGATCTTCCTGACCCAGGGATTGAACCCTTCTCTGCTGCATGGCAGGCAGATTCTTTACCACTGAGGCACCAGAGAAGCACATCATTGTTATATATTTCAGGGCAATATGGTTCATCATCTTTTCCACTTAAGATGATATTGTGGGGTGGGGGGAGGGGGGAGTACAACACCACCATACTGTAAACTGAGTGAATTGCGTTTCATGAACATTTTCTCTAACTGCTGCTTCTACCCAAATTCAATAGGGATTGGAGGGCAGCAGCGTAGTTTAAAATTGGAGCGACAGTTCCTGCTGCAATTTACAACCTATAGATTGGCCGTGGAACTGATGGTAACCCTCTCCCTTTATGCTGGCAGCTTCCTGAAGAACTCAAGAAATTTTCCCTGTCTAGTTCAGGGAAAATGCAAATATCAGCTCCATCCTATCCACAGCAGGAAATTAGAAACCTCTTTGGTTAACACAAATGGATTACGATTTTTTTTTCCTGCAAGAGAGAAAGGGAGAGAGGAAAGAGGCTCGAGGTGGCATTGTATCCCGTAAAACTATATTTATGTGCTAAGACAAGCAATTGATGTTGTTCTATAAAATACAGTAAACACCTCCTCCCTGCCCTTTTGAATGTCAGTCAGAATTCAGAATCATGAAATTTTATAGTATTACTGGTTAGAAGGGCTTCCCACTGGGAGCAGATGCCATCTCTGTCTTCATAGACTCAGAGAAAGTCCTGACATGTTTCATGGCGTTCATACGTGGAAGTCTGTGAAATGGAAAGGAAAACAGCTTTTTCTGTCAACCTGTCACTGATATAAGCTTTTACATTCCATCAGAATGACTAAACTTTAAAGCTGTTTTTCTTCAGTGCTGAGTATCTCTCAGAACTCCCAAGTGTTATCAGATTGATAGAGTCCCAGCATACGATAGAAGACTGAAGCAGTCTGTGGCACGGTATTAAAAATTCATTCAGATACTCGATAAAGCGTGGTTGACAAAAGTGTGAAATGGAATAAGGTAGAGTGAATTTCTTCATGGTTTATTGCCCTTGATTTCTCTACACAAAATAAATAGAAATGGACTAAAATCTCTTCTTTATGAAGGTGGGATCCTGGCAGCTGAAGGCCTGCTCATAAAACCCCTCTCTGTGCCACATACCTTGGCCGTGTTCAGAGTTGGAGGCAATGGAAATTTATTGCTGTTGTGTGCGTTCATATTTCAGACTGAGTGAATATGTAGAGGCTGCTTTTATGAGATTGCTGAGACTGTTAAGAACAGAGCAAGACAACACTTGCTTGCTTTTTTTTTTCCTGAGGATTTTTTTGGGGGGAGGGGGGTGGAGGGTCTTGATGATTTTAGTGTTGTTAATGGTGGTGGTGGCGGCCCTGGTGGCAGCAGCAAGTTCTTCCCCTGAAGGTATTTAGGAGAAAACACTCTTTTCATCTTTTCCCTTCCCCCTTCTCCGCCTGCCATCTTGTTTTAAAAGCAATATAAAAAAAGCAAAGCCTTTAAAGCCACTGCAAGCCTGGCCCATGTTTTCATGTGTGTCCCTCCCTTTCGAGGCCTCCCCTGCCTCTCTGACCCACCACCCCCTTCCTTTCTTCTGTCCCTCCCTCCTCTCAGAGGACACAGTTAGTGGAGGCTTCCCCCTGCCTCCCCGCAGTGGTGGGACAGAATGCCTCATTGGCTCCAGATATTAACTTCTGTGCTGAAAACCCGGTTGGAGCTGGTGTGACAAATGGATTTTACCTGCTGCTGGAAAACACAGCTCCACCCCACCCCTGCACACGGCACACACAAGCCCTTGTCTCCATCTTGCAGAGCCCAACCCAGGGAGCAGGGAGCAGAGAGCTGCCCCGCGGCACCATCTGTTCCCGCCAGCATCCACGTCAGGTCCCGGCGGTTACATCTGTTGAGAAGAACAGTGCACATGAGGAGTGGTTGGAAAGAAGTGTTTGGTCTCCCCATCATCTCCGTTAGTCATTACTGGGCTGCTGGGCTCACGTGGGTGTATCTGTGTGCACCGCCTCTCAGGCCTCATCTGTATCACTTGGAAATCAGTCACTGGGAGTTAGTTGCAGTCAGCGGGGACCCAGGGCATTTTCCAGTGACATCCATTCTTCTTGTGTTGCAGAAATTCAGGAAACAATTAAAATTCTGATGCATTCCAGGGAGGATTTCAAATAAATCAGCCGATAGCTGATACCTTGTAACTCTTGGTAGCAAAGCAAAATTAACAACCCGGCCGCATCTGTGTGCTGTATGCTAAAATAAATAACTTAACCATGCATCACCTCCAATAGACGAAGCAGCTGGCTTGTTCTCAACCTTTCCATAAGTACCCAAAAGCCACTGATTTGTTAAGTTGTCACTCTCCTTATGGACATCAAGGACTCTCTGGATATGCTAAAAATGGAGCTGGCCAAATATCAGTAAGTTATGGAAAATCCAGGCACTGATTAAACTCAGTTATAGCCTCTAACTTATAGCTCCTAACAGCTTACGCTGAGCAAAGCAGATATTTGTGAGCCAGGCTCAGTGAGGAAGTAACATCAGATAAAAGTCGGTTTGGCAGCCAATTTAGGTAGAATTTTGTCTAAACTTTAAAGTATTAGTCAGAAACTCAGTACTTCTTCCTCTCTCCCTAAAGCCAAATGCAGTGGGGAGGAACTTGCATTAATCGCCCCTGTTAATCATGGTGCTACCTACCTAGGCTTTCCCAGGATCTTCTTTTGCAGCTCTTTTTGCAGTGATTCCACATCCTCCTACTTGCTGGCTTCTTTTTACCAAGAACACAACACAGAACAGTGAACCCTTGAAAAATAAAGATCTTAGAAACATCCCCAATAAAAGCCACACACTATGTTGAAATTGTAAATCCATATTGTGTACGTGCCTATGTGCCAGGATGTTTGTAAATGTGGTTTACAGTGTGTGTATGTATTTATCAGCACCCAGTAGATTTTTTTTTCCCTAGAAAGCTGCATAAAATTTTGAAAGATACAGAATATAGTGGCTGGAAAACAAAACACCACTTAAAAATTGCCCACCTTTCAAATTCACTGCATTGGGAAAGATGGGGCGAGTGTGGTGTTCATCAGAGAGGGAGCTAGGAAAATGATTCATAGGGTGGGCTCAGTGAGAGACACAAGACGAAGAGAAGGGTAAAACCATTAGGCCAGACTGCAGCGAGGGCATTCAAGATGGGGCGAGGGGGGAGAGTGAATGCCATGCCTGTAGACTCTTCCTAGTGAGAGGACAAAGTGAGGGGAAAGATCAAAGTAAATACAGAGTGGAGGAAGCCGGGAAGGCACAGCCAACAGGAAAGGGCCCCCTTAACCCCTTGAAGGCAGTGGCTGTTGTCATCCGTCTAGTGCTCAGAGCACCTGGTACATTCCAGGCTCAGGGTGCAGTCGTCGATAATCATCACAGTTCTGCCGACAGAGTACAGCTGGAAATGACTTGTCCCTCCCTCCCCCAAGTCTGCAGGAAGCTGCTTGTGTTTGGTAACGAATGGGAAGAGTCAGGAACCCTTACAGCCAGGGATCAGCCGGAGGAGCTAGTTAGGAGCCAGTGCCAGTTGGGGCAGGCAGCTCTCACACACACCTCGCTGTGAGCTTCCTTTGCCCACTGTGCTGGTGATGCCCGGCACGCTTGGAGCTCTGCAGCCTTCCTCTTTAGACATGTGCCCTAAAAAATTTCACAGCACACACAAGAATTAACAATCCCTGCAACCTGAAGAGAATTGACTGCTGTCTCAAGATGATTCTCAAAAATCTGCCGATAGCAACACAAGGCATTATAAATCCTTCCAGGTTGGTTCTGACCATGTTGTAGAAGTAATTTCAGCTGGCATGTCACATGAAAGAACAGACTTGAAAACAGTGGTGTGCGCAGCCCTGAAGGTTTCCACTTGGCTAATGTTCTCAGTACCTTATGGCACTAGTTTGGATTGCAGCAAAGGCACCAAAGAAAATGTCTGAAGTCTGGATTTACTCTGTGTGTGTGTGTGTGTGTGTGTGTGTGTGTGTGCACGTGTGCATCTTCATGTATATTCTCACCTCTGAAAAAGAGAAGTATCTAATCATATAGCACTCTATTTGTACACCCTTGTTATGAGTCTAGAGGAAGATTGATCACTCGGTATTAATGAGGATGTTGGTACACACTTGTCTACTCTCACTTGGTGTACATGTATTTATGTATGTACAGTAACTCATTAAGTATGAAAATGAGTTATACCTGGTCAGTCCAAGCATGGGGCTAGACAGGAATGTAGATTATCAGTTTGGAGAAGGATTTTTCACTTTGTGGACATTTGTATATGCAGAAATTCCTAAGATCTGTCATATGGTGTACATACATGTGGGCATGTATGTGTCTGTAAGTTTGTGTTCATACAGTATCTTCTGGAGGCACATAGGGTGCTGTCACTCTGGGCAAGTGGCCGTTGCTCACACAGGGAGCCATTTGCCTTTGTTGTTTAATGAGACAGAGCTATCCTGGTGGTCCAGTGGCTAAGACTGAGTTCCCAATGTAGGGGGCTCATGTTCCATTCCTGGTCAGGGAACTAGATTTCACATACCACAACTAAAAAGATACCTCACATCACAACAAAGATCCTGCAGGTAGGGACAAAGATTCCTTGTGCTATAACCAAGACCGCACACAGCTAAATAAATAAATATTTTTAAAAAAATAACTCCCTGTTCCCTGGTGGTGCCAGGAGTAAAGAATCCACCTACCAATGCAGGAGAAGCAAGAGACGCAGATTTGATGCCTGGGTTGGGAAGATCCCCTGGAGTAGGAAATGACAACCCACTCCAGTGTTCTTGCTTGGAGAATTCCATGGGCAGAGGAGCCCGGGGGGCTACAGTCCATGGGATGGCAAAGAGTCGAACATGACTGAGCACACACGCACTAAAAATAGAATTTAATGAGAGAGTAAAGCCTGCTTTAGGACAAATGCAACTGTAAACATCAGAACAGCCTTAGCCTTTGATTCCCAGCTGATATTTATGTACACATGAAAAGTTATATTAAGACTTCTAAAATAATACGTGTTATTTTTCACATGTTATACTAATGAAAACCCTGCTTGGTGTGCCCTGGTGGTTGCAGGAAGAGGGTTAGGACTTTTGGTAGACCTTCCATTCAGTATACCTTTCATAAATTGTCCATTTAACTGTAAAGGAAATTCAGAAGCTGATCCAACTAGGAAGTCAAACTCCAGTGCAAGGAACTCAGGACCTTTTCATGACTCATGCACCCTAGCAGTGTTCAGGGTGGGGAAAGTTGAAAGCCTTCTAAGTTAGTCCCACTTCAGGAGGTTAGAAGCAGTCCGAAGCAATTATTTTCCCTTGGCTGGGATGTGGGTGAATGTTTTACCTCTTTGCCCTTATTTGTACAAGTATGTTATGGGGAACCTTGTAATTGGTTTTTGTGTGTATTTTAATTATTTTTACCCCTCATCTGGTGTATCATTTGGGATTACTCTTGGCTGAAAGCAACAGTGTAGTGGTTGGTTTGTCTCTAATGAAAAGAGGCCTGGCCATGCTGTGTGTGGTGTGCGGGGTCTTTGTTCCCTGACGAGGGATCAAACCCATGTCTCCTGCATGGAAACTCAGAGTCCTGACCGCTGGACTACCAGGAAGGTCCCTATCTCTACCCTTCTTAAGACTATTCTTAAGACATTAGTGAGAACAATTGAATATTAAATAATAAAGTGGTCTGTGTAACAACTCTCCTTAAAGCCTCCCCCAAGAGTTTTCCATATCACTTTGAATAAAAGCCAGATTTTTACATAAAAAGGCCTGGAGTTAGGCCACCACTCAAAGGTGCCACCAGGAACCCAAGTGCCCCCATGTAGATAGAATGCAGTCTTTGCATTTGCTTCTTCACAGTCTTAAGATGACTGTTTAAACTTCAGACCTCACATCTTGAATCTGGGACAGACAAAAGGCTTTCTCTTAGGGGACCTCACCTTTTTATTCAGGAAGGAACACCCTCTCTAGCGACTTCCAACTTTATCCTCATTGCACAAAATTATATCAAATGCTCCCTTTACATACAAAGAAACAAAGGAAATAATTGTTTTTATTAAACACACTTCTACCCTGAACAAAATGACGTTCTGCAAAAGAATATTGATGGACAGCATATACCCATTGTTGTAATTCAGTCACTCGGTCATGTCCGACTCTTTGCAACCCCATGGACTGCAGCAGGCCAGGTTTCCCTGTCCTTCACTATCTCCCAGAGCTTGCTTAGGCTCATGTCCATTGAGTCAGTGATGCCATCCAACCATCTCATCCTCTGCCACCCCCTTCTCCTTTTGCCTTCAATCTTTCCCAGCATCTGGGCCTGATTTCCGGTGAGATGGCTGTTCACATCAGGTGGCCAAAGTACTGGAGCTTCAGCTTCAGCATCAGTCCTCCCGATGAATATTCAGGGTTGATTTCCTAGTGTATACCCATGACCTCTCAAAATTTGCGGTATCCAGCCAGCCTTATCATGTCTAGTGCAGCGTAGATACACAACTCAACACCAGACCTCAAGAAAATCCTAACAGACTGTGTCTCAAGAAAGGTAACTGAAGTGATTCTCAGAAAGGATAACTACCATATATGGATTTTGAGTCTGGAAACAAGTACCTAGAAAATGACCAAAAGATGATGTCCATGAAAGCAGTAAAATAGTAAACATGTTGCTTACCAAGCCCTGTAACAATTAGAATGTGAAAGCCTGCCTGGACATACTGAAACACATGTCATACTAATATAACATGTAGTCAGACTGTAAAACTCGTGATACTAAAAGCAGTATAGCCAGTAAGTATTAACTGTAGAGTCAGAAGTATTTTCATACTGTCAATGGTTGATACCAGTGCTCAGTCAATAAACAATTACTGGGAACCTATCAAGTACACACAGTCCCTAGGGGAGTATAGACTATATGAACAGAGAGCTACATACAGAATAACAAGCACTAGACTGAGGCATGTTTAAGATGGTTTTGGGGAACACACAGAGGACCGCCAGCCAGCACTGCCAAGGGTTACTGATAAACAAGATTGGTCTCTTTCCTTTGATGTTTATATCCAAGAAGACAATTTGGACCTTCTACAGAGCATCCCCTAATACCAGCATATGTAGAGCAGACAAGGGTGGAAGTTCTTAGATGCTTCTGTTCTTATTTTTAGCTTCCAAGAAGTTCCAGTTAGGGACAGCAAAGAGTACTGGGTTTAATAATATGTGAACAAGTTAACTACAGGTTTCACATCCTTTCAAGTCAATCCTTTTCAAGGATCTTTGTGAGCAAGGACTCTAAAGATGATTTACACATCTATAGAATACTATTCTGAATAGTATTCTGAATTCAGTGTTCTGAATAACAATGCCGGTTAACCTGACCACAGGCTTTGGTAGACATGACTCTTAAATATGGGACCCCATTCGAAAGTGAGCCTCTTACAGTATTTTCAGTTTTTTCATGTTTTGATAGTGGGAGTTTGAAATCAGTCTAGCAGCTCACCAAATGTTTCCTTTGCACCTTAATTACTATGTGGGTACAGATTTTGCATTTAATTATTAAAAATAATTTATGTACCAAGCCACGCCCCTGCCCCCTCTGACACTGCTGCCAATCCTGGGGAGTTCTGAGGAGGACTCAAGAGAAGCTGGAGGCTTCTGCAGGCTCCTTGCTTTCACTGACTGACATGTCCAGGGATTCCTAGTCCCAGCAGAGATTCCAGCATGAGTGAAGATCAAGTCTTTGTTCATCTGCAATCAGCCTTGCATATTTAGGTAATTGCAAATGTTCCAGATGTCTGAAACTGACTATCTGACCAATATAGCGTATAAATTATTCTAGGCAGGTAGCACCTGTGTCTTACTCATTTCTCCATCCGAAAATGGAGGAGGTATTCGGTAAATGACTGTTCAAGCAGAGATAAACAAGGTCTAGATTAAAGCTAGAGGTGATTCTGGGGCAAGCCAGTCTGTATAGACATCTTGCTGAAAAAAATCTTGGGTCGCTTAGTGAAATAAGTCAGACAGAGAAAGACAAATAGTGATATCACTTATATGTGGAATCTTAAAAATAGATTTTTTTAAACTAGTGAATATAACAAAAGAAACAGGCTCACAGATACAGATAACGAATTGGTAGTTACCAGTGGGGAGAGGGAAGGAGGGAGGGGCCAAATACGGGTAGAGGAGCAAGAGGTACAAACGACTATGTATAAAATAAATAAGCTGCAAGGACATATCGTACAGCACAGGGAACACAGCCGGTATTTTATAATGACTGTAAATAGAGTATAGCCTTTAAAAATTGTGAATCTCTATGTTGCATACTTGAAACTTACATAATATTGTAAATCAACTGTGCTTCAATAAAAAAAAGTCTTGGGGAGCTAAAGCTATATCAAAACAAGTAAAAGGAGTCAGAAAAGACACCAGAAGTATATCAATGTTTCCTACTGTGCATTTTTACAAAGGACCTGGGCTTATTGGATTTACTGCAGGAAACGTAATATACTTTGGAGGGTAATCATGAGAGAGGATACAAGAGCAAGTGTTGTCTTGGTACAGACCTACAGTGTTTTCTTCTCCGTGTCTCTCCCTCATTCCTCTTTAAAGTCGCCTGTGTCCGCTTTACTTTTTTAATTAATTAAATTTACCCAATTTTCTTAATAAGTGACAAATATAATTGTATATATTTAAAATATACAACTTGATGATTTGATACACACATACATTGTGTAATGATTACCATGATCAAGATTATTTACACAGCCCTTGCCTCACATAATTAACTTGAGTGTGTGTGTGTGTGTGTGTGTGTGTGTGTGGTGAGAATGCTTAAGATCTACCATCAGCAGCTTTCAAGCATACAACACCATATTATCAACTATAGTCTCTATACTGTGCATTAGAATCTCAGAATTTATTCTTCTGACCATTGAAAGTTTGTACCCTTTGACCTACATCTTGCCATTTCTGCCTTACTCTCATCCTGGCAACTACCATTCCATTCTCCGTTTCTATGAAGCCGGCTTTTTTCCTTTTACTTTTATATTGGTATCTATTGAATGTATTGATGTATTAATACTTATATTGATATTATTCATATGATATTGCATATAAGTGCTATACAGTGTTTGTCTTTCTCTGTCTGGCTTGTGTTACTTAGCATAATGTCTTCCAAGTTCATCCATGTTATTGCAGGTAGCAGAATTTCCTTGTTTTTTATGACTGAATAATACTGCATTCTGTATATATATGTATGCTGCTGCTGCTGCTGCTGCTGCTAAGTCGCTTCAGTCGTGTCCGACTCTGTGTGACCCCATAGACGGCAGCCCACCAGGCTCCCCGGTCCCTGGGATTCTCCAGGCAAGAACACTGGAGTGGGTTGCCATTTCCTTCTCCAATATATATGTATATATATCACGTTTTCTTTATCCAGTCATTCATCCAAGGACATTTAGGTTGTTGCCATGTCTTGGCTATTGTGAGTGATGCTGCAATGAACATGGGAATGCAGATACATCTTTGAGATACTGATTTTATTTCCTTCAGATATATACTCAGGAGTGGTATGGCTGGATCATACATTAGTAAAGAGAACTTTTTATAGTAATTTTTTGAGGTACCTCTCTACTGTTTTCCTTAATGGTTGTACCAGTTCACATTTCCATCAACAATATTTAAGGGTTCTCTTTTCTCCACATCCTCAGCAACATTTGTTACGTCTTGTCTTTTTGATATCAGTGTCATAGTTTGCAGTGTATGGAACTTTCACCTCCTTAGTTAAATTTATTCCTAAGTATTTTTTGGTTTTGATGTTACTATAAATGAAATGGATTTCTTAATTTCTCTTTCATAGTTTGTTGTTAGTGTGTAGAAATGCAACTGATTTATGTATATTAATTTTTGTCCTGCAACTTTATTGAAATTTGTTTGTTAATTCTAACAGTGTTATATTGGAGTCTTTCAGGTTTTCTATATATATGATCATGTCATCTGCAAACAGATAATTTTACTCTTCCTTTCCAACTTTTTATTTCTTTTTCTTGCCCAGTTGCTCTGATTAGGACTTCCAGTACTGTGTTGAAAGGGAAGAATGCCATCCTTCTCTTGTTCATGATCTGAGAGGAAAGAATTTTAACTTTTCACCATTGAGTATGTTAGCTGTGGGTTTGTCACATACGGGCTTTATTACAGTTGAGGTAGATTCTGTCTCTAATTTATTCAGAACTTCTATCATGAAAGTGTGTTCAGTTTTTGTTAAATGCTTTTTCTGCATCTATTGAGATCATCTGACTTTATCTTTCATTCTCTTACTATGTCACATTTATTGATTTGTTTAGATTAAAAGCCATCTTTGCATCCAGGGATAAATTTAATATGCTGTTGAATTTGGTTTGCTGGTATTTTGTTGGGTACTTTTGCATCTATGTTCATCAATGATACTAGTCTGTAATTTTCTTTTATTGTAGTGTCCTTGCCAGGCTTTCATGTCAGGGTAATGCTAGCCTCATAAAATGAATCTGGACATGTTCCCTCCTCTTCAGTTTTTGGAAGAGTTTGAGAAGGATGGATTGGTATTCATTTCAATGAATTCTTTGATTTTAATTAATTTCAATATTTGGTAGAATTCACCAGTAAAGCCATATGGTTCCTGGGCTTTTATTTATTGGAAGATTTCTGATTAGCAACTCAATTTCATTGCTCTGTATTTTCCTGTTCAGATTATCTGTTACTTCATGATTCAATATTGGGAAGTTGTATGCTTCTAGTAATGTATCCATTTCTTCTCAGTTATCTAATTTGTTGTCATATGCTTGTTTATCATCTACAATTTCTTTTTAAACATTTTTGTTCTTATACAATGGTTCTCAAGTGAAAATAACATGGAGTCTTCTGTTATATTCTCCCAGATTTGAATCTGAGTTATCTGAGTTAACTTTCTGAAATGTTTTCATGTTTGTTAATAAGAGAAATTCTGTTGATCCTGTAGGGTTAAAGTAAAGATGAAATAAGGTAGCATCGAGCAGTTATCCCAGACAGCGCCCATAGGCCATCAGCACGTGTCACCTTCCCTTTTCCCTGCAGCTCTCTAAAGCCAAGTTCAGTGGCCTGTTGTATTGAGCAGTGAGTCCAGAGGCTGTGAATTATTTGTGATGCTTTTCCAAGGACTGAATCAGGAGAGAGATTTTAATCAAACCGCCAACAAAGCTCATGTAGAGATGAACGTATAATTAGTGACCTCTTCCTATGAGGGATAGTCCACAGTGGGTCTGGCGGAATTGGAATTAGCACGTGAGCAATTGCGGCATATATATCAGCTCTGTGTATCCGCAAAGTGGGAAGCAAGAGGCATTTGTAGCTTGGTCAAAAACTGGGTGTCAGACATATTAAGCCTGCGTTCATCTGACAGGCCTTCAGAGTAAAATGTCAGGAGGGAGGTTTAGCAGTAGGGGAGACAATTATGAGGATCTCAGAGGTGAGCAATAGAGAATTCTGCCCGCTGCCCAGGAAGGAGAGAATATGGCATGGAAGACGGGCACGGAAATGTGTTTCCTGACACATGCTGAAGAGGCCTGTCATTTATTCGGGTCCCGTTGCTCTCTCAGGCTAAGACGGAGTGAGCAAATGCTTTCAGGAAAGAAGAAGTCTAGGTGAGCCCCAGTGCATGCTCCAGAAAACCCCCAGGGCTCACAGTACTACTAGAGTTAGTAGTAGTACTACTGTTTTCTTTAGAAGCTGTAACGGATGCTACCAAGTCTCTCAATGCAGAATGTCCAAAGTGGTGGGCTTCTTCACTTTGAGAACAAAGAGTTCACCATTTGGGACTGTGTTGTGATTATCGTGTTATGGTTGCAAATTACCACAAAGTGTTATTCTCCGGGGAACTGCCGTATGCCCCTAGAGAGAGGTCTGCTCACCTGACCTACCACTCCTCCAGGAGCACCAGCGCAGCCCCATCCTGGCCTTTTCTCTGACCTTCT